>NW_006408529.1:3856110-3862874 GCF_000296735.1 Chrysochloris asiatica
ACCTGACTCAACAGCACTTAAAGCAACAACAAACAACAACATAGTAAGCATAATTATTTTAAAGTCATATCTATTAGTTCTACTATTTTGATTCTTGAGGGTCTATTTCTGTTTGAATCTGAGACTTTGCAGTTCAAACAGACCTTGCAGTCTAGTGCATTAACCCGCAGTGCAATCCCTTTAAAATCTCAACTCAAAACAAAGCTGTTTTACTGAGCCTTCATAGTTATCACATTGTATACTCCAACTCTTGTTTCAGTCCTGCAAAGTTGCAAATTCTGTACTCATTCTCTCAACTGACTGTTTTTCTGTCTAGTTTAGAAAAGACACTCAAGGCAGAGGGGCCTCAAATGCATGATTCATGTCACTAATATCCAGTGTATCTCAGATTTAGTTTTGTAATTTCCTATTTGGAGGAGTCCTGGTGTGGCATTGTAGGATAAGCACTGGGCTGCTAACCACAAAGCCAGTGGTTCAAACCCACCAGTTGCTTCTTGGAAACCCTATACAAGGTGGTTATGAGTCAGATCCACCATGACAACAATTTTCTATTATTATATTAACTTTTGATTCTTATATGAGTCTATTTTCATCATTTTATTCACAATTTTGTTTTAGATAAAAATTGTTTTCAATAGTGTATTGCACCATTACTAAAATCAGAAATCTTCCATTCTACTACCTTTTTAAAATTAGAACAACTACCAGGGGACTAGAGTCCTGGTGTAGTGCTATGGGTTAATGTGCTGGACTGAAAAGTCAGTCTGAAATCTCAAGGTCAGCAGTTTACAATCACAAGTCACTCTTTGGAAGCCCTATACAGGGTTGCTGTAGATAGGTACCAACTCGACATCACTTAACAACAACAACAGGGGACAACAAAAAGTTTGTGGGAAAACTCCAATATCTTATATCATTTTTCCTTGAACTTTTTGAAACCTTCTCATATTTTGCTGAGGGAAAACTGTTAGAGCTGAGAATCTCATGAAGTTGAGTCTATATGCCCAATTATTTTACTATAAAATAAATTCCTTGATCAGAGACAATTTGGAATGAAATGTCATGGTAATGAATTAAGTTAATTAATAAGGTTATGAACGGTAGTATTGACAGAACCATTATAGGTAAAGTAGGCAACTGCATATTAAGTTTAAGTATATATTTCACTAAAGAAAATTATTGTTCCTTCCATGATGGAAGAAGTGCAGTGTTATAAATTTGAATTTCACATTAGTTGGCTGTTCTTTGTAGAGAATGATGCCACAACAAGGAATCAACTATTTTCTTTGCTGTTGCCACAGTGACTATGCCATGCCGTAGTGATATTAGCCACATCAACAGTCAGAGAAACAGTTCACATTATATTTATCTCTGTTGCCATGACTACATTTTTCCTTTGCCCATTTAGGTACAACCAGGTAAACAAGTTTAAAAAAGCAAGAAGATCGACCCCAATGAATACATAATTTTATCTACTTGATTGCTGAAAGCTTTGTGTACTTTCAAATTAAGTTTTTATTATTTTGTCTTTCTGCACACTACCTTCTTGGTACTTTTTTCTTATCTATTTTCCAGTTTTAATTTTAATATCCTTTGTGTCAGTCCATGTGTTGTTGTTGTTAGGTGCTGCCAAGTCAGTTCTGATTCATATCAACTCCGTGTACAACAGAACCACACTAATCCATTCCTGCACGTCCTTAAAATTGTTGATAGGATTAAACCTATCATTGCAGCCAATGTGCTATATTGTTGAGGGGCTTTCGCTTTTTATTGACCTTTTACGGTACCAAGCATGTTGTGTTTCTCTAGGGTCTGGTTCTTTCTGGCAACATATCCAAAGTATGTGAGACAAAGTTTAGTCATTCTCCCTTCCAAGGAACATTCTGGCTATACTTCTTCCAAGAGAGATTTGTTTGTTCTGACAGTCCATGGAACTTTCAATATTGTTAGCCAACATCGTAATGCAAATGCATCAATTCTTTTCTTGTCTTTATTCATTGTCCAGCTTTCACATGCATATGAGGCAATTGAAAATATATTGACTTGGGATAGTGGCACTTTAGTACTCAAAGTGACATCTTTGTTCTTCAACACTTTAAAGAAGTCTTTTGCAACAGATTTTCCCAATACAATAAATTCCTAGACTTCTTGACTGCTGCTTCCTTGAGCTTTGATTGTAGATTCAAGTAAAATGAAAACTTTGGCAACTCTAATCCTTTCTCATTTATCATACATCTTATAGTCATTCTTCTAATAGTATTCTTTACAAGTTTCTCACAATCAGCTAAATCATTAACCACTGTTAATCTATCAGTGTTCCTCCAAAACATTAATTATCCCTTATAATCATTAACCACTGTAAATCTATCAATGTACTTTCAAAACATTAATTATATCAAAATTGTTGTTGTTGTTAAGTGCTATGGAGTTGGTTCTGACCCATAGTGACCCTGTATAGGATTTTCCAGAAGTGGTTGGTGAGCTTGAACCACCAATCTTGCTGTTCAAACCAACCTTGCAGTTGAACACATTAACCCACAGTGTCACACCAGGACTCTATTAGGTAAAATAGACAGAGATTATTGTTGAAAATTTTCTTCACTTGATGTATTTTTTTTACCCACAGTATTTCATGGATATCTTCTGAGGGACTGTGTGAGTATTCAGTAACCAGTTAGGTAATGTTAGCATATAAGAAGGAACCATTCATAAGTAAAGTCCCACATTAGCAAGTATAGGGATTGGCATATAAAGATATTTGACAGTGTTTCTCTGCTAGTCACTCCTTCCTAGTCTGTCTTCCTCTGAAAGCTCACCTGAAACCTGTCCACCATGGGTGACCCTGCTGGTATTTAAAATACCCATGGCATAGCCTCCAGAATCAAGTGTTGAAGAGCAAAAATGTCAGCTTGAAGACTAAGGTGTGCCTGACCCAAGCCTTGGTATTTTCAATAACCTCATGTGCATGCGAAAGCTGGACAATGAATAAAGAAGACCATAGAAGAATTGGTGATTTTGAGTTATGGTGTAGGAAGAGAATACTGAAAGTGCCATGAGCTGCCAAAAGAACTAACAGATCTGTATTGGAAAGGGTATAGCCAGAGTGCTCCTTGAAGGCCAAGATGGCCAAACTTCATCTCTCATACTTCGGACATATTATCAGGAGGGACCAGCACAGGAGAAGGATATCATGTTTGGTAAGATGGAGGGTCAGAAAAAAGAGGAAGACCCCCCAGTGAGATGGATTGGCAAAGTGGCAGCATCAATGAACTCAAGCATGGCAACAATAGTGAGGTTGGCCCAGGATCCAACAGTGTTTAGTACTACTGTGCATAAGGTTGCTATTGAGTTGGTACCTACTGGATGGCACCTAATAACAACAACAATATGAAGATATTGGTTTTGACTGAAGTAGAGGTGGGGGGAGGTCATAGAAAAATAGTAAGAATTATTGGAATCTGGTGCTTAACTTATGAGGTTTTTCACTTTTTGTACAAGCTTAGGCCTCATTTTATATATAAAAGTTCTATGTAATAATGGAGTACTCAGCTTTATGATTTCAAAAATCAAATCATAAGAATTTTCCTGTGTATTGGTCAGACCAGAAGGTCATTTTTCAATTCATGGTAAAGTGTTCTGTCTCTACTAGTGTCCAGCAATAAGCCTGAAGATGTTTGTCAAAATGAAACTTTCTAATAGAAGAAAGCATGGGTTTTATCCAAACTGAGTCATTTTTGCCTCATCACAGCTTGCCAGAGTTTCCATATGCCAATTGTTTATGGCACAGACACTTGTGGAATCATTGATCTGGGTCATAGAGTTTAAATGACTTCGTAGTTTGCAGTGTCCTGGATCTACTTTTGCTCTTAGTCTCATACAAATCATCAGTTTTCCAGTTTATTTGATAATTTGGCTGAGTTACTACTCTCGACTCACAACTCTATGCACAACTAAATGGAATGCGTCCCAGTACTGAGCCATATCAATGTTGTTGTTAAGTTCCATAGAGTAAGTTCTTGTTCATTGTGACCCTGTATAGGGTTTTTGAGGAGCAGATGGTTAATTTGAACCACCAACCTTGTAGTTAACACAACAGAACTCTCCATAATTGACTTCAAATTTAGATCACTGTGATATATAGCATTTTCATTGACTGATTTTCTAAAGTAGATTCCTATACCTTTTCCTCCCATTTGTCTTATACAAAAGCTGCACAGGAAAGTTGAATAGGGATGTATTATAAATTACTCTGTTTTCCATGTCTTTGATCATTTCTTTAATCTCTGAAATTCTCCCCAAAATGTGGTTTTAATTTTGATTGACTATTTTGATAGAGAATAGAAGTTCCATTATTTTTACCTGGCTCTTTAAAATAGGATAGCTATAGTTCTGTGGTGGAGTCCTGGTGAGACACTGTGGGTTAAAGCATAAGACTGCAAAGCCATTTGAACTACAAGGTTGGTGGTTCAAGATCACCAGTTGCTCCTTGGAAATCCTATACAGGGTCGCTATGGGTCAGAACTGATTTGACAACATTTAACAACAACAACATAGTTCTGTGGGGAGTTCTGGTGTGGCACTGTGGGCTAATGTGTCAGACTGCAAAGTCCTTTGAACTGCAAGTTCCGTGGTTCAAGTTCACCAGCTGATCCTTGGAAACCCTATACAGGGTCGCTATGGGTCAGAATTGACTCGATGACACTTAATAACAACAACAACAATAGTTCTGTGGAGTCTGCTGTATCACTGTAGGATAAGCACTGGACTGCTAACTACAAGGTTGGCAGTTCAAATTCACAACCACCCCTAGGAAACTCTAAATAGGATTGCTATGAGTTATAAATGACTCAACAACGCTTAGAACAACATAGTTCTGAGAAATACCAAACCAAACAGAAAACAAATCCATCCATTGCCATGAAGTTGATTCTAAAGAGATACAGGCATAATACTTGTGTTTCTGCATGTTACTAAATATGGTCATGGTAAATATATATTAAGGATTTACTTGGGCCAATTGTTTTTATTACATGATTTTTAAAATAAAATGCTCTCTGTATTGGGCTGACCATTCACACTAGTATTTTGCATTTCAAATTAGCATTAGTGCATTTATGCTTTCCTTGATACAATTATTTTTTTGGTTGCATAACTGTATTTTAACATTTCTTCTTATGCAAGTTTGTTCCTTGTGAATTCTCATTTTGTCTGAAAAATATAATTGCCTGAAAAAAGGTTAAGTATATATTAAATTAATTTATAAATATTACATTTCCTAGATATGGAAATATTGGTTCAATTTTTATTCTCTCTCAGTTGTTGAAAACTGCTTCTCTCGTTCATTCTAGCTTTACTGTGTGATTTTCTGATGTAACTCTAACCTTTGATTCTCTAGATTTCCTTTTTTTTTTGGCTGCTGGCAAGATTTATTCTGATATCTATATTATATATGTTGTTGTTCTTAAGTGCCATCAAGTCGGTTCTGACCCATAGCAACCATGTATAGGATATCGGAGGAGCAGCTGGTGAGCTTGAACTGCCGACCTTGCAGTTCAAACTGGATTTGCAGTCGAGCACATTAACCCACAGTGTGACACCAAGACTCCATATTATATATGTTGTTGTTGTTAAGTGCCGTGGAGTTGGTTCTGACCCATAGTGACCCTGTATAGAGTTTTCAAGGACCAATTGGTGAGTTTGAACCACTGACCTTTCAGTTCAATGAGCTTTGCAGTCTGGTACATTAACCCATAGCGCCACTATAGATGGTTATAAAATATATATAAGAAATTTTATATCGATATACACATAGATAGATATAATAGATATAGATAAATATTCCTGGCGTGGCATTGTGGGTTAATGTGCTGGACTGCAAGGTCAGATAGAATCACAAGATCTGCGATTCAAGCTCACCAACAGCTTCTTGGAAACCCTATTCAGGGTCACTATGAGTCGTAACCATCTCAACAGTACTTAACAAAAACAGCAGCAACATATACATATATATGTTGTTCTGAATATATATATTCAGAGTTCTGGTTTGGTGCTTCAGGTTAATGTGCTAGACTGCAAGGTTGCTTTGAATCATAAGGTAGGTGGTTCATATTTGCCAGTTACTCCTCAGATACCCTACACAGGGTTGCTGTTAGTCAGAACCAACTCCACATCACTTAACAACAACAAAAACAATATATATAGTTGTTTTAGTTATATGCTGTAGAGTTGATTCTATTACACAGCAACCCAGAAAGTGACACTGCCTGGTCACGTGCCATCCTTACAATTGTTAAGCTTAAGCTCATTGCTCCTGCCACTGTGCCAATTCTTGTTGAGGCTCTTCCTGTTTTTCTCTAACCCTCCACTTTGCCAAGCATAATGTCCTTCTCCAGGGAGTGCTCCTTAATAATAATGCCTTCAAAATTGCGGTTGCTATTGTTAAGTACCATCAAATCAGTTCCAACCTACAGTGGTCCTGAATCAGTTTTCTGAAAAGCAGCTGGTGAGTTTGAACTGAAGACCATGTGGTTTGCATTCCACTGCTGATCATACAGCAACACATCAGGAGTATGAGGGGTGAAGGCTCGCCATCCTGGCTTCTAAGGAACATTCTGATTCTACTTCTGCCAACACATATTTGTTTGTTCCTCTGGAAGTCCATGGTACTTTCAATATTTGTCTTCAACACCATAACTGAAATGTTTGAATTTTTCTATGATATTAATTGTTCAGATTTCACATGCATATGAGGTCATTTAAAAGAC
>NW_006408529.1:3863244-3880412 GCF_000296735.1 Chrysochloris asiatica
CCAATAAATCTGTTTTGGAAGAAGTGCAGCCAGAGTGCTCCTTGGAAGCCAAGATGGCCACACTTCGTCTCTCATACTTTGGACATATTGTCTGGAGGGAACAGTCACTAGAGAAGGATATCACGCTTAGTAAGATGAAGGGTCAGAGAAAAAGAGGAAGACCCCCAATGAGATGGATTGGCCAGGTGGCAACATTGATGGACTCAAGTGTGGCAACAGTAGTGAGATTGGCCCAGGATTGGACATTGTTTCATTCTATTGTGCATAGGGTCTCTATGAGTTTGTGCTGACTCGATGGCACCTAACAACAGCAACGACATACTCATTGAGGGAGAAGAAATTCCTGGCTATTATGATCCAAGGCCTTTTATTTCAACCTTAAGGGTGAGATGTTTTTATCATTTCAGTCTCTTCCATATCTAATGGACAAATTATACCTTGGTTTTTTTGTAGACACATAATATGTTTATTGTTTCTCCATGCAATTTAACATACTTATTATTTTACTGTTGCAGGTTTGTTTTTATGCAATGTACAATTGGGTTTTGTGTCTATCTTTTCAGCACAAAACATGAATCTTAGCCTGACTCCTGGAGTAGGAAAGATGGTTTTCTATTAATTCCCCAGTGATAGACTGGTTTTGCTCTTAGCCTTCACTGGGTGGTCCTGGGGGTGATAGGGTGTGCCTATCCTCCTACAGTTGATTAATCCTTTTTTTCTCATGTGAAACAAGTGTTTAGGAAAGTAGTAACAATTTTATGCCTTTGTTCCAATCACAGCTGATCATTGACTATATACTCTTACCACCAAATGTAGCTCTCTCTGGTTTCCTTCCCTGTCTTGAGATTTTTAATAAGCAAATGGTATAGGACCCAGTGAATGAGCCTGCAGTGAATGTGAAATTCTTTTGTGTCTCTGACTTCCTTCCAATTATATTGGAAATAAATGTAATAACTTTTAAATATTTAACTATTTATTTCTCATCCACTTCTATGGAAGTCCTCTCTTCCTGTCTCATCTGCCAAAAGTAAAGCAATTGGTGTTTCTGCTTCTCCTGTAGGGACAAACCACTAGTTGGAGTTTGGCTGTCTTGTTTGTTGTGTGACTACTGCCTTCTTAATGAGTGAAAGGAAAATTATGTTCCGTAAATTACTGAACTCTGTCTTGATATGTGAATGGTATGATTTTGATGCTTTCTACTACCAGTTAGACTTTCACTACAGGGAATTAGAGGCTGATTAAATCATTGGAAAATTTAAGGAATGAAAAAAAAATTTTTTGAAAGCTTAGGGATTACAAAGAATCCTCCCCAGTGATCTAGTTGGAATTGTTCTGAGGTATATGGTCTCAGTAGGGCATCCAACAGTCAAGGCAGGACCCCATGTCAGCCAGTTAGTGACTTCTCTGTGCCTGCAATTGCCACTTGAGAATAATTTCTTTCTCTTACCAAACTCACTTGAGAAATTTATTGGCAGAGTCAGTCCATAACCTTTCTGGCAAGAAAGACTTGGCAGTGATGTTTTGGGATTTATGTCTCTGTATATGGTTGAGAGAGTTTAGAGTAGCGTATAACACACTGAGTAGCAACAAATAATATCAGGCAATCTCAATTTCTGAATACAAATTTTACAAATACAAATAAAGTGTAATTTCTAGTTTAAGCAAATGATTAGATTATTTTAGCAGGTATTCATATAATTGATCCTTTCAGTAAATGTTGCATGTTTTATAATCCTTAAATTATATTTAGTGTGTGCTATAATGGCAGTACAAATATCACAGGTGAAACAATTCTTATTGTATTTTGTAAATACCAAATGAAATATCCAAATGAAACTCTTGGTAAGCAATTGTTAAAAAAAAAAAAATTAGTCCTTGCTTAACAAGAATCATATGAGTACCAAGGAATTCTAATTTTTTAGCTCAGGGGTAGGGTGGGGCTTATACTTAAAAATAAGTGAAATGTAAATGCTTTATTTTAGACATAATAACTAATCTGCTAGCTTTGTGGGTAAAGTGCTAAAATTTTTTAGCAATTGTTTTATCTCATAGTCAATATTGTGAAGTCTAATATACACTTAGATCACTGTACTGCAAACTATAGCTATGGAAGGAATACTAGTCATTAATAAAAATGAATTAATTACTGATAAATGAGACAAATTGGGTCTTAAAAAAGATGATGATGAGTGAAAGAAGTAAAAACCAAAGAAATATATGCTTTAAAAAATAATATTCATTTGAAATTCAAGCAAAGCCTAATCTATTGTGACTGGAAGTAGTGGTTGAGGAATACTACGTGTAAGAGGAATTTGACTTGGAATGAATATGAAGGAATTTTTGAGATGATGAAAATATTATATGTCTTTATTGTTGTGATGGTTACATTTATCAAGACATTGAAATGTATACTTAAATGGATACATTTTATTGATTGAAATTATACTTTAACAAAGTAGGTTAAGTAAATTAAAACTAAAAGCACACATAGAAAATAACTGTCCAATTGTCATGAGGCATTGAAGTCAATTCATGAAGAATCTTATAAATACCCAAAAATTCAAGGTCTTCAGTGATGGAAGTCAGTTTTTCAGGAAAATATTAAGTTAAGAAATGTCCCTGAAAAGTGAGATATTTACTTGTTTTTTATTTTTTATTTTAATTTTATTCTAAGAACTTCTTCAGGAGGAAGCCAATTTTGTTTTCCTTGAGACTTAGAAACATAATGATGGAAAAGACATTAGGAACCAGACCCTCATTTTTTATAAATGACTACTTTTACCCACAGTGTGAGTATCAGTTGAATGAATATATGAACACAGACTCCTTGAGTATTTCTCTGGTGCTACTTATTCATTCATCATGCTTCCCACACTATCAGGAAGCAAGGTATAATGTGCAGCAGAAAAAAATCTCAGCTTTAGTGTCATACAGACAATGATGAAAATCCTAGCCTTGTCCTATAAGATCTTTGTGACCTTGGCCAAATTAACTTCTCTTTGGTTCAGTTTGTTCACTGGTAAATGAGAAATATCCTTGTGAGTATTAAATAAGGCAGCATAAATCAAGTCTCTAATGCAGTGACTGGCATATAAGAGCATTTGATAAACAATAGGTATTATTAAACTGTGGTAATACAAACTAAGTTTCACAGCTCCATTTGACTTAATTAATGTTCTCTGATATCACTCACGCTTTGCGAAAAAACATATAAATCAAACAGGTTCTTACTAAGAGTTATAACAAGGATTATAGGCTACCTCTTTCTTGTTTGAAATTGGTTGTTTATATTTATCTGAACAACTTGATTTTGTTAATGAAATGACAGAAAATGTTCATTTTTTAAAATCTTTGTTCATTTGATCAAGTATTTAATTAAACCAGAGGTTTAAATTGAATTTCTGAAGGTGGCCAACCAATAAAATTTATACTACAAAACACTAACCCATTGAACACAAATTACATTGTAAACATGCTAAAACTAAAAGGACACTTAAAAATGAGTTATAAAAATACAGTGATTATTATTATTTTTATTTTTATTTTTTTTTGCTGATTAAATTGACCAAAGAGATGAAAGATTTTCTAAAATAGTTGAAATAAACAGTGATGGCCTAGGAACCATGAAGTATAGTGGATAAAGCATAGCTTGGAAAATTGCATAACTGCAATTTGAATTTTATCTGTAACCGGTTGCCACTGACCAGATTCGGAGTCCTGACTACCTTACATGTTTCAGAGTAGAATTGGACTCATTAGGTTTTCAATGATTGTTACATTTCAGAAGCATATCACCAGGTCTTTCTTCCACGGCACCTCTGATTGGACTGGAACAGCAAGTTCTTTAGTTAATAACAGTTCTGTGGCTCAGGTAGCGTAGTGGCTATGAATCGGGCTGTGAACCACAAGGTCAGCAGTTCAAAACTACCAGCTGTTCCGCAGGAGAAAGGTAAGGCTTTCTGTTCCCGCAAAGATTTACAGCCTCGGAAACCCTGTAGAGGGTCATTATGAGTCGAAATCGACTCCATGGCACATAACAACAACAACAACATAGAGTTTCAGAGGAGCAGTGGTTGGGTTTGAACCACAAAACTTGTGGTTAATAGTCAGTGCTTATCCTACTGTGTCACACCAGGACTTTAGTTACTAGCTCAGGATTTAGCAATTTGCCATGGTTAAAACTCATCAGCCACTCCTCAGAAACCTTATACACGGTGGCTATGAGTTAGAACAAATTCAACAACACTTAACAGCAACAACATGACTGTGATAGTTTTTACCCACCAACTATAACGGCATGAAAACGAGACATAGCATTTCTTAAATTTATTTCCCTTACGAATAGGGTTGCGAACCTTAAAGTCAGCAGTTCGAGACTACCAGCCACTCCGGGGGAGAAAGATGAGGCTTTCTGCTCCCGTAAAGATTTACAGCCTCGGAAACCCTGTACAGGGTCGCTATGGGTCAGAACCGACTCGACAGCACTTAACAACAACAACATCAGTGAAGTGGAAATCATAATAACTATCTAGTGGGACTGTCATGACTCCTGGTGTGGTGCTATAGGATAAGCATTAGACTTCAAATCACAAGGTTGGCAGTTCAAACCCACCAGCTGCTCCTTAGAAACCCTATAAAGGGTTACAATGAATTGGAACAGCACTTGATAACAACAGGATTGAAACAAGAATAAAAGTATACACAGAAACAAAGTGTTTACTAAGTACCTTGTATATGGTGGTGGTTATGTGCCATTGAGTTGAATCTGACTCATAGTGACCCTGTATGGGGTTTCTGAGGTTATAAATCTTTACAGGAGCAGAAAGCTCCATCTTTCTCCTGTGGAATGGCTAGTAATTTCCAATTGATGACCGTGAGATTAGCAGCCTGATTCAGAACCACTACACTACCAGAGCTCCTTGTTTGTACTTGTTGTTAATTGCTGACGAGTTGTTCTAACTCACAGCGACCCTGTGTAGCATTTCCCAGGAGTCGTTGTGAAGTCTGAACCACTGGCCTGAGGTTCAAACCGACCTTGTGGTTGAACCGACCTCTGCTTATCCTCTAGCACCACAACAGGACCCCTGAAGAAATTAATGATGATAATGTGTCTTCTCGTTGGTTCTGATTCATAGAGACAATATAAAGGGTTTCCAAGGCTGTAAATCTTTAAGGGAGCAGAAAACTCACCTTTTTCCTTTGGAGGAATTAGCACTCCAACATGTGACCATTAAGCTACCAGGGTTCTTGTACCCAAATCATATGCTGTAAATGATTTTTAAATTATATCACTGTGATATAAAGAATCCTGGTGCAGCACTGTGGGATAAAGCACTGCAAGATTGGTTTGAACCACAGTATCAGAGGTTCATACTCACCAGCCACTCCTTGGAAACCATATGTATACAGGCTCACTATGAGTCTGAACTGACTCCACGGCACTCAACAACAACAACAACCACTGTGATATAAATATCAATGTCTACCCATATTTCCATGTGTTCAAATGGCCATTTTTTAGTCCTATGATTCTCATACCATTGCTGATTGATTCAGGAGTGTGCATAAAAGCCAATTATATTTATGTTTTAAAAATTTGAACTAAAATGATAGGCAGAAGCCACACATGAAGTGTGGCTTGTGGTAGACTTAGTATTGACCTCCCCCTCAACCCTCAAAGATGTCTTTTTCTTAATGTCCAAAATTTATGTATGTGTAATATTAGCTCTGATATAGTGGTTACGAGTTGGGCTGTTAACCTCAAGGTCAGCATTTAGAAACTACCACCTGTTCTGCGGGAGAAAGATAGGCTTTCTGCTCATGTAACCTTATAACCTCTGTATAGGTTATGATTCGGAACCAAGTCACTATGAGTCATAACCGACTCCACGCACATAACCACCACCACCAAAATTAGATGGTAAAGAACCCTGGTAGTGGAGTGGATTCCAAGCTAGGTTGCTAATCACAAGAGCAGCAGTTCGAATCTACCAGTTTCTCCAGGGGAGAAAGATGAGGGTTTCTGCTCCTGTAAAGATCTATAGCCTCACAGGGATTGACCCATGGTTGGAATGGGCGGGGAATCGTGTTAAGATGCTTGACTGTTTTTTTTAATCTTAGTTTCCCTTGCATTATAATATAGAGTAGACACTGGAGGGGGAGAGAAAGAAATAGTCAGAAACATTACACTAGAAGGCTTGTAAATCCGTCTTATGCCTTTAACTGATTGAAATACCTAAAACAGGGCTACAGCGTACCCGGTGAACGAGGCTTTCTGAGGAGCCTTTGCAATATATAAAACTATAGGTAGAAACCAGAACCACATCCAGATTACCAGAGATGAGAAATCCCCATTTGAAGGAACAAGCTGAGGAGCCTGGAACAGTGAGAAGAACAAAAGATACGTCTCGAATGGAAGACCTACAGGAAAAATACGACACGATGGAGACAGAAGGACTGCTACTATGGGAACAAATGGGTTGCTCCCCTAGGAGACATTGGGGCAGTCGGTTGGGTCACACCAACGTAGGCTCCCCCCTCAAAACTGAGACTCGGTGGAAATGCATGCTTGTATTGGTAAACACACGCATCACCGTTGGGGAGAAATGGGGTAAAGGCAGCAATGAAGCGGCGAGCTAAGCCTCACAATATTCAGAGGGCTTCTGTGGACCCGGTTGGGGACCTGGTTGGCAAGCAGTGCAAGGAGACCCGAGTACTCCTGGGCCCAGAGTCAGTGACATGGCCACGGAGGACTCAAGTGGAGAATGGAGCTGCCGGCTGATGGAAAGAGAGGGCATGTGCACAAGAACACCCACACTTGCAGATGACACCCACGTAACTGGGACTGGATGACTGGATGATCAGAGCTCAACCAGGAGAAGAAAGAAGGTGGGGGAGGGAAAGAAGATTGAGCTTATCCAAGTTGATGAACTTGACCTATGCATATGAATTCAGTGACACAAAAGAGGCGATAAATCCTTACAGCAAGAAACATTTCCACCCCCTCCACACACAGAGTAGACAGAGAGGGGCAACTTGGACATTGGATACCCAAATGGGGAGGGAGGGACTACAAAGGCAAGAAGTAACTGGCTTACAAGCTTTCAAGAGGGAACCTAGACCTAGGGGGCATGGAGGAAGGCAGAATCATCAGTGAGTACTATCCAATTTGTTTAGGTGGAGCTGATGAAATGAAATACAGATGGGTTATGTGCGATACTGTAGTGAATAATGGTTATCAAGACAGATTGTGAGTGTTGGAAATGCAAGGGTAGATGTTTTGTAGCAAGGAAGAGAGAGATTATTTCTCCAGTCTAGGAGCTGAGGTCTTTGGGACCACCAACCGATAAGAGCCGAGAACGGGACCCCACCCAGAGAACTGGGGATGCCTGAGATGGAGACAGAGATGATCACATGGAGGGATGAAGTGGCTGGGGACTTTGGATCCAGAGAGGAAGAGGAACTGTGGGCCGAAGACTGAGTGGGGAGAGGGGAGTGTAGAGCACGGGCTTCTAGGATATGCCCTTTGGTCAGAAGATGATGCATGGAGGGATTGGAACCATGGCAATGTAATGACATACGATGGAATCAATATGGAACTGAGGTTCTCTCATGTAAACTATCATAGAACTCAAAATAAAACATTTAAAAAATAAATAAAGATTTATAGCCTCAGAAACTCTATACAGGGTCACTGTGAGTCACAGCCTATTGGTGGCACACTACCACCAGTATTAGATGGTAAAAAGAAAGTTGCAAATGTGATAAAATTACCATATTGAGATGAAAGTTTGTCTTAGTTTATCCCAGAGAGCAAAATGTCCTTATATGAGGAAGTAGAAGGATCAGAATAGTAATAGAAGATGTGACAATGAAAATTATAAGGAGTTAGTTTGATTGGGGTTAGGAGTGACTCCAGGCTATAAGTCAAAGAATATATGTGGCCTCAGAAGCTAAAAACAAAACAAAAACATAAAGGTTCTGCCCGAAAGTGAATGTGGCCCTGCTGACATCTTTCAGAATTCTGACCTCCAGAATTGTAGAGAATAAATTTATGTCAATTTAAGCTGCCGAGTTTATGGTAATTTGTTGCAGAGTGATAGGAAAGTATTATATGAATGCTACTGTACTAAAGTGCTATGGTTATGTGCCGTGGAGTCGGTTCCGACTCATAGCAACCCTGCACAGGATTTCCGAGACTGTAAATCTTTATAGGAGCAGAAAGCCTCATCTTTCTCCCACAGAACAGCTGGTAGTTTCGAACTGTTGACCTTCAGGTTCACAGCCTGATTAGTAACCACTACACTGAAAATCCATAAAACCATTAGGCTGTAGTCCCTCTAGTCAACCTGAATTTAAGACCATCCCCCTCTTCCAATTTCTGAGACTCTCACTTAAGATTGCTTACATTTCTTGGTTTCCTAGTTTGAAAGGAGAATGAGGGCCACTCTTCTTGCTATCAAACAATTCTAAATATAACAACTACACTGCCTTTAGCTATTCATTTCTTAAATGAGTGCTGTTGATTACAAGAGTTCTGCTGAGCTAGTCAATGAATGACCTAGGGCAAACCCATCATTGCTAATGGGATAAATATAAAATTCTGTATTTGTAACTGTAGCAAGCAATGGAGATGAAAAGAGTATGGATTTTTTTTTTTTTTTCCTGCACTATCAGAAGCAGGTTTATATATATATATATATAGACTACTTTGGAAATAAGAAGGAAAACGTTTATGTCAGAAAAGTAAACTTTAAAATTAATATATTAATCATTCTTGGAAGTGAGAGTTATTTAGAGTGATAATCTTTTGGGAAGAACTGTTTAATGGATAGAGTACATATTTTTTGCTGCCTTGCAAAGCATCTGAGAGAGAGCTGAATGTTTTCTTTGAACTAATGATTTTTAGAAGGAGTGGGCTGCAGGTTGAATCATTTTAGTGATAATGAAACATACAAGTGAAAATCTTTTAAAAAACTATAATTACAAAAGAATAATTTGTAGAGAAAAATGCTATATTTGTAAAATATCTTTTGAGATTTTTGTAATCTTAAGTGAAAAAGGAAAGAGGAAATAATCGTTTTAGATCTTACTTTGTTTTCAGGTTCTAGATAAAAGGAGGTGAAAATTCTTTGACACATTTGTTTCA
This sequence comes from Chrysochloris asiatica, assembly GCF_000296735.1. Taxonomy (NCBI): domain Eukaryota; kingdom Metazoa; phylum Chordata; class Mammalia; order Afrosoricida; family Chrysochloridae; genus Chrysochloris; species Chrysochloris asiatica. The sequence goes on from NW_006408529.1 coordinate 3,872,393, forward strand.
AGTCACTCGGGCTTGAATGTTTGTCTCAGGCAGATTCAGTGTTGTTAAATAATAATGTGAAAATGTAAAGAATGAGCATTTTGAAAGATATTAAAATAAAATGGAAAAGTCCATTTTCTTGATGTGCTATAACACAAGGCTTCCTGCCTTTTCAGCTTTGTTTTTTGGGGAAATTCTGCCCTTTTGATTTTGTATAGGGTTCCATTATTCTCTACCAGACCAGTAATTCTGAGCTTTTTTATGATTTTGAATTTTGTTCAACATCTTTTTCCATTTCATTCTGTCCAGAATCTACTATTGTGATTCCAATAAGCAATCAATAGCATAGCCAGGCATCATCTAATTGTCCTGATCTTATGGTAGTGGTTCTCATGCTCCATTGGTCCTTTGGACCAAACATTTACTTGAGGTTTTTATTTTCTTCATTTTTAAAATTTTATTTTCTTCACTCTTCTTTGCTCTGGATATGGAGATACCAATAGTTGTATCTTAGATGGCCGCTGGCAAACCTTAAAAACCCAATTGCTACTCATCAAAGTAAATGTAGAACATTGTCTTTGTGGACTGCGTTATTCCAGTGAAACTAGATATCCCCCAAGATAGCAGTCTGAAGCCCCAAAGTCCAATGACTCATTCCTTCAAAGTGTTTGATTACGGCTAAGAAGTTTTTATAACTTTATTCCCTGTATGCTTTACTATTATATATTGTTGTTGTTGTTATTAAGTGCCGTCTAGTCGGTTTCGACCCATAGCGACCCTGTACAGGGTTTCCGAGGGTGTAAATCTTTACGGGAGTAGAAAGCCTCATCTTTCTCCCGCGGAGCAGCTGGTAGTTTCGAACCGCTGACCTGAAGGTTCGCAGCCCGATTGGTAACCACTACGCTACCAGAGCTCCCTATTATATATAGATGAGTATATTTGGAGCTCTGGTAGCGTAGTGGTTATGAATCGGGCTGAGAACCTTATGGTCAGCAGTTCAAAACTACCAGCTGTTTTGTGGGAGAAAGATGAGGCTTTCTACTCCTGTAAAGATTTATAGGCTCAGAAATCCTTTACAGGGTCACTATGAATTGGAACTGACACCACAGTACATAAACACCACCACATATTTGCAGCACATACAAACATATATGAGAATTACCCCCTCTCATATCCATACATTTTTTGGGGCATACTCCACATCTGCTCAGTATGTACCACAAGGCTTTAAATTACTTAGTAAGTCCATCTAGGACTATTTCTTACTTTGGAAACAGGTTGAGAACAATCATCTTAGGAGTTTTAAGCATATTGACACCTGATACTTACCAACAGAGATTGATTTAATACATTTGGGTTGTGTCCTGAAATTGAGTATGTTTTAAAACCTGTCTTACCCAGGTGACTGTATTATTCAACCTAGTCTGACAATCAGCCGACATTTCTCACTGGGATCTATAAACCATCCAGAAACCATCTTCTCCACATGACTACAGCTTTCTCGGAATGATAAAAGAAGCTTTTGACTGGTTAAGTCTTATGAGGTCTGATTGTCAATATGACATTAGTTACTTCATGGCCCGGTATAACTCTGAATCCCTATGAGTAATTGTCAAAATGATTTGATGACCACAATATCACAAAACATCTGAAAGCCTATCACTATTATCTCCACATTAAATATAAAAAGTATTTCACATACATATTTGAATATTGAGTTTATAGGAGGGTGGATAGGTGGCACCACTTGTCAGGGGAAACATCATGTTACAAACTTAACCTTCAGCCACCAAAATCTGAAATCATCATTTAAATTTTCCTTTAACATGTTTTCTAACTTGTAACAGTATCTAGAAGCCTGCTGTGAACAGACATGTCCTAATTCAATTAGTTGAGAAAAAAGGAAAAAATGAACATTATGCCGATATGTGGACACTAAAAGGAACCCTGCTTAAATTGAGTATGTTTCCCCCCTCAGATTTTACACTCTGACTTATAATACTAATTTAGTAATCTATAAACATAAGCATTATTTTTAAAATGCTAAGACATATTGATAATAACTTATTTGTTCTGTCTTGTGTGGCAAGGTGTTCCTTATCTAAACCAATCAAAAAACTCATTATTCTCAAGTCTATTCTGACTGTATGTTGTTGTTGTTAAGTGTCATTGAGTTGATTTCCACCCATAGCGACCCCATATAGGGTTTCCAAAGAGAAACTGGTGAGCTTGAACCACTGACTTTGAGGTTCAAAATGATATCAAAGTCCAATGTATTAACTCACAGCATCACATCAGGACTTCTAGCAACCGTATAGAACAGAGTAAAACTGCCACATAGGGTTTCCAAGGCTCTAATCTTTATAGGAAAGTTCTGGTGGTGTTGTGTTAAGTGCTCTGCTGTTAAGAGAAAGGTTAGCAGTTCGATCCCACCTTGGGGAAAAAAAAACAAAACGTGATAGTCTGCTTCCATAAAGACTGCAACCTTGGAGTTTCTTTGGGGTAGTTGCACTTTGTTCTATAGAGTTATTATGAGTTAGTATCAACTTAATGGGAATGGGTTTAGTAATCTTTTTGGAAACTGACTGCCATATCTTTTTCCCACAGAGTCGTTGGTAAGTTTGAACAGTTCATTTTTTGTTTAGAAACCAAGCATATAATAACCCACCACCAGCTGACTATGATATATTGTTGTTGCTGTTAAACACTGTAGAGTTGGTTCCAACTCATAGCAACCCTGCATAGGGTTTTCAGGGAGAGACTGGTGAGCTTGAACCACCAATCTTGTTGTTCAAATCAACCTTGCAGTGTAGTGCATTAACCTTCAGTGAATTAGACAATTTTGTTTTATCTTAGAAATGACCTTTCTAGCAGATAAATAGATAGTATATGTGCCTAACTGGGGTCCTGATATGGCACTATAGGGTAAGCACTGGACTACTAACCACAAGGTTGGCATTTCAAAGCCTATAAAGGTTTGCTGAGTCAAAACCAACACTACAGCACTTAACAATAGCAACATGTCTTAATGAGTTTTAAAGTCAAAAGATTAGTTGAAAAAAACAGCTTAGACTATTTCTACCTGCTGAGATGTTCTAGAATTGTCAGAGTCAATAAAAGCTGGATGCATGTTCTGCAGTCCTCTCTTTCCCAAAACTGCAATATATTCTATATAAACAAATGAATTCTTAATTAAATACATGAGATGATAAATTCTAACAACAAAGGAAAACAAAGCAAAGCAAAAGCCCACAAATATCAACATAAATTTCAACATGTCTAGTACCACTGGTCTGTCAGTTTGTTGTACTGTGGTGATTTACATATTGCTGCAATGCTGAAAGGTATGCCACTAGTATTTCAAATACCAGCAGAGTTACCCATAATGGATGGTTTCAATTGAACTTCCAGACGAAGATAGATTATGAAGAAAGAGAGGCAGTCTACATCTGAATGTTTAGCACTGAACACCTATGAACAGCAGGGGAACAATGTCAGAAAGCACCAGAATATTTAATACTGAGACATTATAAATAGCACCAGAATATTATCAGATGAGCCCCTCTGGTTGGAAGACACAGTTTGAGGACTAAGGTACATCTGACCAAAGCCTTGGTATTTTCAATAACCTCATATGCATGTGAAAGTTGGACAGTAAATAAGGAAGATCATAGAAGAATTGATGCATTTGAATTATGGTGTTTGAGGAGAATATTCAAAGTACCATGGACTGCCAAAAGAGCAAACAGATCTGTGTTGGATGAAGTACTGCCAGAGTGCTTCTTGGAAGCCAAGTTGGGCAGACTTCATCTCTCACACTTCAGACATATTGTCGGGAGAGACCAGTCACTGGAGAAGAATATCATGTTTGGTAAGGTGGAGGGTCAGAGAAAAAGAGGAAGACCCCCAGTAAGATGGATTGGCAAAGTAGCAGCATCAATGGTCTTAAGTGTGGCAACAATTGTGATGTTGGCCCAGGACCAGGTAGTGTTTCATTCTGTTGTGCATAGGGTCACTATGAGTTGATACTGACTCAATGGCACCTCACAACAACAATAACTATGGAGTCCTAGTGTGGTGCTGTAGGATAAAGCACTGGAGCGCATAGTCAGTGGTTCAAACTCACCAGTCACTTCTCGGAAACACTATACAGAGCCGTTATGAATAGGAATGACTTGATGGCACTTCACAACAAAAACAACTACAATAATATGGAAATCTTAGTGTGGCGCTGTAGAGTAAGCAGTGGACTGCAAGGTCAGTTTGAACCACAGAGCAGCATTTCAGATTCACCAGCCGTTCTTTGGAAACTCTATACAGAATCACTATAAATTGTAACCGACTCAAAGTCACTTAACAACAACAACAGTTGTTGAGTTGGAATAGACGAGAAGGAACTTAACAACAACAACAACTATAATAATATAGGATAAATTGTGGCTTCATAGAACTAAGCAATTGACTATAAACCACTAGGTTGGTGGTTCATGGGAGAATGCTGAGTCTTACTGCTCCTGCTAAAATTTAAAGAAATCCCATACAAACAAGGTCACTATGAGTTGGAACAACAACTACACAAATAGAGCCTTAGTAACATAACTAGTGGTGGTGATTGTGTGCTGTGGAGTTGGTTCTGACTCATAGTGACCCTATGTAGGTTTTCCAAGGCTGTAAATCTTTACAGGAGCAGAAAGTCTCATCTTTCTCCCAAGGGACAGCTGATAGTTTCCAACTGCTGACCTTGAAGTTAACAGCCCGACTCATAACCACTATGTTACCAAAGCGCCTTTAATAACATAAGTTGTTGTTAAGTGCCGTGGAGTCGGTTCCGACCCATAGCGACCCTGAACAGGGTTTCTGAGGCTGTAAATCTTTACAGGAGCAGAAAGCCTTATCTTTCTCCGGTGGAGGAGCTGGTAGTTTCGAACTGGTGACCTTACAGTTCACAGCCCGATTTGTAACCAATACGCTACCAGAGCTCCTATTTCCAAATGGCATTACATTCATAGTTATAGGGGTTAGAGATTACAATTCATTTTTTTGTGTGGTATAGACACAATTTATAACAATTGGATTGTTTGTATATGGTTATTATAGAAAGTCAGGAACTATTTATTTGTATGTATATTCTGGACATAAATCCATTGTTAGATAAATTATTTTTTTTATTAAGTATCATTTTATTTTTCAATTTTTTGTTTTCTTAGAATACATTTTCACATTAGAGATGCCCAAAGTAAGAAAATTACAGTTTTATATTTGAAAGCAGATTATTTAAGGACATTTGAAGGATATGTCTCAGTTTGCAATCTATATTTTAATACAAGGAATGGAACTTCTCTATATTCAAACATTCTCCAAGCATTGCCTCCTGAAATTCAGAAGTTAGTGAGACATTTCCTCATTTTAAAGTTTCACTTGGACATGTACCCATCGACAGAAGAGCATAAAAACAACAGATGAAGATGTTTCCAAAACTTAAGACAGTCGAAAATTTTCTGCAAAATCTTTATGAGTTAACAGACTTCCCATTGTCTATCATTCCTAGAACAAATATCAAATAGGTATCGTCGTAATATGCGGATAGCGACAAGTTGAATTTCCATTAAGAGATTGATAAAGTAAAAGGTACACACTCATACAATGTTTTGTCTCACTGTGAGTCTTCTAAAAAGCTAGGGAACAATCTCATGATCTCACCAGAATATGGAAGCCAATCTCGCTATTCTGTGAATATTAATTCATCTCAAACCTTTTTCTCCAAGATTAAATTATGAAAAGAATCAAATGATTAGAAGAGGGTTGTTTCACCAATGGACATCTGTTATTTCCTCCTTATTGATAGTTGAATGGGATGACTGAGCAGAGGCAAAGAGGTGCATAATCATTTTTTAAGGGACTAAGTAAAAAACCAGAGCTTCCAACAGCATGACAACAACTTTGCAGATGTCTACATCATGATAGCTGAAATAGCACAGACCAGCAAAGGTTAGAGCCGAGAGTGCCAGGAGGCCAGCCTGTGGTGCATCCTCATTGATACTGTCAGTAACAACCTGTCCCAGACTCCAGTGACCATGGAGAGTGAGAACTGCAGCTAGAGAGTAGTCCATTGCAGAGCAAGGATTCAAATAAGCAGCTGGAAGCCGGCCCAGGAGCAAAACACTGACAACCCTCTCACCAGTCCAAAGCAGAGATGCAGACTTGGAACCAGAACAGTGGCTGGGGGATAGGTGAATGTGCTATACTCCTGGAGTAGACCAGTCCTGGAGAAATGCTGAGACAACAGCAGGTCTGATCACTGGAGTTTGGAGAAACAGCTCAGGCTCCTTGAGCATGGCAGACGACACACAGCCTCCAGACCAATGCCATGTCTGTCCTTAGTGTTCAAGGTCACCAATAAATGATTTTTTAAAGTTTATTATTGACTACCTAGCTTTCATTTTATTTGACAATGTCTTTCACAAATAAGAACATTTAAACAATGTACTTTTCTTTCATGGATTCTGCTTTTAGTCTCATATTTAAAACATCTTTGAAATCAAATCACAAGTCATTTCTCCTATAATTTTCTTTTAGAAAATTTATGGTACTAAGTTGTCTATTCTGAAATTGACCTAATATGAAATCAAGGTACAATAGTAATTATTGGTGATTGGAATGGGAAAGTTGGAAACAAAGAATATGGATCAATATTTGATAAATATGACTTTGGTGGTAGAAAAGATACTGGAGATTGTATGACAGAATAACATAAGACCAATGATTCATTCATTGTTATTATGTAAACAGTGCAACTAATAATTATAAATGTGGAATTTATTGGATGGGTTCTGGAATAAAATTACTTACATTTGTTTGACAAAAGGCACAGAAAAAAATTAGAATCCTCATTGAAGAAGAGGCCAAAGGCTGACTGTGGAGCAAATCATAAATTGATCATGTGCTAGTTCAAATTTTTTAGATGAAGGGAAGCCCAGGACATGGTTCAACAAGATGAGGAAATAAGGAGTAATGGAAACAGGAAATAGAGAGAGAAAGTTGAATAAGTGATATATGGAGCAGATTGCGATCAATGAGATGAAACAAAATGTGTAGGAATCATTGAAAGCAAAACAGATAATTAGTCCTGTAAACTTTCACCCAATTCACAATAAAAAATGGTAAAAAAAAAAACCTTTTAACTGGATAAAATTAAAACAAATGTATGAGAATTAAATTACAAACTTGAGTACATACTACCATAATTTACAGACAATCTCAAGACTGAACATGAGAAGAGTTGTGGGAAGATATCAAGGACATGCTATTGATATAAATGAGAGGATTTTAAAAAGACTGAGAGAAGGAAAAGACAAGAATGATGTCTGAAGAGACTCTGAAAATTGATCTTAATGAAAACTAGCTAAAGTAACAGAAAAAACAGTGAAGTGAAAAAATAACTGAAAATTGCAAATTGTGATCAGTGCAGACAAGGTCATTGTTTTATAATTAAATTTGCTAAGACTGAGAATCTACCATTCTTCTGTCAGTTTATCATGTAATGTAGTTATTGTATACACAGAAGAAAGAAACACTGCCCTATCCTGGGCCAACCTCACTACTGTTGCCACATGTGAGTCCATCGATGCTGTCACTTGGCGAATCCATCTTGTGGTAGGTCTTCCTCTTTTCTTCTGACCCTCCACCTTACCAAACATGATATCCTTCTCCTGCGACTGGTCCCTCCTGACAATATATCCAAAGTATGATAGACGAAGTTTAGCCATCTTGGCCTCCAAGGAGCATTCTGGCTACACTTCATCCAAAATGGATCTGTTGGTTCTTTTGGCAGTTCATGGCACTTTCAATATTCTCCTCCAACACCATAACTCAAAAGCTTCAGTTCTTCTATGGTCTTCCTTATTCACTTTCCAGCGTTTGGAGGCATATGAGGTTATTGAAAATACCATGGCTTGGGTCAGGCCCACCTTAGTCCTCAAGCTGACAGAGTTTGCTCTTCAACACTTTTAAAAGGTCTTCTGCAACAGATTTGCCTAATGCA
>NW_006408529.1:3882327-3894008 GCF_000296735.1 Chrysochloris asiatica
TTCAATTTGTCATTCCTGGCATAGTAAACCATGTGGTCATCAGATTCAAAATGGCCAATACCAGTCCGTTTTAGCTCACTAATACCTAAGATATTGATGTTTATGTGTTCCATTTCATTTTTGACAACTTCCAATATTCCCAGATTCATGCTTCATACATTCCATGTTCCCATTTTCAATGCTTGTTTACAGCTGTTTCTCTTCATTTTGAGTTGTGCCCCATCAGCAAATGAAGGTCCTGCAGGTTTTTTCTCCCATGGGCTTTACTCCATTTGCATCATCACGGTCAACTCCACTTTGAGGAGGAATCTCTTCCCCAGTCACATTTTGAGTGACTTCCAACCCAAGGGGCTCATTTTCTGGCACTATATCTGAAAGAATTTCTCTGCTATTCATAAACTTTTCCATGACTAAATATTCAGAAGTAGTTTGTCACTCCTTCTTCCTAGTCTGTCTTTGTCTGGAAGCTCATTTGAAACCTGTCCACCATGGGTGACCCTGTTGGTATTTAAAATATCAGTGGCACAGTTTTCAGAATCAAAGCAACTCACAAGCCACGACAGTATGACAAACTGACAGATGAGTGGTAGTGTCATATGATGTTGTTATTGTTAAGTGCCATCAAGTCAATTCCAACCCATAGAGACCTTACATAGGGCTTCCAAGGAATATCCGGTAAGCTTGAACCACCGCCCTTCTGGTTCAAATGACTTTGCAGTCTGATGCATTAGCCTGCAATGCCACACCAGGTGTCATATAATAGTGGCTTTTATTTTGCTGTGATACTGGAAGTTATGTAATTAGTGTTTATATACTTGATAAGATATCCCTGTTGGCAAGTTTCCAGACTTTCCAGACTAAGACTGATGAGGAAGAATGTGAGAAGCTGACTAGTTCTGGATATTATGAATAGCAGTACAACATTATCAGGCATAGTCTGGGAAGATAAACTCTTCAAGTTGGAATGCTCACAAAATATGACTGAAGAAAAGCTGCCTCGTCAAAGTAGAGTTGACACTGATGACATGAAAGGAGAAAAAATTTTGATGCCTTCATTTGTTAATGTGTAACAACTCAAAATGGAAGAAACAGCTGCAAATATCAAATATTAATAATGTGGAATATACAAAGCATGAATCTAGGAAAATTGAAAGTCATCAAAAATAGAATAGAACCCATCAGGATCAATACCATAGTCATTAATGAACTGAAATGGACTGGTATTGGTCATTTTGAATCAGATAAGTTTATAGATTACTGTACCTTTATGACAAATTAAAGAGGAATGTTGTTGTTGTAAAGTATCGTCTAGTTGGTTACGACTCAGAGCGACTATGTATATGGTTTCTGAAGAGCAGCTGGTGAGTTTCAACCATGAACATTGCAATTCAAACTGACCTTGTGGTCAAGTGCTTATCTACAATGCTACCCCAAGAATTATCATTTTTCCATGATAATGCCTTGAGTGTACCATGGACATTTTCTTACAGTACTATTGTCTCTTGATCATATGTTATCCCTTGGAAAGGTAGAACATCATTCATCTCTTTTTGATACAGTGACTCTGTATTCCTTTTATCTTCTTTTCATGCTTTCTGCATCGTTCAATATTTTCCCCATATAATCCTTCAACATTGTAAGTTTGTGATATGCTGAGCATAATCTTCCCTTTTGGCTTTTTAACTCCAGGACTTTGCACATTTTGTTATAATACTTTACATTCTCTTCGCAAGTTGGTCTTTGAAATTTTCTGTTTAGCTCTTTAACTACCTTATTTCGTCCATTTACATTAGCATCTCTATACTCGAGAGCAAGTTTTTCTTACATTCATTTTAGCATTTTCCTTATTTCTTGTCTTCTTCATGACCTTTTATTGCTTTTTCCTGTATCATGTTCTTGATGCCATCCCACAAGTTTTCTGGTCTTCTGTAATTAGTGTCTAATGTATAAAATCTGTTATTGAGATATCCCTAGGTTTAGGCTTAAGGTCAAAGTCAAATGTTGATTCTCATGGACTTGTTTTAATTTTTTTCAGCTCCAACCTAAACTTGCATAAGAAGACTTCATGATCTGTTCTACCATCTGCCCTGACCTTATTTTGGCTGATGATATGGAGCTTTTCCACCATCTCTTCACACAGATGTATTCAATTTCATTTTTATATATTTCATCCTGTGAAATCCATGTGTAGATTGGTCTTTTATGTTGTTTAAAAAACATACCGGCAACAAAAAAGTCACTGAACTTGCAGAATTCTGTCATGTGATCCCCATCATCATTTCTATATGTTACTACTACTGGTCCTTTTTTTGTTTCTCATCTTTACATTCCAATCACTAGTATTTATCAACATACCTTGATTGCAAGTTTGATCAACTTCAGACTGAAGAAATTGGTAGAATTCTTCAGTTTCATCATTATTAGCTTTAGTGGTTGGTGCATAAAATTGAATAATAATGGTATTAACTGGTTGCCCTTTTGGCATATGGATATTATCCTCTCACTGAGAGCATTATATTTCAAGATAGATCTTAAAAATGTTCTTTTTGATAATGAAAGCACCACCATTCTTCAGTATATCATTCTCAGCATAGTAATTATGTTTGTCTGATTCAAAATGGTCACTACTAGTCCATTTAATCTCAGTAATATTAAAGATATCAATCTTTATGTGTTCCATTTTATTTTTGACAACCTCAATTTTCATAGTTTCATATTTTGTATATTGTACGTTCTGATTATTAATGGATATTTGAAGCTGTTTTTCCTCATTATGAGTTATACCCCATTAGCAAATGAAGGTCGTGAAAGCTTTACTCCATTTGCATCTTCACGGTCAAATCTATTTTGAGGAGGCGACTCTTCCTTAGTCATATTTGGAGTGACTTCCAATCTGAGGAGTTCCACTACAAGCACTATATCTGACTATATTTTGTTCCTATTTATTATGTTTCAATATTTAACGCTCCAGTGCTATATGACACTGTCCCACTGTTACCCATAAGTTTTTTTAGTGGCTAAACATTCAGAAATAGTCTGCCTTTCTTTCTTCATTGTCTGTCTTAGTTTGGAAGGTGACCGGAAACCTGTCAAGTTGGGACTGACTTATTGCAACACTATGCAGAACAGAAAGAAACACTGACTGGTTCTGCATCGACCTCATAATCATTGCTACATTTGAGCCCATTGCTGCTGCCAATGTGTCAATCTATTGGGGGGGAGAGGGTTCATTCCTCTTTTTCTTCAATCCTCTACTTTATCAAACATGATATCGTTCTTCAGGGACTCGTCCCTCTTGGCAATATATCTGAAGTATGAGAGACTAAGCCTGGCCATTCTGACTTCCAAGGAGCAGTTTAGTTGTACTTCTTCCAATACAGATTTCTTTGTTCCTATGGCAGCAGTCCATGGTGCTTTCAATATTCTCCTCTAACAAAGTAACTGAAGTGCAACAACTCTTCTACGGTCTTCCTTACTGACTCTCCAACTTTCACATGCATATGAGATTATTAAAAATACTATGGGTTGGGTCTGGTGCACCTTAGTCCTCAAACTGACATCTTTGCTAAACAAGACCACATTAATGAAGTCTTGTACAGCAGATTTGCTGAATTCAAAATGTTGTTTAATATCTTGACTGCTGCTTCCATGAGTGTTGATGGTTGATCCAAGAAAAATGAAGTCTTTGATAATTTTAATATTTTCTCCATTTATACAGATTTTGTTTATTAGTCCAGCTGTGAGGATTTTTGTCTTCTCTACATTGAAGTTCAACTCATACCTAAGGCTGTGGTTTTTAATCTTCAAAAGTAAGTACTTTAAGTCCTCTTCACTTTCAGCAGGCCAGGTTGTATCATCAGAATATTTCAGGTTATTAATGAGTCTTCTTCCAATCTTTTTGCTACATTTTTTTGTCACATAATCCAGTTTATCAGATTATGTGCTCAGCATACGAATTGAACAAGGATGGTGAAAGAATACAACCCTGGCATAGACATTTGTTAATTTTTAACCATTCTGTGTTCCCTTGTACTCTTCAAATAAACATCTCTATGTATAGGTTCCGCATGAGCACAATTAAGTGTTCCAGAATACTTATTCTATTCAATGTTGTCCATAGCTTGTCATGATCCACACAATCAAAAGTCTTTGTGTGGTCAATAAAACACAGGTAAACATCTCTCTGGTATTCTCTGCTTTCAGCAAGATCCATCTGACATCAGAAATGATATCCCTCATATGGATCTTATCCTATCACAGACAGCATTTTACTTCATGACTGATGTTGATATATTCTTTAAGATGATGAATTTAAGATGTGATGCCATTCCTTTTCAATTTGTCATTCCTGTCGTGGTAAATCATGTGACTGTCAGATTCAAAATGGCCAATACTAGTCCATTTCAGCTCAATAATGCCTACAACATTGTTTGTGTGTTCCACTTTATTTTTGACAATTTCCAATTTTCCTAGATTCATACTTTGTACATACCATGTTCTGATTATTAATGGATATTTACAGCTGTTTCTCTTTGCTTTGAGTTGAGCCCCATCATCAAATGAAGGTCAAGAGCACTTTATCCCTTGACCTTTACCATTAACTCCACTTTGGGGAGGCAACTCTTTCCCAATCATATTTAAGTGTCTTCCAACCTCAGGGGTTAATCATCTGGCACTGTAACTGAAAATATTCTGGTGTTCCACATCATGCTTCAATAGTTAATAGTCAGTGTTCCACTACTATTTATAGGGTTTTCCATGACTAAATGTTTTGAAGTAGTCAGCCTGTCCTTCTTCCTAGTCTGTGTTCCTCTGGAAGCTCATATGAAACCTGTGCATCATTGTTGACACTACTGATATTTAAAATAGTAATGATATAGCTTCCAGAATCACAGCAATATGCAAGCCACCACAATACGACAAACTGACAGATAAGTGCTGGTTTAATACATTTGTAATGCTTAAACTTTGATTTGTTATTTTGTTTTGGTAAGTTTAGTAACAGTCATTTTAAATAATGTGTTCTTAGCATATATACTTATTTGATATAGTTGAATTACAATTTTACGTAAGATGTTTGGGGAATTAAAATTAGTATATATAGTTTTACACAGAATCACAATGAATAGTTAAATGAAGGTATTCTTATTTAATATTACTAATTTGAACAAGTCTAGCATTTTACTGTAAAAAAGTAGAGCAGATCATTGGCAGTGGCCAATGAATTTTGACTCCTAGGTACTTTTGATGAAAATTCAACTAGTTAACCATTTTTTTCCTCAATCACTGGAATAATTCAGTATTATTTCTGCTGCCTTGTGCATTCACTTCATCAATCTCTAGAAAAGATGCCAAGTCCTTTATACTTGAGCTATCAAATTATTGAGGAAAATCTTACATTAATAACTTTTGATTCACCAGCAATTTTTTATTGGTGACAGAGTGATTCATGTTCTCTTATTCTGCAGACAGGTATGAGATGTGTTAAACTATAGCAATGTTTTTCAAAGTAGATATTGGAAGGAAATATTTAAACTGAAGTTTTGTTGTCAATATCAATAAAGTGATAATATGAGAGGTTCTCTGTAAATTGAAAAACAAAGCAGAGGGCTGTGACTGGAGTCCTGGTGTGGCACTGGACGGCTAGGTCAGTTTGAATTGCAAGTTCAAACTCACCAACCACTTCTAAGAAACCCTCCACAGGGTTGCTTGGAGTTGGAACTGACTCAACTGCTCTTAATAACAACAACAGCAATAAAACTGTGTTATTATACAGAAATGACTATATTATTGTTGTTAAATGTCACCAAGTCAATTCTGACTCATAGCAAGAACCCTATACACAGTTTCAAGGATGACTGGTGTGCTTGAACAACTGACTTGGTGGTTAGCAGTCCAGGCTTATACTATATAGCCCAACACCAAGACTCCTAGATGACTATACAAGCTACAAGCTTCTAACAGCACACTCTACAAGGCAACCACTCATATCAAAACTTTGTACCACAAAACAATTTTCTTAAAATGGGTAGAATTAAGCATTTCCAGTGATGTAGACAGATTAGTTCTCTTGGTTCTTTTGTCCTATGTTCTTGGGATTCCCTCTTTCCTGACCCTTCCCAGGATACATCTTTTGTGTGTAAAAAAAAACAGGCAGTTTGGTTTCATACATGTTCCACAAATGCATTTACACAATCTGCCCCAGCCTTTTTTTTTTTTTTTTAAACAATTATTACTATAATTATCTGCCTGGAATACTCAACATTTAATGTTCTAGTCAATTTTGCCTTTTCTGTGAAGGTTATCTGTTATTTTACCAATATTCATTTCACTTCAAATTAAGAAAAACAATTATAGCTCATTCCCAGGGTTGTTGTAGAACTTTATGATTTTCTGTAATAGGCCTATGTGATTGTTTCCACAATGTCTGTTTTTGAATTCATTAAGGACAAAGACTACATCTTTTTGACAAATACTAGAAATTTAATGAATTCAGTTCAAAAGAATGAATTGACATTTAAATGACAAGAAACACACTGGAAATTTTATCACAACAAGACAGAGTCAAAGACAGTGCAAGGCATAAATAATTTCAGAGTGATTGACACCAAAAGTAAGAGAATGGTAACCACCAGTGGATAAGGATATGAAGGAAGAATGGAATCTTCAAATCTAGTTCATACCTTACTTACAACATCTGAGGAAATTTCCCTAAGCTTGTTGTTATAGTGTGCCCTTGAATCTATTATGACTCATAGTGCCCCAGAGAACAGAATAGAACAGCCTCATGGAGTTCTCTAGGCTATAACCTATAGAAATTGTGGTGTTGTGCTGTAGGATAAGCACTGTATTGTTAACCACAAGGTTGATGACTGAAGCCCAACTGCTGCTCCTCAGAAACCCCATATTGTATTGCTATGAGTTAGCACTGACTTAGAAATTAACAAAACAATTAACAACAATCTAAGGGAGATGATTCCCAAGTCTCTCCTCTGATTTTATCCACAGTTTTTTAAAGTTGTTTTAAATAAAATTGCCACATTCCATCTGGTATTATAGTCACCTATTGATATCATTTACTATTATTTACACTAAAAAATTAACTCTTTGAGGATACCCTATGTATTTCTCAGAATTCTGATTCTACAAATGTGAAGTAGTTTACACATACCAAGCATTCAATAACAGTTAGTTAAATATATGAATCAACATGTTAAATGTAAAAGACAAGGAATTATTGTTTGTTGCTATAGCTAAGTGCCATAGAGTCATTTCATTAAAGTGGCTTTAAGGGGTCAAAAATCAAGAGAAGCTGTGCTATAACTGTTATTGATTGCTGAAAATTATATATGAAATTATCATTTGAAAACAACTAGAAACAAGATTGTTCATCTTTGCTTGCATGCAGCATAGTCAATCACTCCCCTCCTTTTGCTACAAAACGTTCATCTTTACATTTCCAACCCACTGCAGACAGTCCTGATAACAATTATTCACCATTGTACCACAAGGGACCTATCCACATCTCCTTTCATGAGTCCCACCTAGACAGATTGGATACTACTCAGTGGAGATTCTACCTTCCTCTGTGCCCTCTGGATCTAGGCTCCCTCTTGAAAGCTTGTAAGCCAGTCACTTCTTGCCTTTGTCACCCTCCACCCTCCATATTGGGCAGCCAATGTCCAAGTTGCCCATCACTGTATACTCAGTGTATGGAGGAGATGGGAATGATCCTCGCTGTAAAGATTTGTTTCCTCTTTTGAGCTACTACATCTATAGGTGTAGGACAAGTTCATCAAATTATATCAAGTTAATCTTTTTTTCCGTCTTCTTTTTTCTTCTGGTTGAGCTCTGATCATACAGTCATTGAAGCCAGGTCAAATGGGTATTATCTGCAATTATGGGTGTTCTTATGCATATGCCCTCTCACCTTATCAGCTGGACACTTCACTCTCCATTCTAGTCCTCTGTGGCTATGTCACTGACTCTGGGCCCAAGAGTCCCCAGGTCTTGCCACACTGCTGGCCAACCAGGTCTCTATCTGGGTTCATAGGAGTCTATTGAACACTGTAGGGCTTAGCTTGCAGCTTCATTGCTGTTTTTCCCTCACTTCCCCTTATCAGTGACAAATGTGGTCACCAATCAAAGCGCATGTCTACTCATGTATTCCCATTTATTTTAATCTTTTTTTTTTTTTTTTTCTCTGTGTGTAAGAACTGAAGAAACATTATCTTATCCATTCAAATATTTTCCTCTGGATGCATCGTCTCAGAGACTGGAGCAGAGAAAAGCCTGATTTTTTTCCTTACCTTTTCTATTTTTTGCTTCAAAGTTGAAGACAATAAGCCATTCTCCTTTATTTAAATATGCTCAAGTAGATCCTGTATTCAGAAAGACAAAAAATAGCTACTTTTTGCTTTTTTGTTTTTGCTTTTCTCTTCATAAGTATATCCTTGTTTTTGTTTTAATCCCTAACATTAAAAACTAAAGTTCCTAAGTCTCTCCCCCCACCCCCTGCCCCCATTTCAGGCTTTTCCTAAAATCATGGTGTGGTGCTATAGGATAAGCAGTGGATTGCTAACCCCAAGATCAGTAGTTCAAACCTACCAGCTGCTCTTTGAAAACCCTATGTAGGCTCACTATGTGTTGCAACCGTCTTCATGGCACTTAGTAATAATAACAATGCTTGTTCTATACCTATGGAACTACTAGATTTACTTTAAGACAAAATTACTTCTTTTCCTTAAATGATATCTAGCAAATTACTTGGAAAAACTTCAATTTCAATACTTCATAAAAACAAATACCTTTTGACAAAATGAATTCATTTAGTTAATTTGTTGTAATGTTAAGACTATTTGCTTCACATAGTCTGTTGCTGTTTTTAAGCACCATTGAATAAATTCAGATTCATAGTGAGCCTGCATAGGGTTTCCAAGAAAAGGCTAGTGATTTTGAACCACAGTTCTTGAGTTTCAAACTGGGCTTGCAGTCCAGACCTTATCCTACAGCACCACACTATTTATCATTACACCAAATCAGACTGAGTTCCTTGAATAAATATTATTACCTAATTTAATAAGACCATCCAGAAGTAAAAATTAGATTTTCATAATATTGTTTCTTTGCATGCTTCATAGGATTCCTTGAGAAAGCGATTTAGAATATTTGTTTCCTTTAAGGCCTTGTTATACCAATCAGACGAACAAATTATTTTTCTGCTGTACTTTTGATATTTTTGCAAGACAAGAAGTCTTGATGGTGTCATGAGTTATAGTTGTGCTAAACACAAGATCAGCAGTTCAAGCCCATCAGTATCTTCACAGCAGAAAGATGAGGCTATTTGCTTTTGTGAGTCTTACGGACACAAAGAGGCAGTTTTACTCTGTCTTTCCATGAGTTGGATTCAACTTAATTGCCATTGGTTTGGCTTTGGGTTTTGTGAAAACAAAAACAAAAACAAAAACTATGAATTTCACAAAATAAGTAAAAATGTTGCAATTTTCTCTGCGAAGTTGTAGCAGGATTTAGTAATTCCACTGAAAACATAAGAACAAAAAGTCACTTGGGAGAGTGAAGCTTTGCTTTGCTTTCCCAAAGTTAACACCTTAGTCCTATTTCCCACCCCTAAAAGAGAGAACAAACCAAAATATTTGCAGACAGAACAAACAGATCTAAAATTCCCCTTAACCACATAACACAAATATTTTTTAAAGTTTATGAAAGGAAAGAAGAGACACAGTGGAAACTCATTATTTCAAAATGATCATGGAAATTCTAGATTAGTTTTAGTATATAGTTCTGATGTGGTGCCTTAGGGTAAGCACTAGAATACAAGGTTGGTTTGAACTGCAAAGTAAGTGATTCAGACTCACCAGTAGCTCTTCAGAAACCTTATACAGGATCACCATGAGTCAGAATTGACTCTACAGCACTGAGCAACAACAATTTATACTATAATTACAAGTATATTATACTTTTTTAAAGTACGTTAAGTATATACTATAGAAGAAGGAGAATAGTTAGCTACTAAAAACCCTATGAATATCTTTGAGACACTGTGAGATAGCACCAGAATATTTAATATTGAAACATGATGAATGGCATCAGAATATTGCTAGATACAGTGACGATAGGTGAGCCCTTCAAATAGGAAGGCACTCAAAATACTACTGGGGAAGAACTGCTTCCTCAAAGCACAGTTAACTGTGATGACACTAATGGAATAAAGATATCAAGAGATTTATCTGCTTATGGAGCACAACTCAAAATGAGGAGAAACTCAGAACATGAAATATATGTAGCATGAACCTAGGAAGTTGTCAAAAATGAAATGGAAGCCATAAATATTGATATCCTAGACATCAGTAAACTGAGATAAAGAGCTCTGGGAGTATAGTGGTTACAAATTGGGCTGCTAACCTTAAGGCCAGCAGTTCAAATCTACTAACCTTTCTGCATGAGAAAGAAGGGGCTTTCTGCTCTTATAAAGGTTTACAGCCTCAGAAACCCTACACAGGTTGGCTATGAGTCAGAACTCACTCCACAACACATAACGACCACCACCAGTGAGCTGAAATAGACTGATATTGGTCATTTTGAATATGACAATCACATGGTTTACTATGGCAGATATAAGAAATTGAAGAAGAATAGCATAACATTCACTATCAGAAACAACATTTCAAGATGTATCTTTAAGTATAATACTGTCTGTGATAGGATAATATACATATGCCTAAAACTAATGGAGCTGCAAACTACAAGGTAAGCAGTTCGAAACTACCAGCTGTTCCATGGGAGAAAGATGAGGCTTTCTGCTCCCGTAAAGATTTACAGCCTTGGAAACTCTGTATAGGGTCGTTATGAGTTGTAACTGACTTCATGGTACATAACCAACCAAAAGGAAGAACAATTAGTACCACTGTTATCATTATTAATGAACCAAACACTAAAACTAGTGATAAAATTGAAGAATTCTCCAAATTCTTCAGTGTGAAATCATCAAACATGCAATGTGGATGTTTTAATAAGTACTCGTGATTGGAATGTAAAAGTTGGGGGGAAAAAAGAGGATCAGAAGTTGGAAAATACATCTTGGTGATAGAAATGATGCTGGAGATCATATGATAGAATTTTTCAAGACCAATGACATATTCTTTGCAAATTTATTTTTTAAATACATAAAACATGATTATACACCTGGACTTCACCAGATGGAATACAAAAACAAATCAACCTGACTTTATTTGTTGAAGGGATGGTAGAAAAACTCTATACAGTGCATTGGGCAAATCTGCTGCATAGGAACTTTTTGAAGTGTTGAAGAGCAAAGATGTCAGCTTGAGGACTAAGGTGAACCTGACCCAAGCCATGGTATTTTCAATAACCTCATATGGATAAGAAAGCTGGACAGTGGATAAGGAAGATCGTATAAGAGTTGATGCCTTTGAGTTGTGGTGTTGGAGGAGAATACTAAAAGTGCCTGGACAACCAAAAGAACCAATAGATCTGTTTTGGGTGAAGTACAGCCAGAGTGCTCCTTGGAGGCCAGGATGGCTAAGCTCCGTCTCTCATACTTAGGACATATTGTCCCGAGGGAACAGTCGATGGAGAAGGATGTCATGCTGGGTAAGATGGAGGGTCAGAGAAAAAGAGGAAGACCCCCAACAAGATGGATC
>NW_006408529.1:3922167-3923357 GCF_000296735.1 Chrysochloris asiatica
TGAGTCAGAATCCACTTGAGGCACTTAGCCACCACAACAGTGAAATAATAGAAGAGCAAGATTTGGCAATAAATAGAGCAATTCTTTCAGGACTTTGTTTTCAGTCTGATACGCTCAAATAACACGTTTGTCTCACTTCCCTCTTAAAATAAGAGCAATAGAAACATTTACAAACAACAAATATTTACCATTTTCTCTAAGTACTAATCTGACTTTTCAGGTTAATGCTAATTTGAGTCTTTACCTATTTATTTCTCTTGATAGTATCGCCATCTTTCTCCTATGTTCTTGTGCCTTTCCATACCCTGTACTCCCTTAATTCCTTCCCTCACTTTACTCTTTCCTCACTGTCTAGAAATACATTATATGCTTTCATTTGTCCATAATTTGAATATTTTTTTCTTTGTACTTGGTGTGGTGTTCATTATTCTTCCTACCTGTCTAAGTTTTAGTCAATTGTGACAGCAAATATGGAAACCAATAACCTCCCTTATATGGACTAGTCTTCTTCCTCTACTCTCTTTCTCTTTATTCTCCTTTGCTTCACTCCCCCTTTCCCCTTTGTCTTCACCTACTTTAAATTATTAAATTGTTCCACTTTAATTGTCTAATACTTAGCACAGTGTGATAGTGCGTTTTCTCATTTGCCAAAATTGCATATGTGTTAATTGTTAGCACTTTGACTGTGATGGCCATTCAAATAAATAAAAAGATTACTTCTTTTGGAGGGTCATGGAGTAGAGTGACATGGGTAGGAATAAGGAGTAAATGTTAGGGTTGGGACTATGGTTAGGCCTAGGTTAGATTTGTTTCTGTTGTTGTTAAGTGCTATCCAGTTGGTTCCAACTCACATAGACCTGTATAGTGTTTCTGAGTAATCCAGTACTTATCCAAAGCACCACTCAAGTACTCCAAATTTAGGATTCCATTTATCTTTAGGGTTATGATTAGGACTGGTGTGGCACTGTAGAATAAGCACTCAACTGGGAAGGCAGATTGAACTGCAAGGTCAGAATGAACTACAAGATTAGTGGTTCAAATTTACCAGTCACATCTCAGAAACTCTATACAGGATTGCTAAGAGTCAGCACTAACTTGATGGCACTTACCAGCAAAAGGGTGAGTGTTAGGGGTAAGCCTTACAGTTAGATGTCTTTTTATGAATGTATTCTTACAGTATTCTATTTTTT
>NW_006408529.1:3924787-3926606 GCF_000296735.1 Chrysochloris asiatica
TTAATTCTTGATCACATGAGGTTTCTGTTGTTAACTGCCATAGAGTATGTTTTGACTCATAGCAATCCTATATAGGGTTTCTGAGAAGCAACTAGAGAGTTTGAACCATTAACCTTGTGGTTAGCACTCCAGTGCTTACCCTACAGAACCACACCAAGACTCCCATATGACATGTATCCATTATTTCTATAAAATGATATGGTAAATTACTTACTTTAAAAAATGCCACAAATTCACTTTTTTTAAAATGAGACATATAGGTTACTTATAAATCCCTGAAAGTATTTCAACCCAAATCTACTGATACCACAGAAAAACTTACTTTTTGCTCAATTCCAATGGATCGTTATAACTGCTGTCCAGCAAGAATAAATTGTCTGCATACAAAGTTAATTATTTTCAATCTTAGCTTAGGAAATGCATAAATGTGACTTATTAAGACATATTTATTGTGCTTGAGTGAAGGTTTACAGATTAGATCGTCAGATTTATATTCAATAAGTCCTATACTTTGCTTCATTACAATGATTGCAATTCTCTCCATGTACCATCAGTTAACAATATTTTCATCTATTCTTTTAAAAAGTTGCATTCCTTCCTGTGTCATGCACTATCTTCTTCTTTCTTCTGCCAACCTTCCTCTTTTTGTATATTGCCTGACATGTCACCCATGTTAAAAATGGAGATAATGAATAATTTTTCTGTGCCTTTTCCTCCTCTAATCATCATAGAATGTTTCTTGTATTAAGAAAACTTTTAACTTTTTACAACTGTGGTCTCATATATTATTTGTCCTTTTGTGATGGACTGATTTCACTAAGCATAAAGTCCTCCATGTACATCCATGTTGTGAGGTTGTTTTGCAGATTCACATTATTCCTCATAGTATTCCTAGGTCTATGTCCATTTACTTTCAGTGTAATAACTGATAGGTATGAATTGAATTTTGCTATTTGGCTATGTGTTTTTTTGTGGTTTTTCTGGTTTCTTTGTTGCACATAATTTTCTGTAAAGTATAAATGTAAATTTGACCAAAACCCATTTAATAATATTTTAATGAGGAAACAATGTTTTGGATTTTTTATTTACTTGTGATTTTCTCTAGTACTTTTATCTATAATATCATAGCATTTACACACACTGTCCTCATTACCTTAATCTTCATGTGCTCTTGACTTTATGACTCCCAGAGTTTATTGCTGCACTATAATCAAGCTTTACCTGTGAATTTGTATACTGATTTGGATTGGACTTGGTTTTATCATTTAGACCATAATTTGTTTAAGACAAAAATAAAGACTTATGATTCAATCTGAATACTTTATATGTATATTGTGATCCATCCAAAGTTGTTAGTGATTGTATAACCGCAGTTACTATATAAAATCTTAGCCTGACAATGAAAGAATGGATTTAAATGTGCAAGAGAACATTTGTCAAAATTGACCTTTTATGTGAAACAGCTCCAATTATTAGTTGATTCAAGTGTCAAAGCTCCATCAAAAGATAAGAGAGTCACTGAGGAAATTTTTTTTCTAATTTGATAATAGGTTTCAGAAAGAGTTATGGATGGATTTTATGTTTCTGTCTAAGGTTGAAAACTTAAACTGAAATGTGTCCAGAACATTTCAGATGGCCACCTTTGTTGAACTGAGTTATACAACACAATGTTAAACTGTTGATAAAATCACAATAAATCTCTAAGCTATATTTTGCTTTTGTTTATGTTGATTTAACTCCAAAACACAAGCAAGCTGTCATAAAGGCTTTATATAAATGTACTTTTTTGAGATACATTATTTTATAAGATAAAATATAT
>NW_006408529.1:3927311-3930608 GCF_000296735.1 Chrysochloris asiatica
TAGTGCTGGAAGATGAGATCCTCAGCCTGGAAAGCACTCAAATACCAGTTGACAGTTATGACACGAATAGACCAAAGCTATCAGTATCTTCATTTGAAGATGGGACACAACTTAAAATGAGGAGAAACAATTGCAAACATCCATTAGTAATTCAAGCATGGAATGTATGAAGTATGAATCTTGGAAACTTGACTGTTATGGAAATAAAATGGAATGCAAAAACATGTATACCCAGTCTGTGCTGAAATAGATTGGTATTGGTCATATTGAATTTGATAATCACATGTTTTTTCAATGCAGTGAATGAAAAATTGAAGAAGAATGGTGACATATTCATCATCAAAAAGAACATTTTAAAATCTATGTTGAAGTACAGCACTGTCCTGTGTTAGGATGATATCCATACGCCTATAATGAAGACCAGTTAATACAACTATTATTCAAATTTATCTACCAATCACTAAAACCAGTGATGATGAAATTAAAGAATTCTACGAACTTCTTCATTCTGAAATTGATCAAACATTTTATCAAGATATAGTGATAATTATACGTGCTGGGAATGCAAAGGTTAGAAACAAAGAGGAAGAATCTGTCCTTGGAAAATATGGCATTGGTGATAAAAACTATGCCAGAGACTACATGATACAATTTTGGTAGATCAATGACTTCTTCATTGCAAATACCTTTTTTTAACAACATAGAAGATGATTATGCACATGTACTACACAAGATGGAATACACAGAAATCAAATTGATTACATCTTTGGAAACATTGTGGAAAAACTCCACATTATCAGTCAAAACAAGGCCGGGGGCAGACTGTGGACCACATAATCCATTGCTTATAACAAGCTTAGGCTAAAGTTGAACAAAATTAAAACTAGTCCAAGAAAGCCAAAATTTGACCTTGAACATATCCCACCTGAAATTAAAGATCATCTCACGAATAGACTTGATGCATTAGACACTAATGACCCAAGACTAGAAGTGTTGTTGGCATCAAAAACATCATATAGGAAGAAAGCAAAAGTTCGTTAAGACAAGAAAGATGAAAAAGACAAAAGTGAATGTCAGAAGAGACTCTGAAATTCATTCTCCAGCATAAAGATGCTAAAGCAAATGGAAGAAAAGAGGACGTAAAAGATATGAGCAGAAAATTTCTAAGGGCAGCTCATGAGGACAATATAAAAAATTATAATGTTGTATGCAAAGACCTGGAGTTAGAAAATCAAAAGGGAAGAACACAATCAACATTTCTCAACTTTGAAGAACTAAGAAAAAAATGCAATATGTGAATTGTGATACTGAAGGATTCTATGGGTAAAATATTGAATGATATTTTGCATCAAAGAAGATGGAAAGGATGCAGAGAGTCACTGTACCCCAAATAAATGTTCAGTGTTCATCCATTTCAAGAAATAGGATATAATCAAAACTCAATTGTACTGGAGGAAGAGCTTGAAGGGGCACTGAAGACATTGGCAAAGAAAAAGTCTCCAGGAACTGATGGAATACAAATAGAAAATGTTTAACAAACTGATTCAACACTGAAGGCACTCAGTCATCTAGGTAAAGAGATTTAGAAGGCCAACTATTAAGAAGAGATGAATATTTGTGCCCATTCCAAATATGTGACCCAATGTAATATGGACATCATTGTATAATATCATTAATATCACATGCAAATAAAATTTTTCTAAAAATAATTTTAAAATGACTGCAACAGTACATGAACAGGTAACTGTGAGAGGTTCATGCTGCATTCAGATCAGGAGCTAGAATGAGGAATATAGTTACTGATGTCAGATACATCTTGGCTAAAAGCAAATCATACCAGAAAGGTGTTTACCTGTGCTCACTTTACTATGCAAAGGCTTTCAGTTGTGTGGATCTTGAGAACCTATGGACAATACTGTAGAGAATGAGTATTCTGTAACACTTCATTTTGCTGATGAGGAACCTATACATATACCAAGAGAACACTGAATGGTTTAAAATTATAAAGATGTGTGTCAAGGTGTTATTTCACAATAATTATTCAGTGTGTATGCTGAGCATATGATCTAAGAAGCTGGATTATATGAAGAAGAACATGGCATTAGGGTTGGAGGAAGTCTCAATAACAACCTATGATATGCAGGTTTTACTACCTTGCTTGCTGAAACCAAAGAGGACTTAAAATGTTTAATGATAAAATAAAAGACCATATACTTCAGATTGGGTTGAATCTCAATGTAAAGAAAAAAAAAATCTTATCACTTGACCAATAAATAACATCAAGATAAATGGAGAAAAGTTTGAAGTTTTCAAAGACTTCATTTTTCTCAGATTAACCATTGTCACTCTTGAAACATCAATCAAGAAATCAAATGACATATTGCAATAGGCAAATCTGCTACAAAAGATATCTTTAAAAGTGTTGAACAGTAAAGATGTCAGTTTGAGGACTCAAGCCATGACTCAAGCCATAATACTTTTGAGAACCCCATAGGGATGTGAAAGTTGGAAAATGAATAAGGAAGACCTTAGACAATTGATGGATTTTAGTTATGGTGTTGAAGGAGATTATTACAATTACCATGGGCTGCCAAAAGAACAAACAAAGCTGTGTTGGAAGAAGAACAGCCAGAATGCTCCTTACAAGCCAGGATGGCCAGACTTTGTCTCTTATGGTTTGGACACATTATCTGGAGAAGGGCCAGAACCTGGAGAAGGGCATCATGTTTGATCATTTGAAGGGTCAGTGAAAATGAGGAAGACCACCAGTTAGATGGATTTGGACAGTGGCAGTGGCCAGGGACTCAAGCATAGCAAAAATTGTGAAGGTGGCACAGGACAGAGCAGTGTTCAGTTGTATTTTATAGAAGATCTCTATGAATTGGTACTGACTCACATCACCTAATAACAAAATGCTGAGCAAATAATCTGAGAACTGGATTATATGAAGAAGAATTTGCCATTAGGATTAGAGGAAGTCTCATTAGCAACCTGTGATATGCAGATGATACAACGTTGCTTTCTGATAGTGTTGTTGTTATTAAATGCTGTCGAGTTGGTTCCAACACATAGTGACCCTATTCAGGGTTTCTGAGGAGAAGCTTGTGAGCTTGAACCACCATCTTGAACCAGCGACCTTGCAGTTCAAATCGACTTTGCAGTCTAGCAAAGGGCACTTAAAATACTTACTGATGAAAATCAAAGACAACTGCATTTAGTATGGATGCACTCAGTGTAAAGAAAGTAAAAATCCTTACCACTGGACCAATTAATAATATCAAGATAAATGGGGAAAAG
>NW_006408529.1:3930758-3937407 GCF_000296735.1 Chrysochloris asiatica
TGTGCCTGACCCAAACCATGGTATTTTCAGTAGCTTCATATGCATGTGAAAGTTGGACAATGAATAAGGAAGACCACAGAATGATGCATTTGAGTGATAGTGTTCAAGAAAACTATTGAAAGTACTATGGACTGCCAGAAGAATAAACAAATCTATATTGGAAGAAGTACAACTAGAAAGATCCTTAGAAATGGTAAGACTTTGGACATACTACCAGGAGGGATCTGTCCCTTAAAAAGGACATAATGCTTGTGAAAGTGGAAGGTTAGTAAAAAAGAGGAAAACCCCAAATGACATGGATCTGTACAATGGCAGCAGCATGGGTTCAAGTGTAACAAATACTGTGAGGTGGCACAGGATCAGCAGTGCTTTGTTCTTTTGTACATAGAGTCAATATGAGTCAGAACTGACTTGATGGCATGTGAAAGCAATAAAACTATCTAATTTTGTAGACAAATTATATAAGCTAAAGATATAAAATCATAAAGAATGGGAATTATAAAACTCATAAGAAAAACTTCACAAGGAAAGCTATCACTAGAATTAACTACAATGGTTCTCCTAAATCAGACGATAGCCAGACTTCTACATATTAACAAATACTTATTATTAATTTAGAGGGTATGCCAAGATTATGAGGTCTTTCAGAGGTTTGATAGAGCTAATTAATGGCATAGAAAGGTGCAATGGTTAGGATTTTGTGTCAACTTGACTAGGCCAAGATTTCCAAAATTTTGCCACTTGGGATGGCATTATCATTATTATGATGACAACTAATACAGGCATAGATAACTCTGACAGGTGGCTATGAACAACCAATCAATTTAAGGGACGCTTCATTGGGGGTGTGGCCCATTCCTAGAACATGCATGAGGGACTCTCTCTCTTTTCCACCGGGGACCTGGGACTCTGTAACTGTAAGCACACTGAACGTTCACTTACAGGATTTATTGGAAAGGGATAGTACACTTCAAAGACAGTGAAGTGGGTCAGTCTCTGAGACAGAAGAAGACCCTAAGGAAATGGGGAGCAAGGTTTAATGAACACAGGACTCCTGCCCTAGGAAAATCATTCTGCCCAGTGGGAGTAGTTTGGTAGGTCTTAGTTGGATTTCATCAGCTCTTTTCTGTATCTGTATCGATTGGTGTACCTATAGCTATAGTTATATACAGGAGTGGATACATGGGTTAATAATATTATAATAGCCAGTATACATCAAAGGATCATAGTAAGGACAAGTCCAAAACCAAAAGGACTATTTCCCAACTGCTGATTCTTCTTTGTTTCCAACTTTCGCATTCCAATCCCCAGTAATTGTTAAGGCATCTTGATTATATATTTTTATCAATTTCAGATTGCAGAAGTCAATAAAAATTTTCAGTTTCTTTATCTTTAGCATTAGTGCTTGGTTAGTAAATTTGAATGATAGTCTTATTAGCTGTTTTACTTATAGAATATTTTATTATCAATGATTGTGTGATACTTCAGGATAGATTTTTAATTGTTTTTTAAAAATGATTGAGGTATTATTTCCTTTAAACTTCTCATTCCTGACATAGTAGTCCATGTAACTGACTTATTCAAAATTAAAAACTTGACTATCAGCTCATTTTTTGTGGGTGGGCTACATGTTGTTCTGGTGCTATGAACGATTCCACCAGTATTTCTGATATCACCAGGATTGCCTATATTGTACAGATTTCATTGGAGCTTTCAGACTAAAACAAGCTGAGAAGAATTCAGACTAAGACACTAAAAACTTGCCAGTGAAACCTATGAATATGGAGGAACACTGAAACAGGTCCAGAAGATGGGATCCTCAGGTGGAATGACACTTAAGGAAGAGTTACCTCCTCCAAGTAGAATCAATCTTAACAATGTGGATTAAGTAAAACTTTTGAGAGTTTCATTTTCTGGTATGGCATGACTAAAAATGACAAGAAACAGCTGAAAAGATTCATTGATAATAACTCTATGAACTGTGAATCTAGGATAATTGGCAGCAGTCTAAAATGAAACTGAACACTTGAAGATAGATATTTTAGGCATTTACTGTTGATGTTCAGTACCGTCAAATTGGATCCAACTCATAGGGACACTACATAGGGTTTCTAAGGGGAATTTGAATCGCTGACCTTGTGGTTCCAACCAACCTTGCAGTCAAGTGCTTAACCTACAGTGCCATGTTAGGATTCCTTTTAGGCATTAGTAAGACAAAATAAATAAATTAGCCTTTGTGATAAGAAATGAAAACACCTTCCATACATATGGCTAGAGACATATTTTCTTCACTAACTAAATACAGCTTTACTTTTTTTGCATAAATTTTGATGATCGCATTCTCTTTTCTAAAGGTTTGCTGATGTTCCTCTAAATTTAAATTGAATTTTGCTAGGAATACTTAGCAAAGCAATCTTTCTAGATCCACATACATAATATAAATGATTAAAAGATTTACGGCAGAATGCAGACTCTATTACTTTTAAATTATTTATGTATTGTTGGTGCTTTGAGTATAAAGGAGATCAGGTAGGCTAGATGTTTAGTTCTCCTGTGTTTCTCTGCATTTCCATTTCTGTTAAAACTGTATAATAATGACTTCATTAGTTATTGTCTCCTTCAAATGATTTTTAACTATTTCAGACAACTTTAAAACATGTTCATTATGTCACATACAAATATTTAGTTTATTTTCTATCAAAATATTTAAGAAAGAAAGTTAAAGATATATTAACATAAACTATAAAAGTGCATAAAGGAGATAAAATCATATTAAGTCTATAAAAAATTGTCATTATTAAATGCTGTTGAGTCTGTTTGGACTTAAAGCAACTCTGTATAGGGTTTCTGAGGGTGGAAATCTTAGCAAGAACAGAAAGTCTCATCTTTTTCCCACGGAGCAGCTGATAGACCCCAATTGCTGAAAATGTGGTTGTAGTCCAGTGTTTATCCTACAAAGTCATCGTACTTATTTTAAGTTTCTTTTTGTGTGTATTCCCTCTATAGATGCTTTTGTTGTTGTGCTTGTTAAGTGCCATCTAGTCAGCTCAGATTCATAATGACCCACTATAAACTTTCTGAATTATAACTGGTGGGTTTGAACTGCTGACCTCTTAGTTGGCAGTCCAATATGTATCTGTATCCTACAGACTCACACCAGGGCTTCCTATAGAGGCTCTATACTATTATCTATAGACACAGGTGACATTTTCTAAAACAGCATAATTGGTATCTAAGTGTGTACATGAGAAGTGTGTACATGAGACTTCGCTAGTACATCTTTCATGTTCAATTCATTATATATATGTTTAGTGCTACCCAGTCAGTTCCAACTCATAGTTACCCTGTTCCAAGGAACAGCTGGTAGGTTGGAACCACTAACATTCCAGTCAGCAGTTGCTTATTCTACAATGCCACACCAGAACTTCTCATTACACACATACAAGTTTTTAAAAATGTTTAACATTTTCATCTAGAAAATTGCTAGTCCACAGAAAATACGATTGTTGGATCAAAAAAGTAGTTTTAATTATTTTTATTATGGTATGGTAAATAAAACAAGAGTGGTGACTAGTATGGGGTAAAATTTTTTTGGTTTATTTATGGGATTGAAGATTTTATTACACATGTGGTTGATGTAATGCCTTCCATAATTATTTTCCCCCATAAGAACATAAATGAACAATCAATTTTTCTTTTGCCCCTTATTATTATAAAGTAACAAATTAGATGCTTATTTTTTTCTTTAAAAGTAATAACTTAATTTAAAGTAATTTCTTTAGAATTTGTGTTTCTATTTTTCTGTAACTTAGTTACATTATTACAAGATAAAATAGCCATCATTTAAAAATTATTCTATTTAAATTTGCCTGAAAGTAAAGTTTGAGGAAACATAGTTTATAAAACTGTCCAGTGGGATAATGTACATTTAACAGCCTGAGACTCCACTTGGAGTTATCTGCATGTAACAAGCAATTTGTTCAACGTGAAGATTCTTGCTTAAACACTTATGAGGTTTGCATATTTCCTAGAGGCTTGCATTAAATCCATCCAACAGTCTAATGACCTTGCCACCAGCTTCCTCCCTGAAAGATGGCATTTACATTTGTAAGGTTAAATAAAATATATAATGGGTAAATCAAAAAAGGAAGAGTGAATATGAATCAAAGGAATATGTCACAGATTTTTTTCATCTTTACTGACAATTTAGACCTACATGTAATGATCATGTCAAAAACAATACCTGTTCATGGGAATTGTCTATATATTAGGCTTGACAATTCAAGTTCAGAGTGACAAACTGAAATAATTGTTTTACATATCAGATAGGTTTTTTAAAAATGAAATTATTCTGGGTTACGATCTCAAGAAATGAGGTTGATTATTCCTGCCAGCACAGTTTTTTCACTATATAAAATCATCTGAAATATTATAATATTGTGGCACTAAATTGGTAAGAGGAGTTTTGATGTGGCACTCTATGATAAGCATTATTAGGTGGTTCAAACCCACCAGCTGCTCCTTGGAAACCTTATAACAGGTCACATGAGTATGAAGAACTGAATCAACAACACTTAACTACAAGAACAAGTTGGTAAAATATTTTGAATAATTTATGAATAAACCTTTGTTTAAAGAGAAGTTGTAATGCACTATAATGTTTCTCAATCAGTGAATTCTTCTGGTTACAAGAAATTCATTTCTTGTACAATACAATTATTGTATTGCCTTATTTAGTTTTCCTTAGGTTATTATTAGTATTGTAATGTGTTTTCTCTCTTTTAGTATTAGTTTCAGCCCCTTTTTGTTTTTCAAGTACTTGACAGAATTTCTGGATTTCCTTACACTTAATGGAGTCCTGGTGTGGCGCTATGGGCTAATGTGTTAGACTGCAAAGTCATTTGAACTGCAAGGTCAGTGATTCAAGTTCACCAGCTGCTCCTTGGAAAACCTATACAGGGTCGCTATGGGTTGGAATCAAAGCCACAGCATGTAACAAAAACAACAATGTTAATGTAGGTTGATTTCTATTATTTTTTCTACCTTATGGTTTTCTCAGCCAAATAAACCCTCTTATCCATAGCTTATCCTCCATTCTGAACTACAATGATTAAAGAGAAAAATAGTTATGACTACAAAACAGTTGATTTTCTTATAGTAATCTGGTAAATATCTAATTTTATTTTAGATTTAGAATTAGAATTAGATGGTGACTCATTTTTTTTTTCAATGTAAAATGTTTTAATTGAGCTATTTATATTATGGAGTCCTGGTATGGTGTTGTGGGTTAATGTGCTGCACTGCAAAGCCGGTGGTTCAAGCTCCTTAGAAATCCTAAAAAGGTCGCTATGGGTCGTAACCTACTTGATGGTACTTAAAAACAACAATAGTTTTACTTCATTTAAATTGTTACCAATCGTAGCAGAAAGTCTCACATAGCATCTCAACAGGATTATTAAAATTAAATTTAATATAAATGGCAAGTTGCTTATATTCCATTTATCAGGAGTCATATATTCAAGGAATCAGTTTCCACAAACTTAAAATTGGAAAATAAAATAATGTTTAGGGCACTGTGTGGCATCACAGCAATCAAGATGAAGCAGAAAAGACAGATGACAAATAGTACTTCCTTTTCAATGTTGCTTATAACTTTAAGTTACATCACTGCCTTTATCTTGCTTTAGACAACAGCCTATTCAATATCTTGGCCATTTCATCATAACTCAAGTCCTTCATTCTTTAAGTGGTTTTTTAAACTCCATAAATGATTATTTCTTTTATTCCCTTATAAATTTAGAGGAAACAGAGCCTAATTGTCTAATAGCAGATTTCTGTAAACATAGGAACACCTATATTAGACAGCTTGATGATAGCCAAAACAGCATAGTTTTTAAAAACAGATAAAGATCATACACACACACACACACACAAAAGATACTTGGGAATATTAGAAATTCTAGCATTGGTATAAAATAAGCCATCTCAGAAGCTAGAAGTGGGGATTTTACTACCATCAAAGAAGAAGAGCCAGGGATAGAATGTGTCCTTTGGACCCCAAGGTCACTGTGCTTTAAACCTCCTCAACCCAGGGACATAGGCTGTGACACTGGAGGAGAAGAACAAAGAACCAGAGCACAAGACAGAGCAATAGACTTCCCAGAGCACACAGCAAGTCAATTTGAGTGCCATCTTATAAAGTGGGGTGCCTCCAGGAACTTAAATGAAGGAGGTAGGTTTGTGGACCCATGAAATTAGAATCTAGTACCTTCAGTCTGGAGACTTGGTATGGCATTGTAGGATAAGCAAGGTCAGTTTGAACGGCAAGGTCTGTGATTCACACTCAACAGCTGTTCCTCATATTAAACCTCTACAGGGTTACTATGAGTCAGAACCGACTCAATGGCACTTAACAACAACAACCACCTTCAGGCTGAGACGTTTGGTGGAATGGTGTGTATTGCAGGCATTTATCAGCAGCTGACTGGGACAATTGTGTTCTGAGAATTTTCTGATTCTGTATTGTAATCATTGGCTCTTGATCACATGCTACCTTTTGAAATGGTTAAACATTAACAATTTCCTTTTGGTACAGTGACTCTGTGTATTCCTTCCATCTTCTCTTGATGCTTTCTGCATCATTCAATAA
>NW_006408529.1:3939182-3940512 GCF_000296735.1 Chrysochloris asiatica
TAGTGGGTTACAGTTGGGCTAATCACCACAAGGTCAGTTCAAATCTACCATCCACTTTGTGGGAAAAAGACAAGGCTTTCTGCTCCCATGAAGTTTTGTATCCTCAGAAACCCTATACAGGGTCACTATGATTTGGACCTGACTTGACAGAACACAATCACTACCACCATCACCACTCATTCATAAGGGCTATCAACTAGTTTATATCAGGAAAATACTAACATGAACATGGGATGGCTTCATATGATAAGCACTGTACTGCTAACCACAAGATCTGCAGTTTGAACCTGCCAGCCGCTCCATGGGAGAAAGATATGGCATTCAGCTTCTATGAAAATTTAAAATCTCAGAAACCCTATATAGGGTCATAATGAGTCAGAATCAACTTGAGAACACTAAACAATGACAACAACAACAATTACCCAAGTATAAATATACTTTTTGAGGTTAAGATGTTTATTTAAGGAAATACTATATTTCTAAGTATTTTATTTAATACTTATTAGCCAGAATTTGCTCATTCTTAAAAATGAGGAATTTGGTGTCAGATTTTTAGGACTTTTACCCTTTTATTTTATCACTGTATGTGACTTTGGAACAATTATCTTATATTTCTGTGCCATTATTTATTCACCAAAAAACTGGGGATAATATTTTTATTTATTTTATAGAGATGTTGTGAAAATTCAATATGGGAAAATATATGCAAAGTGTAAACTGTCACTTAGTGTGAACTCACAAAATGTTAGCTAATAATCATTTTGATTATTACCATGTGAAAAATTCTGTGGGAATCCAAATTTCAAAACTACAGCAGCAACAACAAAACACTGCTACTTCCCAAATGGAAAATTGGTCTGTTTACAAATTAGACAAGGTACTAAATAGAAAGAATAAAATTTATAGTTACTTCTGAAATAAGAAACCTCTGTACTTGATTATTATAGCAAATTTACAGATGATTGAAAGCTCTCAGATTAGAACTTTATAGATTTATTTCCAGTCTGAATATTTGAGATTGCTTGAAGCAGTTGTTTTTGTGACTAATAATTTTCATTAAATCAAATTTTAATTAAAAAGTTTCTGCCTGGAGATACTTGCTTTGAAATCCTGGGCAAGGCTTAGCAGAAATGTTTTCCTGTTTGTGACAATCTTGAATGTCAGGCTGAAAAACGTCAGTTCAGCAGATGGATAATAGTATGTTTGAAATCTTTTATCATTCAGATGTATCATAGCATAATTTTTAATACAATCTGTGAATAAAATATGGCTCATCTAGAAATAACATCATTTATATATGCTAACATACATATAGTACATGGTGGTGGCG
>NW_006408529.1:3942267-3945118 GCF_000296735.1 Chrysochloris asiatica
TAACCATTTCCTTTTGGTACAATGACTCTGTGTATTCCTTCCATCTTCTCTTGATGCATTCTGCATCATTCAATAATTTGCCCAGTGAATCTTTCCTTATATATAGTATATAATAGCATATAATACACTAATATAAGATATAAGGTCCTTGTTGTTTGTTGTTGTTAAGTGCCACCAAGTTGGTTCCAA
Organism: Chrysochloris asiatica; assembly: GCF_000296735.1. Taxonomy (NCBI): domain Eukaryota; kingdom Metazoa; phylum Chordata; class Mammalia; order Afrosoricida; family Chrysochloridae; genus Chrysochloris; species Chrysochloris asiatica. The sequence goes on from NW_006408529.1 coordinate 3,942,457, forward strand.
CTAACAGGGATCCTGTATAGGGTTTCCAAGGAGCAGCTGGTGGGTTTGAAATGTTAACCTTGTTGTTCTCAGTCCATTGTTGATCCTACAGTGCCATACCAGGAGTCTAGTAAGGTCCTTTGTTGTTGTTGTTGTTGATAAGTGCTGTGGAGTCTGTTCCCTTAGGTGGCACAAATATTTCTTGACTAGAATCCAAAAGATTCAGTGGTATGAAGTCACTCAGTGGTGTTGTAGAAGAAAGGACTGGAAACCCGGTTCAACAAAATTTTAGTCATGAAACACTTTGGTGACTCTGAAACACAGTGAATTACCATGAGTCAAAATCAACCCAGCAGAAATGGATTTTAATAACATTTTTTATGTTTATCCAGTTCTAGGGAGTCCTGGTGTGATGTTGCAGGGTAAGCACTGGATGGATCGCAAACCTCATGGTTCAGGTTTCAAACCTACCAGCTCCTCCTTGGAAAACCTATACAGTGTGGCTATGAGTCAGAACAACCTTTAAATATTGATAATATTATAAATGTTAAACAATGAATCGGGCTGCTATCCTTAAGGTCGGCAGTTTGAAACTACCAGTTGTTCCATGGGAGAAAGATACAGGCTTTCTGCTCCCATAAAAATTTACAGCCTCAGAAACCCTGTATAGATTCACTATGAATCAGAACCAACTCCACGGTACTTAACAACAATAACAACAAACAATTACATTATAAATATTAAATAATAATAAATATTATAAACAATAAGTATATATGAGTTTATATGAGTATACTTATTGTTTATAATATTGGTATCTAGGATCTTTGCTTTAAATATGAGTGTCTTAGTTTTGATTCCTTAAAAGCAGAGTCTGTGACAAGGGACAGGACATTATGTGAGACATGACTAAAAGAATCAAAAATGAGGAAACAGACCATGAAACAGAGGAGTAAGAACAAGAATGTCATCAAATATTATTGATGTAGGCAGCAGAACTTAATTGTACAGGGATATCTGAAAATGATAGAATGCTTCCCAGGAATTTTTGTCCACCAGCTCCCAGAGCTTTAACTACCTCTCACTTCCTGTAATTCACTAGTCCAGGGTCCTGTGTCACTCAGTATCTTAATCGTTGAAGAAGTGGAAAACACAATTGATGGTCAGCTTGCATGAAAACTGGGCTATAGCTGAAATTATTACTGATCCAAGGGAATAAGAGGAATCCTGGTGTGGCACTGTGGGTCAATGTGCCAGACTGCAAAGCCATTTGAACTTCATAGTAGGTGGTTCAAGATCACCAGCTGCTCCTTGGAAATCCTATACAGGGTTGCTATGAGTTGGAACTTACTCGACGGCACTTAACAACAAGGGGATAAGAGAAGCAACAAGCAAACCTGCTACACTATTCATATACTTTCTACCCATTGCTTTGTTAAGATCCCTTGTTCTTAGCATTCAGTCCTCAAGTCTGTAAAGTGATAGTTAGCCACAGTTCTTAAAAAGGACTTTTTATAGGAAATAAGGTTAGCACAGTGACTAAGTAGGATAAACATAAGACTATAAGCCGCAAGGTCAAAGGTTCTAGCCTACTAGATGCTTTGAGGGACAAGGATGAGGCTTTCTGCTCCCACAAAGATTTAAAGCCTCAGAAATCCTATTCAGGGTCACTATGAGTCTGAACCAACTCAACAACACTTAACTACAACAACATAGGAAATAAGTAGACCAAGTTGTTGCTGCTGCTTTAGTGGCTGTAATTACTGTTCATGGTCTTCTTTCATCACCCTTACTAGAAAAATCTTAATATTGGTAACCACTTCAGCTTGCTAGTGGAGAGCTGAAGCCAACCAGGTTCAGTGTCATCTATAATGACTTGTAGTGACTCAATATGTGTTAGAGTAGAACTGTGCTCCATAGTATTATTAATGGCTGAATTTTCAAGTTCCCTCAGTATCTAACTCTATTAGGTAACAATGATCCTAAATACTCATGACATTAAGATTTGTTACTACCAATAGTGAAATCTTCTCTTGACAAGTCAGACATTCAGAGTAACAGAAGGCAGCTCAGCCTTGATGAGAGAGAGAGAGGCCATGTTACTGAGCTTGTGCATAACTCCTGTCCCAGCTACAATGACCAATCCATTGAAAGCCCCATTGCACAAATATTGAGAATGCTTGAGGGCAGAAGTTGATTAAACCTCCTAGACACATTATCTCATACTTCTAATTGTTGAGTGATTATTCTGTGGAGGACTCATTAACATGAGACACAAAGATTTCCTAACTTTTTAGTTAATTCCTAATGTGTATCTACATGTTTATTCCAATTTCCTCATTTATCATCTTGAATATTTGCTATTTTGAAAATTATGAACTGAAACATTTGCCAGTGTATATGTTGTGAAGTGCCATCTAGTAGGTTCTGACCCATAGTGACTCTGTATAGGGTTTCCAAGCAGCAGCTGGTGAGCTTGAACCGCCAACCTTGCAGTTCAAATGGCTTTGCAGTCTGGTGCATTAACCCACAGTGGCTTTGAAGCAATAAACTGCCATGTCATGAGAAGGCTCATGAAGGGAGTCATGTAGCAAGGACTTAAGTGCATCCTAACTCTTGTTGTTAAGCCATCAAGTTGGTTTCTACTCATAGAACCCAAGGAGTAACTGGTGTGTTTGAACTG
>NW_006408529.1:3945268-3968005 GCF_000296735.1 Chrysochloris asiatica
CAACAACAAATGAGCCTCAAAAAGGACCTGAAGCCTCAGATAAGAGCACAACGCAGCCTTGTGAAACCACATTCAGGAAACCGAGACATATCATTCTTTCCTTTGGCCTAGAAAATGTGAGCTGATGCATGTAGATTTTTTTAAGCCACTAAATTTAAGCAGTAGTCAAGAAATCAAATGATGTATTACATTAGACAAACCTGCTGCACAAGACCTTTTTAAAGTGTTGAAGAGCAAAGATGTCAGCTTGAGGACTAAGGTGCGCCTGACCCAAGCAATGGTATTTTCAATAACCTCAGATGCATGTAAAAGTTGGACAGTGAATAAGAAAGATCGTAGAAGAATACATGCATTTGAGTTATTGTGGTGGAGGATAATATTGAAAGTGCCATGCGCTGACAAAAGAACCAACAGATCTGTGTTAGAAGTGCAGCCAAAGTGCTCCTTGGAGGTCAGGATGGCCAGTCTTCATCTCCCATACTTTAGACATATTGACTGGAGGGACCAGTCGTTGGAGCAGTTTATCATGTTTGGTAAGGTGGAGGGTCAGAGAAAAAGAGGAAGATCCCCAGCGAGATGGATTGGCAAAGTGGCAGCATCAGTGAGATTAAGCATGGCAACAATTGTGAGGTTGTCCCAGGACCAACCAGTGTTTCATTCTGTTGTGCATAGGGTCGCTATGAGTCAGTACCAACTTGATGGCACCTAATAACAACAACAAAATTTGTGAAAATATGTTATACAACAATAGATGACTGATACACTCTGTGTTGTCCCCTCCTGCATGCCCCATAAAAGCTCTATTGGACTCCTGGTTAAAATAAGGGTTGATGAAGATAGGTCAGATGATAAATGATTTAGTAACCCATGTCATCTGTCTTACTATAGGTCCCATGGCTCTAATTAAACCAGATATCTTCAAATGCATAATTGGGATGGATAGTCTTGGCAATTGTCATAAGTCCTGGCACTGTGAGTTAATGTACTGGACTGCACAGTCAGTCGAACCACAAATTTGGTGGTACAAACTCACCAGCCATTCCTCGGAAACCATATACAGGGTTGTTATGGGTCAGAACCATCTCGATGACACCTAACAACAACAATGATTGTAACTGGTATGCACTACAGGATAAGAACTGGACTGATAACCACAAGGTTGGTGGTTCAAATCCACCAGCCTGTCCTCAGAAACTCTATACAGGGTTGCTATGAGTCAAAACCAATTCAACAGCAATTAACAACATCAACATAATTGGAAGTCCAAATAGAAACACCTGGATCTATATTGTAAATTACTCAATGTAGTTAGTATACAAGAAGCCAAAGAGCATCCTATACGGATTTACAAAATTTAGCTTCATTCTCAGATTTAAAGGATGCAGGTATTGTGATTACCAGTTTATCTTGATCTAATTCACCTTTATGACTCCTGCAGAAACTAGATAGGTAGTAGCAGATGAAAGGGAAATAAAATGAGTCCAGTGGAAGCTCTTTTTATAATCACTATGCTGGAGCCATTATACTTACTGAAACAGGTAAAGACAGCTTCTGAAATTTAGTAAGGACTACTGATCTAAATTCTGGTGTGGTACTGCAGGTTACTGTGCAAGACTATAAAGTTGGTTTAAACTGTAAGGTCAGCAGTTCAATCTCACCAGCCACTCCTTGGAAACCCTTGTACAGGGATATACTGTGAGTCGAAACTGACTCGACGACACTTAGCAAACAAATAATACTGATCTGATAAATAAACTCTTTCAATCTGAATTTAAAAAACAGTAAACATATATGTGGAAAGGGCACAAGTACACATTCACAGTCTTGCCTCATTACTATTTTAGCTTTCCTGCCCTCCCCAAAATTTAATCTGAAGTCATTAAATATCATAACATTAGATAAAGATCCATCTTGGATCAACATAGGCTGAATCAAATTAACAAAATGTAGCAAGCTCTCTGGAGGATGAAAGATAAAACAAATATATATTCAGAGTCCTTTCATTTTAATGAAATTTTTAGCAGTTCAAATGATTTGGAACATTCCAGCACAGCAAATTTAAAATAAAGGAACTATATCCCTGCACCCTTATACCCCTACTACAAAATCAAGATTTAGCACTTTACTGTGCCCCTAATATTTCAGAGGCAACACTTCTTTCTCAGCTCAACCTATATCATTAAAGAGTTTTCTTCTGACCTGCATACAAACAAACAAACAAACAAACAAACAAACAAACAAACAAAAAACCACCTTCAGGTCCAGTTCATAAATGGGCTAACTTTGTGTATGTGTGAGAAACTATACTACAACCCACTCAGAGATATCATTAAAGACAATTTTGAAGGAAAATATTCACAGTCAACAGGTTTGTATGCTTTCTATAGATGTGGAAATTGGACTGAGATAAGGCTATGCATGATTTTTGTTTTTATTGTTGTTGCTATAACTCATGGTGACCTTATGTAGAACAATATTTGCCTGGTCCTGTTCCATCTGTATGATCATTGTATGTTTGTGTCCATTGATGAAGCCTTTGTGTAGGGCCTTCCACCTTGAGGACTCATCTTTCATCTTTCATATAAGGCAATGACTTGTTGTTGTTGTTAAGTGCCATTGTGATGGCCCCAAATAATAGTGACTCTATATACAAACAGAGGAGTCCTGGATTTTTATTTTCATTCTTGTAATTTTGCATTGACATTAAATTTAGACAAGTTTAATTGAACTGCACAAGGAAAATTCCCAAAGTAACTTGAATGAGGATTTTAGAGACTGTGTTTCCCTTTCCACCTAATGCTTTTATCTTTAATTAAAGACCCACGATAATTTTATTTTCTTATCATTACATTTTTATTTTAAAACAAAGTCCTCTGGCTTGATAATTCAGTTTCTTAATGAAATCATTTAATAATCCTTTTTGATTACATTGTTTTCTTAACGTATACATTTTATGCATTGTTTAATTTGATGTTTAATTTTATTAAACACCAAAATCAACCAAAGCATACAGCTTTGTTCATAATATTCTTTAAAATTATACATATTTATAATGGTACAGTGCCCTTTTGCAGTGGGTAATTTTTTTTTTTCTGTAGATCTATACTTTTATATATTACTTAGATTCATCTTGTTTTTCTTTACTTTTTATTGTAAATTGAGTGAAGGTTTATAGAGCAGATCATCAGTTTTACATTGAACAAATCAAACACTTCATTTCATTTCAATGATTACAATTCCTTCAATGTACCATCAGTTAACAGTTTTTACCTCTATTTCCTTTAAGTCTTGCACTCCTCCCTGTGTCCTCCCCTGCCTTCATCCTTCTTCTGCCAACCCCCCTCTTTTTGAGGGGGGATGTCTTCCCAGTCATCCAAGTTAACATGGGTCTATCCTCTAGCCAAGGAGCTCTGGTAGCATAGTGGTTATGAATCAGGCTGTTATCATTAGGGTCAGCAGTTCAAAACTACCAGCTGTTCTGTGGGAGAAAGATGAGGCTTTCTGTAAATCCTGTAAAGATTTACAGCCTCAGAAACCTGTATAGTTTTGCTGAGTCAGAACCAACTCCATAGCACATAACAACAACAACATCTTCTAGCCAGTGAGTAATTTACCCTTTCCTCCCTTTCTTTGTAACCCCTTTTTTGACTTTTTATAATAGTGGTCTCATACAATACTTGTCCTTTTGTGATTGACTAATTTCACTCAGGACTATGAGTTTTTTACTCAGAAAATTAGTCCCTCCATTGCCCTAAGGCAGCAGGTTCAGGAATTCAGGAATTTCTGTTCTTCCCTCTCAGCAACCCTTGGGCACCTGCCATCATTTAAATAATAATAAGGAATATTATTATAACTATCTTTTATTGACCACGGGTCTAAGTTGTTAAGTTCTTTAGAACTATCTAGTCATTGTTCTTTACAAGCACCTGTGAGTTGTGTGTATCATATTGTTGTTCTTAAGTGCTGTGGAGTCTGTTCTGAAGAGTGGTTGCTGGGTTTGAACTGCTATTAGCCCTATTTTCCAGTTGAGAAAGCAGAGACACAGACAGGTTAAGCACTTTGCCCAAAGTTATTCAGTCAATAATGGAAGAGTAGGAATTCTAATCTGATTATTTATACCTTGGGCTTATAATTATTCTATTTTTTAAAAAGCCTTTTATTATGAATTGAGTGACAGTTTTTTTTTTTTTCATGATAAGAACACATTTTTTTAGAATAGCTATGCATATCATATAAATATATCTGTCCATACTACAGAGAGCAAGGGAAGAATATCAGAGGGGAAGCTCTTATTGCTGTGAGGCGAGCTGAAGAGGGAGGAGGGGCTGGGAAATTGAAGAACTGGGACCACTTGCTCCCCCATCCCTCACAGAAGGCACAAATGCATTATTTCTTTCCATGTGAGGATGCTGGGGCAAGTGTCAGGGAGGCAAGACATAAAGTATGGGAAAACTCAAAAATACATAAGAAACCTTCCAAACTTAACATCTAATGCTATGGAAAAGACTGGGGTGAGAATGTAGGCAATAGTGGATGCGTGGACAGAAAGGAACAATGAAGTTTAGAACCGAAAGAAATCTTAAGATACCACCATGTCCATCCTGCTGCTACTATACAGGCTTGGAGAACACTCAGGTAAACAAACACAAAACTCAAATAAGAGAGGGTAGGGGCCCCAGATATTGGCTTCAGCCATCAGAGGGGAGTGTGTGGGAGTGTATGGATGAGTGTGTATGCCCTGGTGGTTTGGTGGCTGGTGAGAGTGACAGAGGCAGCCAGGGCTAGGAGTGGATGAGTCTATTTCCATAGGCGAGGGCCTCCTTCATCCTGGTTCCTCCAAAACCACTTTTGGGAGTAAATTCAGCCACTGCTTCCAAGAAGGACCCCTGTCTGGGAGAAAAAAAGAGCCAGGGGGAGAGGATGAAGTTAGAGAGCTTGGGATGAAATAGGGGCACACTAGGAGCAGTTCTTAGGGAACTAGTATGAATCTAGTAAAATTGGAAATTGTCAAAAATGAAATGGAATGTATAACATCAATATCTTAGGCATTAGTGAGCTGAATGGACTGATATTGGCCATTTTGAATCTGATGACCACATGGTTTGCTGTGCAGGGAAAGATAAATTTAAGAAGAATGGTGTTGCATTCATCATCAAAAAGAACATATCAAGATCAGTCATGAGGTACAACACTGTCTGTGATAGGATAATGTCCATGCTCCTACAGGGAAGACCAGTTAATATCACTAATATTCAAATCTATGCACCAGCCACTAAAGCAAGTGAGGCTGAAATTGAAGAATTCTACCAACTCCTTCAATCAAAAATGATCAAACATGCAATCAAGATATATTGATCATTACAGGCGATTGGAATGCAAAGGTTGGAAACAAAGAAGAAGGCTCAGTACTTGGAAAACATTGCCTTGGTGATAGAAATTATGCTGGAGATTGCATGATAGAATTCTGTAAAATCAATGATTTGTTCATTTCAAATACCTTCTTTATACAGCATAAAAGACGATTATACACATGGACTTCACCAAATGGAATACACAGAAATCAAATTGACTACTTCTGGTGGAAACATACAGTGGAAAAACTCCATATCATCAGGCAAAACAAGGTCAGGGGCAGACTGTGGAACAGATCATCAATTGTTCCTATTTGAATTCAGATTGAAGCTGAAGAAAATGAAAACAAGTTCATGAGAGCCAAAATATGACCTTGAATATATCCCACCTGAATTTAGAGATCATCAGACGAACATATTTGATATACTACACACTAAGGAGTAAAGACCAGAAGAGTTGTGGGATGACAACAAGCACATTCTATAGGAAGAAAGCAAAACATCATTAAGAAGACAAGAAAGAAGGAAAAGATCAAAATGGATGTCAGAAGAGACATTGAAACTTGCTCTCCAGCATAGAGATGCTAAAGCAAATGGAAGAAATTAAGAGATACAAGAGCTGAAATGAAAATTTCAAAGGTCAGCTCAAGAAGACAAAGTCAAATAATACAATGAAAAGTGAAAATACCTAGAGTCAGAACACAAAAAGGGAAGAAAACGCTCAACATTTCTTAAACTGGGGGAAACTGAAGAAAAAATTCAAGCCTCCACCTTTGTTATTGAAGGATTCTCTGGGCAAATTATTTAATTACATAGAAAGCATCAAAAGAAGACGGAAGGCATAGCCAGAGTCAATGAACCCAAAAAATTGTTAATCTTCAAATATTTCAAGAGGTAGCATATGATCAAGGACCAATGATAATGAAGGAAAAAGTCCAAGGTACATTGAAGGAATTGGCAAAGAACAAGGCACCAGGAATTGATGGAATAAAAATTGAAATCAAGAAAGTGAGATGACACAGGAGGCACTCACTCATCTATGCCAAAAAATTTGGACAACAACTATCTGGCCGACTGATTGGAAGATATCCGTGTTTGTGTCCATTCCAAAGAGAGGTCACCCAATTGGATGCGGAAATCATCAGACAAATTCTTTGATATCCCATGCGAGTTTTACTAAAGGTAATACAGAAATGGCTGCAAGCATACATTGACAGAGAACTTCCTGAGGTTCAAGCCAGATTTAGAAGAGGCTGTGGAATGTGGGATATCATTGTTGATGTCTTATGGATCTTTGCTGAAAGCATTTAATACCAGAAAGATCTTTACCTGTGCTTTATTGACTACACGAAGGCTTACAATTGTGTGGATCATGACACGCTATGGACAACATTGAGAGGCATGAGTATTCCATAACACTTAATTGTACATGGACCAAGAGGCAGTTGTTTGAACTGAACATGGGAAGACTGAATGGTTTTAAATTAAGAAAGATGTGTGACAAGGTTGTATTCTTTCACCATACTTACTCAACCTATATGCTGAGCAAATAATCCAAAAACCTGGATTATATAAAGAAAAACGTGGCATCAGGATTGAAGGAAGACTCATTAACAACCTGCAATATGCAGATGATATAACTTTGCTTGTTGAAAGTGAAAAAGACTTGAAATACTTACTGATAAAGATCAAAGGCCACAGCCTTTGGTATGAATTGCATCTCATTGTTAAGAAAACAAAAATTCTCACCACTGGACCAATAAACAACATTTTTATCAATGGAGAAAAGATTGAAGTTGTTCAAGGACTTCATTCTTGTGTCAACCATCAACACTCATGGAAGCAGCCATCAAGAAATCACATGACTACTGCATTAGACAAATCTGCTGCACAAGACCTTTTTAATGTGTTGAAGAGCAAAGATGTCACCTTAAGGACTAACTTAAGCCTGACCCAAGCCATGGTATTTTCAACAACCTCATATGCATGCGAAAGCTCGACAGTGAATAAGAAAGACCATAGAAGAATTGATGCATTTGAGTTATGGTTTTGGAGGAGAATACTGAAAGTGCCATCGGTTGCCACAGGTCTCTTCTTTATTCATTCCAAAAAAGTTCAGGGCAAAGGTGAGAGGCATCCTTCTAGATGAGGATGCTGCTCGCTAAAGGCAACAGTTTGGCCAGCTGCTCAGAGATGCCTTCTGCTTGGCACAGGGGGTTGCCCTGCAGGTGGAGGAGGCCCAGTTTAGAGCAGCAGGCAAGTGATTGGAGCGCTGTGGGCTGCTGGAGGTGGTTGTTGCACAGCAAGAGCTCCCAAATGCGGGACAGGTTAGTGACACCATCCAGGGACTCTATGGCATTATTGTTGGCTTGCAACACCTCAAAGCAGCGCAGAGCAGCCGGGGCAGGGGGCAAGACTTGGAGACGATTGTGTGACAAGTCAAGATGAGTAACCAAGAGCAGCTGCTCCAGGTGACAGAGCACTGTGAGATCCTTTGTGAGCCAGGTGCAGCATGCACACCTCAGCATACTCCATGTTGAGCATGTTGTTCTCCAGCAGGAACTTGCTACACAGGTCATCTAGGTCCACCACCTTGAGGGTCTGGAAGTACTGCAATGTCTCCTTCTCGTACAGTAGGGGGCCCAGTACCTGCATCAGCAGGATGATGTTGAACAGACACCATTTGTTCTCAGGCTCCAGTTCCTGCAGCTCCTTACAGGACTCAAGTTCAGACTGTAGCACCATAGACTTCTCCACTGACAGCTCACACCTGAACAGTTGCTTATCTGTGGCTGAGTCCCAGTACCAGCCCTCCTGGCGGCCTTGGATCTGTATTGGAAGAAGTGCTCCTTGGAGGCCAGGATGGCCAAACTTTATTTCTCATACTTTGGATGTATTGTCAGGAGGGAACAGTCATTGGAAAAGGATATCATGTTTGGTAAGGTGGAGTGTCATTGAATAAGAGGAAGACCTCCAGTGAGATGGACTGGCAAAGTGGCAGCATTAATGGGCTCAAGCATGGCAACAATTATGAGGTTGTCCCAGGACTGGGCAGTGTTTCATTCTGTTGTGCATAGTGTCTATCTGAGTAGGTACCGATTCAATGGCACCTAACCACAACAACATTTAGCCCATGCAAACCTGTTTCAGTGTTTCTCTATCTACCTTGCTCTTCCACTCCCTCCCCATTCTTGTATATTGACCTCCCCAGCACCTGAACTCTGATGTGTCTGCCTCTAACTCTGTGTTCTAAAATTGCCTCCGTCCACCTCCCTCCAAACTCTCCACCCACCCCCACAGGTTGGTTAACATTTTTTTCCCCCTTTAAGTATGGGTATCTCTTCTTAAACTTTTTTTGTTGTTTTTTTCAGCAATTTTTTGCATTTTTAATGATTGAAAGAAAAAAAGGATCTAAGAACCACTGGTTTTTGCCTGTCTTGTACCTCTCCTCAAATTTGACGTGGGCCTCTTGACAGGCCTTGAACTTAAGAGCAGGGTCTCTAAAGACATCCTTGTTGACAACTGTTTTGTCCAACGAGATATCCACAGAGTACCTGGTGGGCATGAGCTAATTATAGTTATAAACTTTAACAAAAAGACTTGATCTTTGACCTCTTGGCAATTTTCTTCTTACCCATGGCAGCTGTCACTTTGTGGGGAAAGCAGTCAATTCCAGCCACCAGTGCATGGCTGTAGGGGTGATCTGAAGTGCCATCATCAATGTTCTTGACAATGATGGCTTTGCATCTGGAATAGCCTCTGGCCAGAACCAGCACCCCTTCCCAGGTTTCAAGAACTTGCCCATTTGTGCAGTAACCACCAAGGCCAACAGCAGAAAGGAAGAAACCTTAAGTTTTTACAATAATGGTCTTATGCAATTTTTGTCCTTTTGTGACTGACTCATTTCACTCAGCATAATGACCTCAAGGTTCACCCATGTTATATGGTAGCTTGCAGCTTCCTTGTTATTCTTCAAGGTAGCATAATATTCAATTGTGTGTCTATACCAAAGTTTGTTTATTCAATCTTCCATTGATGGACACTTAGGCTGTCTCCATCTTTTTGATATTGTGAATAGTTATACCAAGTATAAGAATTGCTGAATCATATGGTATTCTGTTTCCAACTTTCTGTGGAAGTGCCATACTGTTTTCCAGAGCATTTATTGTCTTCTGCTTTTTTGATCTTTGCTTTTATTGCTGGTATGAGATGATATCTCATTGGTGTTTTGATTTACATCTCTCTAATGGCTAGTATTCGTGAACATTTCTTCATATGTTAGTTGGCTGCCTGGATCTGCTCCTTGGTGAAGTGTCTGTTCATGTCCTGTGCCCATTTTTAATTGGGTTATTTGTCTTTTTCCTCTAGATCCCCCGAAGAGAGCCATCAGATTTGTCCCTACTTTTTCATTGATGGTCTTCATAATTCTGAGACTCACATTTATGTCTCTAATCCATGCTGAGTTGTTTTTTGTATAAGGTGTGAGGTAAAGGTCTTGTTTCAATCTTTTGCATATCACTTTCCAGTTCTGCCAGCACCGTCTGTTGAAGAGACTACATCTTCCCCACTCAATGTACTTTGGCTCTGTGTCAAAGAGTAGGTGGCTGTATGTGGATAATGGGTTAATTTCTGGATTTCAATTCTGTTCCCTCGATCTATGTAGTTTCATTGTACCAGTACCAGGTTGTTTTGACCACTGTAGCTATGTAATCAATTTTGAAGTCAGGAAGTGAGAAGTTTCCAACCTTATTCTATTTAATAATTGCTTTGTTTATGCTGAGTCTCTTTCCTTTCCGTATAATGTTTGTAATTGTTTTTCCTATCTCTTTGAAGAGTGTTGTTGGAATCTGGATTGGGATTGCATTATATGTGTAAATTGCTTTGGGCAGTATTGACATTTTCACAATGCTAAGTCTTCCTATCCAAGAGCATGGTACATTCTTCCATTTTTGTAGCTCTCTTTTGGTTTCTTGTAGTAGTGTTTTGTAATTTGCTTTGTATAGGTACTTTGTTTCTCTGGTTACATTTATTCCTAGATATTTCATCCTTTGGGTGGCTATTGTAAATGGTAGTACTTTCTTAATGTCCTTTCAGGCACTGTCGTTATTGGTATGTTGTTGCTGTGTGCCGTGGAGTCGGTTCATCGTTATTGGTATAGAGGAATCCAACTGATTTTTGTGTGTATGTGTGTGTGTGTGTGTGTGTAGTTAATTCACATTTAATAAAAACAACAACTTAAAAATAACAATTTAAGTAACTACTACCTAGAGGTCCCCTGCCCAATGCCATTGAGTCAATTCCAACTCATACTGACAATAAAGGACAGAGTAGAACTGTTCCACAGGGTTTCCAATGCTGTACATGTTTTTGGAGAAGACAGTCTCACCTTTCTTCTGTGGAGCAGCAGCCAACTGATTTTTGTAAATTGACCTTATACCCTGCCACTTTGCTGAATCTTCCAATGAGGTCTAGTAGCTTTTTTACTGAGTCTTTGAGGTTTTCTATGCATAGGATCATATCATCTGCAAACAGAGAGTTTTACTTCCTCTTTGCCAATGTGTTGTTGGTGTTAAGTGACATCAAGTCAGTCCCAACCCATAGTGACCCTGAACCTGGTTTCCAAGGCTGTAAATCTTTACAGGAGCAGAAAGCCTCAACTTTCTCCTGAGGAGCAGCGATAGTTTCACACTGCTGACCTTGTGATTCGCAGCCCAATTCGTAATCACTATGCTACCAGAGCTCATACAGACACCTTTAATTTCCCTGTCTTACAGTATAGCTCTTAAAGAGCTCTGGTACCGTAGTGGTTATGAATCCGGCTGTGAACCTTAAGGTCAGCAGTTCGAAACTACCAGCTGTTCTGCGGGAGAAAGATGAGACTTTCTACTCCTGTAAAGATTTACAGCCTTGGAAATCCTGTACAGAGTCGCTATGATTCAGAACCAACTCCACAGCACATAACAACAACAACAACAACAACAACAGTATAGCTCTTACTAAGACTTCCAGCACAATATTGAATAGAAGTGGTGACAAAGGGCATCCTTATCTGGTTCCTGTTTGCAGAGGGAAGGCTTTCAGTTTCTGTCCATTGAGAGTAATGTAGGCTGTTGGTTTTATAAATATGCTATTAATTATGTTGAGGAATTTCCCTTCAATTCCTACTTTGTTGAGGGTTTTGATCAGGAATGGATGTTAGATTTTGTCAAATGCCTTTTCTACATTAATTGATGTGATTCTTCATGCCTTCTTATGCTGAGTTCATGTTTTTTGTGTTCTTTCTTGTAAGGTTCTTCATAGTTGTAATGTTTCCAAATATTTCTTGGATTTCATTTTCTTGGTATGTTGTAATGTATTAATTTCCTTTGAGGTTACCTTATATTCTCTTAACTTTTCCCTCCCTTGAAAACAGTCTGTTTTATCCTGTAATCTACCTGACCTTCTCACCACCTGGATCTTGTTCCTATGTGTTTACCTTCTTTCACATTGTAATTGTTTTGATCATAGACTGACCTTCCAGATGCTGTCAATTCATTTTTATAGTTTTGTGATATGTCTTGATAATTTTCTTTTGGGGTCTATCCTTCCTGAGGTCATTGAACTTCTTGAATGCTTATCTCTTCATTTTTAGGATGTTAGGGAAATTTTCTTCCAGCAGTTCTTCAACTATCTCCTTTGTGGACTTCTGTGATTCTTCCTGTTCTGGAATGCCAATAATTCTTAAGTTATGCCTTCTCATGTTTTCCCACATGAATCTGAGTCTTTCTTCACATTTTTTTAAACCTTTTTTTTCTGCTTGCTCTTCTATCTTAGCAGTATTGAGAGATTTGTCTTCCAGCTCGCTAGTTCTGGCTTTCATCTCTTCAATTCTACTTCTTTGCCCTTTCAGTGTATTGTCCATTTCTGATACTCTATTATTAATCATTTGGACCTCTTTTTGTAGGTTGTGAATTGTTTCCAATGCTTTGTCTCTCTTATTTGATTGTTCCTGTAGTGCTTTCCTGACTTCTTCCTTATTTTTCTCAACTCCTCTATAAAGTGTTTTGATACATTTCATTATCATTTTTCTGAATTTCTTCTCAGTCATTTTCAAAGCCTGCCCTCCTTCCAATGTGAAGTCTAGGTCTACCTTTAGCTCGTATGTCTCAGTCACTTTATCTTGTTTGTGGACATGTGCTGGTATGGTTATCTGTATCTGTTTCTTGGGCATCTTCAGTAGTTAACTGTGACCTTAATAATTAGATGAGTGTATGTTGATATTTTATTATGCTTTCTGATTGCCTCCAAGTAGAGGTGATCAGAAGATGGACTTCCCTTTTCACTCTTCTTATTACTCAACTCAGTGTAACTATCACAGGTATTGGTTGCTGGTGTATGGCAGCTGGTGTATGGCAGCTGGTATTGGTTCTTGCCTGGATGGTAGGATTTTATAGGGTGTGGTAGCTTTACTATATGATCATAATTGCTGTCTCTTTTTGGGTAATGTAGGGAGAGAATGAGACCCATAAAGGTAAAGAGAGACCCCAAACCAAAAGAGCACCAGCAAAAAAAGATCCATGCGCATGCATAGTGGAACCCTCTGGGAGTGAGTGTTCACTCACTCAGGCACCCTCTCTACTCACCAGAATAGAGTGTGTAGAAAACCAGTGGCCAATGAACAGAGAAAAGATAAGAAAAAAAGAGAGCAAGAAAATGTTCACACCTTTATCTCCAAGAATGTGTCAGGTATCAGCCATGGCTTTGATCCTTCCCCATTTTGTCTCACCCAAGATGGCAGTCCAGGAGCTGCTAAGTCATCCAATCCGAAAACAAAAAAAGTTTTCTTACTTCTGCTACAAACTCCACTGGCTGGAAGTTTTCAAACTTCCTAAATATGCCTTTATATATAATTCAGACTTCTGGGACTGTCCCTTGAAACTGCTTTGTCCAGTATTCTTGGACAAAGGTCCTCACTGCACTTCTCCCTGATCCGCCATCAAGTTCTGTCCCTTCTATCCTATATGTTGTTGTTGTTAAATGCCGTCGAGTCGGTTCCGACTCATAGCGACCCTGTACAGGGTTTCTGAGGCTGTAAATCTTTATGTGAACAGAATGCCTCATCTTTCTCCCACTCTATCCTATATACATATATATTAATTTATCATTTATACAACTTTGTCTTCCCTCACCCTATACAACTGTATGTGTTGTATTTTATTGCTTTAAATTCTTTCTAGGGTTGGATTGATCTGATAAATTAACATTGGTAACTGGCTGCTTTTTGGAGGAGAGAAATATATGGACAAGGCTTAACTTCAGAGTAGACAGTGTTCAGTGTGCCTCTATTTTCCAAGTATATTCAAGATTACAGTGTCCCATTGGGAGAAGTAATGACTCAGTTACCCACACATTCTATTAGTCTTGCTTTATATCCATTAAAGAGCACAGTTGTGTAAATTTGTACTTCCAGTGAGAAATTATACAAAATACTTAACAAATTTGTGTGTATTGGGGCAGTTAGACTGGTTAGAGTTATGTTATGATCAAAGGTGGCCCCATGTTTTCATTATGAAAAAAAAAACAAAAAACTTAACTTGCCATCAAGTTAAATTTGACTCATAGAGATTCATATATGTCACAGCACAACTGTGCTCCATTGTACTTTCAATGGCTGACTTTTGTAAGTAGATTGCCATAGTTTTCTTCTGCAGTGTTCTGTTGTTAAGTACTGTAAAGTCAGTTCTGACTCATAGTGAGCCTATATAAGGTTTCTGAGGAGTGGCTGATGAGTTTAAAACACCACACTTTTAGTTCAAACCGACACTGTAGTTGAGTGCTTATCCTCTGGTATCACACCAGGACTCTGGGTAGACTCAAACCTCCAGCCTTTTGATAGGCAAGCAAGCATGTTAGCCATTTGTACCATTATAGAATAAGAGTAGCTGTGTAGTGGAAGCAAAATCTCAGAGACTTTTGCTGAAACTGTTTGTGTACAACCTTACCGTAACACTTTATTTGTATACTTGTTTGTGTGACTTTATTAGTTAAGTTGAATTCCTATATTGTTATCTCTTGATGCAACCACTTGTCCTAAAAGTTTACTCTGTATTCTAAAATTTAGTACATGTATTTCTTATTTATTCAAGTAGATCTTATTTAGTGGACCAAAGAAGACGTGAGATGGTTTACACAATGCTAGCCAGACACAGAGCCTTAAAAGCTGGTGTTTTTGCTTACTCTTTTCTGCTTGATGGTAATTAAAATTATTGCCATTGCTTATTATGTTGCTTTGAATTATGTTACTTTAAGCTTTATAATTATTTTTAACCTTGTTGTTTATATCTTCTTTTCTCACTCTCTTTTCTGGCCATATAGACATTTAACAAGGCACATATTTGTCCATAATTAAACTGTGTGCTGTTTTTCATTTATGAATAGAAATTGGTCCTTCTTCTGTGGTGCTGTAGAATAAGCACTAGATTGTTAACTACCAGATCGACAGTTCAAAGCAGCCACTCTTTGGAAACCCTATATAAGGTTTGTTATAAGTCAGAACTGATTTGATGGTATATAACAACAGCAGAATTCATCTGTAACACATTTTATGTACACTCTCATTTTATTGTGCTTATAAACTAACATCTGTGAACATTTGGCACTCAATGCCTAAGGAAAAATTTATAGCTGAAGCATTTCTTATTTTCACCAATGACTATCACCAAATTTCACATTCTCATTTGCATTGCTGGTCATTTGTTTTCCCGTTGTCTCTTACAATTGTGTTCGCCTCCTCTTACATTTTCTCCACACCTGTAGACCCAAATAAAGGGTTGGGATGCTTCAAAGTATGAACTCTACAAATATACCTCCAGTCTCATTTCCACTCCTTACCTGACTTCAGTCAACAATGACTGGGTACTAAAAACATTCATTACTCGCTTTCACTCTAACCTTTTTCTACTTCCTTATTTGCTCAGTCAATCTTATAGTCTAGTTGCTGTTTTTCTGTCAAGTTTTTTATAACATATCCCTCCAAGTACAATAGTTCTCTATCTAAAACATTTATATCTTCAGTTCATAATGACTTTTTGTTACTATGTTTCCTGCATATTTCTTTTTGGAATAGCTAATAGAAATATAAATTTAATGTATTATCTATTTTCTGCTAAGCCAAAAGGGACTGAAAAGTGCCAATTTCACTGTTACCTATAAGGTTATCATATAAAAAGGTGCTATTTGGAAATGATGGCTGTGATGGAAATTATAGGGAAAACGTCATTTTTTAAAGTCATATTTTACAACAATTATGTTATCTCTCCTCCTTAAACACACAACAAATAGAGCATTGCTCGCCAATAATTTCTCCAAAACTGCTATGAGTCTTTTACATGGAATGTGATATGGTTTGCTCTTTCCAACAAGCATGTGCTTTGATTTTGAAGCAGTGTACTAATACTGGAAACATCACAACAAGTTGGTGGAACAAGATGAGTTCACATTATTGATTCACTTAAAGTCATTCTCTAATAGTCAGACTGGAATGATCTACTTTGACTCAGGGTCATCCTTGCTTCAAAGACCTCCGTAATTAGCCAATTACAAGGTTTTACATAAATGTTAAGTTACTTCAGTGTCTGATGCAGTTCAAGAAATACATATTCATTCAGAATATATAAGTATGTGCTGTATGTATACTATATTGCAGGTATAGGGTCATACCAATAAATTCCATCAGATCTTTATGTTGACCAACGAATATGTTGAATTATATCTTGGTGTGGCACTATAAGCTAAATACTAGACTGCTAAATGCAAGGTTAGCAGTTCAACCCTACCAGCTGCTCCTTAGAAATCCTATATAGGGTCATGATGAGTTAAAACTGACTTGATAGCACTTAACAGCAATACTAATGAGCTTAAAAATTTGTCCAGTATGTCTTTTTTGGTGTTTACACAGTATGCTCTATGTATGTGCTTAAATTGATTAATACTACTGTGTTTTTGCAACTTCAAACAAACTGACTTTTCATATAGCCATCTAACTGATAGTATTGATAGTACATGTGAAGGTAAAGGTTTTATTATTATTATTATTATTATTATTATTGTGGGATTATTTGTGGGTGTTCTCTTATCCTCAAGCTGCATAATACTTTTTTTTTCAATTGTAAATTGAGTTATAGTTTACATAGGAGAACATCAGCTTTACACTCCTCCTTTCATGTTTTGTTTCATTGCAGTGACTACAATCCCCTCCATGGATCATCATTCAACAGTATTTGCTTCTATTCCCTCTGTTTTTTTTTTTTTTGTTTTTTTGTTTTTTTTTAATCTTCACTGAAGCACTCAGGAATATATAATCATTCAAACAACCAAAGGACATACCCTGCAAGCCTGCCCTCTGGCCGCCAGTACACAGCCCCTCTCCCTCCATGAGTCTAGAGTCCTCAGCCACTCCATCTCTCCATGTCATTGTCTCTGCCTCCATCTCTGGCTTTGCTGCTTCTCTGGATAGGATCCCACACTCCACTCTTCTCCCTTGATGGTCCCAGGATCCTCTGCTCCTGGATTGCAAGATCAACCACTCCCCTCCTTTTGTTACAGAATGTCTACCTTTACATTTGCAACAATCAATCCTATTAACAATTATTCACTATTGAACCACAAGCATCTTATCCCCATCTCCTTTCACCAGCCCCATCTAGACAGGTTGGAAACCACTCAATAGAGAGTCTACCTTCCCCTGTGCCCTCTGAAACTAAAGTCCCTCTTGAAAGCTGGCAATCCAGTCACTTCATACCTTTATAGTACCCCATTTTAGGTAGCCAATGTCTAAGTTGCCCATCCATGACAACCCTGTGTACAGAGTGGGTGGGAATGATCCTTGTTGTGAAGATTCATTCTCTCTTTAAAGCTACTACATCCATAAGTATAGGTCAAGTTCATCAAATTGTAACAGATTACACTCTTTTCCTCTTTCTTCCTCTAGTCAAGTTATGATCATCCAGCCATTGAAGCTAGATCAAATGGGTACTATCTGCAAGTATGGGCATTCTCATGCATCTCTCCTCACGTCATAACAGCTGGACATTTCACTTTCCACTCTAACCCTCTGTGGCTATGTCCCTGCCCATGGGCTCAGGAGTCCCCAAGTCTCACCATACTGCTGGCCAACCAGATCTCACTCCAAGTTGACAGGAGTCTATTGAATGTCGTCAGACTCAGCCCACATCTTCATAAGCTGCATAATACTTTATCTTCTACGTTAAACTTCTATCATAAGACTGCTCCATGTCAAGAGGACTTGTTATTAATTCCCTTTGAATTTTGAAGATATGCACTGAACACATGCATACATCTTTGCTATCATTGTCTTATTTCAGCTCAACATAAGCTCCTTATATATCATGCAGCCATTCCTCTTTGTGCAGGTTCTACATAATCATGTTATATAAAGCATGACTTCAAAGCCAATGTATTGGCTATACTACAAAATCTCATGGGGTTAATTATTTCTCTCTGACATTTAATGATATATTTGTCTTTTAGAAACACAAGTGAACCAATTTAAAAACGATTATGAAAATCCTATTGCTCAAAGTATATGCTTTGTTAAAGCTTTATCACTGATTACAGGGGGGAAAAAAACAGCCAAATTATGTTTTTAGCTTTCCAAAAAATTATAGACACAAATACTTATTATGTGATTGTAGGTAATGTGTTTCTGGATGTTTTTCAATGGAAGATACTTAAGCTACCTTATGATTCTTCCTGGGTTTACAGAAGGGAAATATACCCAAACAGATTGTGTTATTTGAGCTTTTTCCAGCTCTCTCTTCATTGTTTACACAGTCTAAAGAAGACAGAAGCAGGAAGCATAATCATCTCTTTAAGGTGTAGTTATCTTCATGGCAAAGTGGTTTGGACTAGATCTCTTAGCAGCTTGCCAAAACAGTTTTGAGTCCTGGTATTTTCCAAATGCAAAATTATTTTCTGCATGGGAGATGAGCTGCTAAGGCAAAGGAGAAAAGAAAGGGGTGAAGAAAATGCAGATTGTTTGATCTAAATATATACCATATGAAAAACTCAGTCTCAAAATACAAACACTATGCTATGGAAACAGAATTGACTTGCTCCTTTTTTTGCACTGATATCTTTAATGTGGAAAAGTCATTTTTACCTTTTTCATTCAAATAAGCATTTTTCATTGTAATATTTCAATATGTTAAATTTGGTGATTTTCTTTTCTCTTAGAACATGTATCTCTTTGCTTGTTACTACTTACCAAACATCTGCTTAATCACAAAATGTCTTTTAAGATAGTGAGTTTTTTTTTGTAACATTTCCTTTTTTGGTGTCATGTGAAATCACATCTGAATAAACATTTGTGGCTCTATTAATTTAGGTTTACATTTTGTTGTTGTCAAGTGCTGTCAAGTCAGCTCCAACTCATAGTAGCTCTGATATGATTTCCAAAGAATATCTGGTGAGTTTGAACTACTGACCTTGTGATTGGCAGTCCATTGCTGATCCAACAACACCACATCATCAGTTCAGTGTTTATCCTATGGTGTCATACTAGTACTAACTAAACATTAATTATTTAGAGCACAAAATACCTATTGGTCTCTTATATGGTTTTAACCCTTAGTAATTGTTATTAAAAACTGAATGCTTTCTTATGTATTATTCTGTGATAAATACTTTGTTCCCAATCATTGCTGTCAAATTAGTTGTGACTCATAATGACACTATTGTTTTGTTGTAAGGTGCCCTTGAGTCAGTACCAACTCATAACAACCTTATGCACAGCAGAACGAAACCCTGCCTGATCTTGGGCCAACCTCACTTCTGTTGCCACACTTGAGTCCATCGATGCTGCCACTTGGCCAATCCATCTCGTTGGGGGTCTTCCTCTTTTTCTCTGACCCTCCACCTTACCAAACATGATATCCTTCTCCAGTGACTGCTCACTCCTGACAATACGTCTGAAGTATGAGAGACAAAGTTTGTCCATCTTGGCCTCCAAGGAGCACTCTGGCTGCACTTCTTCCAAAACGGATCTTTTGGTTCTTTTGGCAGCCCATGGCACTTTCAATATTCTCCAACACCATAATTCAAAAGCATCAATTCTTCTACAGTCTTCCTTATTCACTGTCCAACTTTCACATGCTTATGAGGTTATTGAAAATACCATGGTTTGGGTCACGCGCACATTAGTCCTCAAGCTGACATCTGTGCTCTTCAACCCTTTAAAAAGGTCTTGTGCAGCAGATTTGCCTAATGTAATACATCCTTTGAGTTCTTGACTGCTGCTTCTGTGAGTGTTGATAGTTGATCCAAGAAGAATGAAGTCCTTGACAACTTCAACCTTTTCTCCATTGATAAGAATGACACTATTGAGCAGAGTATGACTGTCTTACAGGGTTTTCCAGACTGTAAGTCTTCATGGAATCAGACTGCCATATCTCTTTCTCCCCTGGAACAGCTGATAGGTTTGAACTATGGGTCTTTTGGTTAGCAGCTGATCATTTAACTACCGTACTATCATTATATATTTTGTATGTTGTTATTGCTGTTAAGTGCTCTTGGTTTGACTCTGATCCAAAGTAACCCTGTATACAGTTTCTGAGGAGCTACAGGAGGGTTTGAACTATCAACATTATGATTAGCAGTCCAGGGCTTATCCTATAGCTCCATATCATGACTCTGCTATATTTTGTATTGTTGTTAAGTATCTTAAAAAAGTTCAATGTTTGCCTGTCTTAGGCTTAAAAGAATGAGTATAATTAGTTGGTTTAATTAAGAATTTAATACAAATCTTTTCATGTGTACATTAATCAAATTTTATTATAAATTAATACTATAAGCAAAATAATGTTGCTACTAATTCAAATAATTGTTTAATAGTATCCTAGCTTATCTTGACAATAATGCAAAAAATTAAACAGTTAAATACAAATAATAATTTAGTTTTACTTTTACTGCTATGCATAATGTTTCCAAGCCTATTTCATCAGAACAAGATGGCCTTACTTGGGTATGAGACTTGAAATAATTATATTGTCCTTATTTTCTAATTGTCTTATGTTATTGTAGCTAGGTTTAGGCAAACAGCATGTTAGATAGAGCTATATTACTGAATGCATGAGTAAAACTCCATAACTCTTTGAGACAGGAGAAATGCCATGTCCCATTGCTTTTAGCAAAAATTTCTGCAAGACTTGCCATTTGAAGTCAGAATAATTGCAGAATTCTTCCATTTGACTAGAATCAGTCAAATGGACACATGCTCTTAAAATGAAAAATATTTTCTACATTCGTCCATTCTGACAGACATACATTCCCTTTTAAAATATAGTTGAACAGCTAACTGAACAGAAATTTTAGAAGAGCTGCATCGATTTTCTACCTGTTCTTCATTGTTGGTTGAATGGAATGCAATAAATCAGAGGCTGGATAAAAGAATCATGGAGAGTATTCAGTCAGAAAGGGCTTACTGAGATCCTTCAATATGAAGAATACAGAGTCACCCATCATAGGGATAAAAGAGAAATCAAAGACATGACTCTGGCCTCACAGATAAACAAGATGGAAAATTCAATATTCTAGCAAGGCATCTTTTCCTATAAAACAATATTTAGTCTCTTTTCCTCCTCTCAGTTAAAACTGCATAAAAATAGATTGATAGTCTTCATTTCTCTTAGATAACATGACTATATCTGATTACCTGTCTTTGTGCCCAGAAGCTTTGTTAGTTTATTCACACAAGATTCCACATTGCCTATGATATTAAATATAAATTATTCCTTTCAGCATCAACTTTCAATAAAATATAAGTCACAAACTCCAAAATGATAATATTATCATTTTATATCATATTTATCGTTGTTAAATGCTGTCAAATTTGTTTTGATTCACAGTGACCCTGTGTAGGGTTTCAAGGAGTGGCTTGTGGGTTTGAACCACCAACCTTGAGGTTAGCAGGCCAGTGTTTATCTTACAGCACTACACCAGGACTTTATTATATAATAGATAATATATTATGGAAAATATGGTATAGGGTTGTTACTGTTGTTATGTGCCATTGAGTCAGTTCTGACTCATATCAACTCTATATAGGGCGTCCAGGCTGGTGAGTTTGAACTGCCAACATAGTGATTTGCAATCCAATACTGATTCCACAGAGCCACTCTAGGAGTTCATTATATAGCAGGTAATAAAATTACATATAGTAATAAGCATTATTATTAATGAATAATAGTTAAAACTTCCATTTGTCCAAAGTGATAATACTGTATGATTTGTGATATGTTGTACACACATATACACAAACATATAGGTAGTTTTTTCCTTTGAATGGGATCATGTAAACTAAAACTTGAAACCATGTCTTAGACTTGCAAACTTTATTTTGAAATATTTGATTAGAAAAAAGTTGGAAAGATAATTGTGATTTATTGTGTGTTAACTTCATTAGGCTAAGGTGCCCAGTTGTTTAGACCAACACAGGTGTAGATGTTGTGGTTGCTGTTGTTTGATACCATTGAGTTGGTTCTGACTCATAGCGACCCTGTATAGGGTTTCCAAGAAACTGGTGAGTTGAGCCATTGACCTTGTGATTCAAACTGACCTTAATTTCCAGTGCTTTATCCCACAGTGTCATGTGGTTAAACCTTAAGTAAATAATGTTAGTATGCATAATGTGGGCGATCCTCACCAAATCAGCTGAAAATTTTAATAGTAAAAAATTAAAGGAAATTTTGCCTAGAATATATATTCATGAAGATGAGCAGTTCTGCTCTGTAACACATAGGGTCTCCTTGATTTGGAATTTATAAACAGAAACAAGTTTGTGCCTTTGTCTATCAGTCAATATGTATGTTGTGTATTACTACAGATTGTAGAAAATATATTAAAGCATTCTAAAATGTACAGTTATTGTTTCTCAATATATCCTCCATGTAGTTCTGTAGACTTCTGAAGGCTGTTTTCCCACCACTGTAACCTTTCCTTAAGAATTCTTCTTTGGCATCCTTGGGAAACTCAAATCATATACCTTTTAAATATTTTCTGAGTTTGGGGAACAAACAGAAGCCTGAAGGGGCAAGATCAATACTGTAAGGTGGGTGGGGTAAGGTTTACTCAACAAAATTCTTGCAGGGCAGCTTTTGCTAACCTTGAAGAACGAATTGTGATAGGGAAGCTTTTTTCTCACCAATGCAATTTCCAGTTTTCTTAAAACTTCTTCACATAAGCCAACATAATTGTCTGCATACTTGGAGAATGTTTATCAAGATTATCCATTTGGAAGCCTCCCAAATAGTTACCATAACCTCTGAGCTGTCTTCTCTGCCTTGAATTTAATTGGCCCAGCAGATTATTTTGGAAGCCACTCTTTTTTTTT
>NW_006408529.1:3968435-3972095 GCF_000296735.1 Chrysochloris asiatica
GTTGGAAATGCAAGGGTAGATGTTTTGTAGCAAGGAAGAGAGCGATTATTTTAAGCTCTTGACAAACACCTAACACAAAATATTATTTAAATGTTGTTGTTATTGTTAAGTGCTGTTGAGTAAGTTCTGACTCATAGTGACTCTATACAATAGTATAATAAAACTGAAGAGTACTTTAATAACAATTTGATATTTTAGATGCTTTACAAATCGGGCTGCGAACCACAAGGTCAGCAGTTCGATATTACCAGCTGTTCCCCAGGAGAAAGATGAGGCTTTCTGCTCCTGTAAAGATTTATAGCCTTGAAAACCATGTACAGGCTCGCTATGAGTTGGAACCGACTCCACAACACATAACAACAACAACAAGTCAATTCTAGGCAACAAGTCATATCAATCATTCTACATGCATCTGTATCCTCATTAAAGCCATAACTAAACCAGCTGTTGATAAGTTTACTCTTAATCATGGTATTTCCATGTATGTTGAGCAAAATGTGTTTCATAGGATTTTCAGAGACAGTTTTTTTTTGAAAGTTGATTGCCAGGCCTTTCTTCTAAAGTGCCTGTCAGTAGACTCCTATACTATCCTTTTTTTTTTTTTTTTTTTTTAATGTTTTACTGTGAATTATATGATAGTTTACATGGCAGAAAATAGAACGTTCATTCTATTTTATATCATTTCATTGCCACGGGTATACCCTGCAAGCCTGCCCCCTACACTACTCCTCCCACCCCCCAGTCTTCAGCACACAGTAGCTCTCCCTCTCTGGATCTAAAGTCCCCAGCTGCTCCATTTGAAATATTAAAATCCTGTAACTGTTGATTAAACAACTTGCGATATGCAGATGATACAACTTTTCTTGCTGAAAGTGAAGAGGACTTAAAATACTTACTGATGAAGATCAAAAACCACAGCCTTCGGTATTCATTGCATCTCAATGTAAAGAAAACGAAAATCCTCACCACTGGACCAATAAACAACATTCTTATCAACGGAGAAAAGATTGAAGTTATCAAGGACTTCATTCTTCTTGTATCAACTATCAATCCTCATGGAAGCAGCAGTCAAGAAATCAAATGAGGTATTACATTAGGCAAATCTGCTGCACAAGACATTTTTAAGTATTGAAGAGCAAAGATGTCAGTTTGAGGACCAAGGTGTGTCTGACTCAAGACATGGTACTTTGAATAACCTCATATGCATACGAAAGCCAGACAGTGAATAAGGAAGACCACAGAAGAATTTATGCATTTGAATTATGGTGTTGGAGGAGAATAATGAAAGTGCAGTGGGCTGCCAAAAGAACCGACAGATCCGTTTTGGAAGAAGTGCAGCCAGAATGCTCCTTGGAGGCCAAGATGGCCAAATTTCGTCTCTCATGCTTCGGGCATATTGTCAGGAGGGACCAGTCGCTGGAGAAGATATCATGCTTGGTAAGGAGCAGGGTCAGAGAAAAAGAATAAAACCCCCAGTGAGATGGATTGGCAAAGTGGCAGCATCAATGCGCTCAAGAGTGGCAACAACTGCGAGGTTGTCCCAGGACTGTTAGGCCCTCTAGTGGCCTAATCTAGTAGGAGACCCCAAAAAGATCATCAGGAATAAACTCTGAAAATTTAGTTAAAAATATATTCTACAAGATATTTAATTAAAATAAATGTGCATTTCTTCTTGCTTTATTTCAAAGTTTCTTTATTTTATTTCATTGTAGTAAGATAACTTTATATAAAATTACTAACATAAAAAATTAGCCGTCAACGTTACATTCTTTGAGCAAATAATACCAATTCAAAATAATTTTTGTCATTTTATAACTATGGAATCCCAAAGCAAAATAATTATAACTATAATATAGAATATTTAAAGAGATTTTAAGACATTATGAGCTATATGTATATTGGTTATTTTTTCATGACCTGTGGTTAGACAACTTGAAATATCATTGCTGTAATTTTATGATCATCCATTAAGCTCTTTAAATTGAATTAATAGATTTCTATACATGATAAAATAACACATACTGAGATATGCTTTATTGTGTTGTCTGCCAAGAAAAAAAAAAAGCATTAAAATAAAATCTTTACAATTGAAACACCTAAGGAGACCAGAAAGGATTTAAGTTCTTTTACTGAAGTGCAAAGAAATGCAAAAATTAAGAGGAAGTGCTCATTTTCATTATGCTAATTTCATTTATCAGCAAAAGTAGAAAAAAAAATCCATCTGTTGAATTTAAAAATGTTTATCAAACACTGTATTCCTTTAAATTTTAATCCTTGTGTATTTTTAGAAGAATTAAATCCATATGTTTGCTACTTTTACTTTTTTTTTTAACCATGGTTAAGTACTTTTGTGCCAACCTCAGCTCAAAGCAGTCATATATGCAAGATAATGAAACACTGTATAATTACTATATTTGAGCACATTGTTCTCAATCCATCTCTATGAGAATCTTCTCCTTTTGTCCTGAATCTCACCAGCGCTTCTCAGAAACCCTATGCAGGGTCCCTATGGGTTTGAACTGACTTAATGGCATTTAACACCCACAAAATCATTGATTTTAAGGTTCATTTTTGTTATACTTCTTCCAGCAACATCTGTTCATTCTTCTGGCAGTTGATGGTATATTCAATATTCTTCATCAACAGCATAAGTCAGATATATCAACTCTTAATCAGTGCTTCTTATTCATTGTCCAGCATTTGCTCTCATATAAGACAATAGAAAATACCTGACTAGGGTCAGGTGCAACTTAGTCCACAAAATGGCATCTACTTTTAGGGTTTGAAGAGTCTTTTATACCAGATTAGTTCATTGCTGATTTATTCATTGTTTCTTTCATGGAGTTGTTTGATAATCCAATTAAAATAAAATCGTTGATAAACATGGTATTTTCTTTTTTTCATTATGAAGCTGCTTCTTGGTCCAGCTGTGAATATATTTTTATTCTTCTTGTTAATGTGTCAGTATGTCAGTTTGTTACATTGTGGTGAGTTGTATGTTGCTGTGATTCTGGAAGCTATTCCAATTGAATATAAAATACTACCAAGGTCATCCATGATGGACGGGTTTCAGATGAACATCCAGAATAAGACAGATTAGAAAGAAGGAGAATATTTAACCACTGAAAACCTTATGACTAGCAGAAGAACATTGTCAAATACAGTGCCAGAAGATGAGTCACTAGGGACGAGCTGCCTCCTCAAAATAGGGTTACCCATGATGATTTGGATGGAATAATACTTTTGGGACCTTCATTTGCTGATGGGGCACAACTCAAAGCAAGGAGAAACATATAAACGTACCAATTAATATTTGAAATATGGACTATATGAAGTATGAACCTAGAAAAAATAGAAGTTATCCAAAAATGAAGTGGAACACATAAAATTCATTACCTTAGTCATTAGTGAGCAGATATGGACTGTTATTGGCCATTTTGAATAGACAATCACATGGTTTACCAAGTCATGATTGATAAATTGAAGAGGAACAGAGTTGCTTTCATCATCAAAAGAACATTTGAAGATCTGTCTTGATGTTCAGTGCTATCTGTGATAGGAAAATAAATATCCATCGCTTACAAGTGGGTTCCCATTTTACTCTTCTAGTGAAGTCTTTTGATGCACATAAGTTTTTAATTTTTAGTATGTCCCACTCAT
>NW_006408529.1:3977480-3987216 GCF_000296735.1 Chrysochloris asiatica
CAGGCTTCCGAGCCTGGCCCTGCAGATTCAAAAGTATGCAATTTTTTACTTCAGCTTCAAACTCCATAAGCTGTAAGCCTTCAAACCTTTAAAATATTCCTATCTCTGTGGTTCTGAGTTTGGGAGCTCTGCCCTGGCTCTGCTTTGCCCGGTATTCTGTGCTATTGCTGACAGTGGCCTTCACTGCACCTCCACCCTAGCCGCCATCAAGCCCCACCTCCCACAAATATCTTTTTAAATAACATATTTAACATATGTTGTTGTTAAGAGTCATTTATGACCCATAGAGACCCTGTATAGGATTTCCTTGAGCCGCTGACCTTGCAGTTCAAACTGACTTTGAGTCCAGCGCATTAACCCACAGTGCCACACATAGATCTCACCAAATAGGATACATACAAGTCAAATTGACTATATCTGTGGGAAGAAATGGTGGAAAAGTTCAAAGTCATCAGTCAAAACAAGGCAAGTGGCAGACTTGTGGATTTTCAGTCTTGTAGATTTGTTTTATTTTCCTTCAGGTCAACCTGAACAGGCATAAGACCATTAATTGTTCAGATAAATGTTCAGGTTAGCCTTAAGAAACTGAAAACAAACCCATGAAAGTGAACATGTAACACTGAATATATCCCACCAGAATTGAGAGACCATCTCAAGAATAGATTTGATGCATTATACACTAATGAATGAAGACCAGAAGAGTTGTGAGATGATCTCAAGAACATTATTCAGGAAGAAATCAAAGAAAAATAAGAAGACCAGTAAGAAAGGAAAGACCAAAATGGATGTCAGAAAAGACTCTGAAACTTTTTTCCAACATAGAGATAATAAAGAGAATGGAAGAAATGACAATGAACAGAAAATGTCATAGGGCAGCTTCAGAAGACTAAGTCAAGTATTTTGATGAAATGTGTGACTATCTGCAGTTAGAAAACCAAAAGGGATGAACTCACTCAGCATATTTCAAGCTGAAATAACTGAAAAACAAAAACAAAAAAAACTTCAAGCCTCAACTTGAAATATTGAAGGATTCCATGAGCAATTATTGATACTGAAAGAGGATGAAAGGAATACGCAGAGTCACTGTACCAAAAAGTAAAGGTCAATGTCCAACCATTTCAAGAGGCAACATATGATCAAGGACCATTGGTACTGAAGGTAGAAGTTCAAGGTACTCTGAAGGTATTGACAAAGAACAAGACTCTGGGAACTGATAGGACACAATCTGAAATCTTCCAACAAATTTATGCAGCACAAGAAGAACTCGCTCATCTATGCCAAGAAATATGGAAGACAGATGCTTGACCAACTGATTGGAAACAATTCATATTGATGCTTATTCCAAGTGAGATTACCCAACAGAATGCAAAATTCACTGAACAATATCTTTACTATCAAAAACAAAGTAAATTTTGCTGAAGATAATTTAAAAACTGCTGCAACAGTACTTTGTCATAGAGCATCCAGAGGTTCAAGCTGGATTCAGACAAGCATGTGGAACAAAGAATATCACTGTTGATGTCAGACGGATCATGGCTGAAAGCAGAGAATACTAGAAAGATGTCTATCTGTGCTTTTTAGAGTATACAGTCTTTCGATTGTGTAGCTCATGACAAGCTATGGTTGCAAAGAATGGGTATTTCAGAAAACTTAATTGTGTCACCAGGAACCTCTACATAGATTAAGAGGTAGCCATTACAACACAGGTCTGGGGATACTGAATGGTTGAAATCAGGGAAGGTGTGCCTCAGAGTTATCATCAGCCTTGGACGTGAATGGTGCATTCGTGGCTCGCATCTCAGCCTAAAACATTTTAATAAGGGGATTTTAGAGCTTAGTGACAATGGGACAAAGTATATAGAAAAGCAAGGAGATTATGTCAAAAAATGATGTATTTGTCTTTTCAAAAAGTTGATTAATTTATATTCTACAGCCATAGTGTGGATAATTTTTTACTTGCCCGTGTGTGTGTGTGTGTGTGTATGTATGTGTGTGTGTGTGTGTGTGTGTGCAACGAGAATATTATCAAGCAAGTGGCTTACAATTGTAGAGTCTCAGGTCACCAGCTAAAGAGAAAGAGAGGCTTTCTCACCTGTTCATTATATTGGGAACAGGTCACCTCACCAAGTAAGCATATCTTCAACTGATTGGCTACTCATAGCCACTCATCATAGAGCTGACTATGCCTGTCTCAGGTTTCATCACCACAAGAATAAGCATATCTTAAGTGCCAAACCATGGAAATCCTGGCATAGTCAAATTAATAGAGAACCCTAATTTTTACAGTCCACTCTTGTCAACTTGAGACCTGTAAACTATATAAATAACCTCTAAATAATGAATACAAGTCATATTTGCACCTACTATGATATACCTAAAACATGTACAAGCAAATTTGCAGTTGCCCCCTTTGTTGAAAATTAACAAAGCAAATATATTTGATGCACACATACTCTTAGCCCTAGCCCCCAGGGCTAGGTATCCATAGCTCAGTAGTTCACACAACTCCTTAAACTTCCAACCAGTCAGCCATTCCTCTTCTTTCTCTTATTTCAAGGTCAATGGGTGTCAATAGAACATGACCAAACGTAGCCTGTGCCTTCATTGTTGCATTTCACCCAATTCCACTCACAAGTAGACCCAGGTGATTACCAGTTAGCATGCTAGAATGCTTACTGGTTCCTTTAGCTTTCAGCACTAGAAGGGAGTTTTCTCTGATGGGTTGAATTTCCTTGGCTTGAAGTCTCTGAAACTCAAAAAGCCAAATTGTCTCCTTTTTTTTTTTTCTGTATGAATTTTCCTGTTCTCCAAGCAGTTCTGGGTTGGTCTGCATGTCTCTTCAAGTTCAAATATCCCAACACTGAAGGTTATGGGTAGGGCTCATGATCCCATTTAAGGCCCCATATGCTACAAAGGCTTAAGAATAAACCTATTCCTATGGGCACATTCTAACTCCCCTTTTAGCAAGTTCAATCAAGTATAAATTGAAGGTGGCTTATAAATTCTTTGTAATTGCAATTTCCAATATTCATTTCTATCACACATACATGTCCATTTTACAATAATTGTTTTGTTGTTGTTATGTGCTGTTGAGTTGGATCCAACCCATAATGACCCTGCATAGGGTTTATAAAGAGTGACTGGTCAGCTTGAACCACCACCTCATGGTTCAAACAACTTTGAGGTCCGGAGCATTAGCCCACAGGGACACAATAGGACTCCATTTTACAATAATAGGCAGAAGAAACCAATATTCACAAGGCAGTCAATTGCATAAACCTTTTAAAACCATTCAAGTTCAGTCTTTACTTCTCCACCCTTAGACTTACCCCATTCATATGTATATGAATAGGCTCTAACTCCAAAAGCTATCTCCCCTCAGAGAAAACAGTTTATCCCATGCACCTTGTTTCTTTTACAAAAACTCCTAAGACTGGAGACTTTGTAATGAATTCTTCCCCTGACACCACCTGCTTAAACCAAGTAAGGACCATGTCTAACTTTCTCTGATTCCACAAGGGGAAAAGAGGACCAAACTCAAAATTAGTCTAAGGCCAATTCCTATGAAGTATAGGTCAGACATGCCTCTATCATGCCTTTAAAATTAGTCAGACTTGAATACCAATATAGAAAACTCATCTTTATGATTTTATTTCTCTAGAACACCACTCCTGGTACCACATGTCTTATGCCTGGTATTCTAGAATTAAAAGCAGTAAAATATAAATATATAGAAAGAGAGAGAAATCTTGATGTGGCACTGTGGGTTAATGTGCTGGAATGCAAAGGTGTCTTTAACCACAAGATCAGTGGTTCAAGCTCCCCAACTGCTTCTCAGAAGCCCTATACAAGGTTATTATGGGTAGGAACTGACTTGATGGTACTTAACAACAACAACAAAAACAACATATATACAAAATATTAGCATTCAGGAAATGGCTTACAACTGTAGAGTCCCAGGTCCCCAACAGAAGAAAACGAGAGAGCCATTCCTAAGTGTCCATTATATTGGAAACAGGCCACAACCCCAAGGAAGCATCCCTTTAATTGATTGGCTGCTCATAGCCATTCATCCTAGAATTGTCTATGTCTGTATTAGATTTCATCAGTATGTGAATAAGCACATCTTAACTGCTAAACTATGGGAATCCTAGACTAGACAAGTTGACATGGAACTCTATTGCAGACACCTTTCCTCTGTAGTTTATAAATTAAAAGTTTGAACCTCAGATAGTCTGCATAACATGTGTATGTTTGTAGTTTGTATCATTTTAGATTGTCAAGTAAAACTTAATCCATGCGTTCTAATTCTAAGATCTTTGCTTTTAACCCTATTGTGTATCACCTTTTAGAGTTTGTTGTTGTTGCTAGGTCCAGTGAGTCTGTTCTGAGACACTGCACAAGGTACCTGAGGAGTGGCTGGTGAGTCTGAACCACTGACATTTTGGTTCAAATCCACTATGTGGACAAGTACACATTTTATAGGGCCACAACATAAGGGGTAGGGATTATTTAGAGTTGGTTGGAAATCTTCATGCACATTCCTTTCCCCCTGAAACAAAGCTCCTGCTGTTCTTAAAGCATGTAGGAAGAAAATTTAGCCTCTCTTATTATGGTTGTAGTCTACTAACTAACATTGAACAGGTTACATATATGTATATATCTTTGAAATTTTCACTAATATGAGCCACAAAGAGGTCTTCTACCAGTTTAAAACACCTGTGGCATCCGTGCTACAGGGAATGCTAATCACATCTCTACCCTTTAAGAGAGAGTTCTTGCCTTCTACCAATTAAGAATAGTTAGGTGAAGCAGAGTTTCCATAAGAAAAATTGCTTATTATAGGAAAGAAGCTTTGAGAGATTGTGATGATTTATCTCAATATTTAACCCCATCTCTTGAACAAAGTCTTTGTTGTTGTTGTGCTGTAGAGTCAGTTCCAACTCATAGCGACCCTGTATATGGTTTCCGAGGCTGTAAATCTTTATGGGAGCAGAAAGCCTCATCTTTCTCCCGCGGAACAGCTGGTAGTTTCGAACTGCTGACCTTGCGGTTCGAAGCCTGATTCGTAACCACTTTACTAGGGTTTAAAAGGTTTAGGGTTGGGAAAACCCATCATGTTTACTTATAAGGCTAGGTAGGGATTTCCAGGAAATGGTCCATGTAGGAGGGGCCTTGCTAATTGGGTGCATGTCCAGCATTTCTTAAAGATTCCTCTGCCAAGTCCTCTAGTAGGAGCAGACAATATTTATTCTAGAATGTCAAACATGCTTGGATATTCAGGATCCTAATTCAGACTTTTCCCAGGGGCTGGCATTTTCTTTTGCCCATACAAGGTTTGTCTGTTAAAGTTATGCCTCGGACAGTAAATAAACCAGTCCAATCTATAAAATATCTCAGAAGGAAGTAAAAGTATAGAATTTTTATAAGTGGTCTTCCTTAAAGGCAAGTCCCATAAATACTGGTTTTTTTATGGGTGGTCGTTCTTAATGGCATGTCCTAGGATGTGACTGCTCAACAAAGTGCCCTAAGTTTGTCTGACATGTTTTTACAATTACTCAAACAAGGAGGGGAGCAGGCTTCAATCTTCCTCAGCATTTTTGGTCACAAGAGTTCAGTCAGTAAATGACTCATGTTTAACACTGATTTCTGGACCACCTGTCTCTTCTGTTTCATCAGCACCTATGTGATGCAATACAACACCACTCTCAGCTTCTATCAGTGTAGTTTACTGAGTATTGCAGACTATGAGAGAATGAAAAAAGAACAGAATTGATGATACTGTAAAGGGTATGTGTTAAAGATTGCATTGTATCCCCCTAAGAATTCTATTGAAGTCCTAACCACACTATTTGTGAATATCACTGTTTGAAAATATCACTTTTGTTCTGTTAATGAAGTGTAATCAGAGTAGCGTGGATCTTAGAACAAATCACTTTTCAATGGTGCCTCATAAAAAGAATAGACACAGAGACACAAACAGTAAGGAGAGACAGACACCATGGGAAGCTAAGCTACAAGTAAAGACACATCAAGTCTTGGTGGCAGACATCAGAAATTAGGTGAGAAACCCAAAAAATGAATAGACAAGGCTATGCTTTGGACATTTTGTTTTCAGAAATGTTAAAAAATACACTTATTTTCTGTAAAGCTAATGAAGTACTTGTGGTGTTTTTGTTAAGGCAAAACTAGTGAACTGAGACAGCATTTAACTTAAGAGTCTTCACAAAATAACATCTAATAAACAAAAGTAAAGAAACTGAATATTTTATGACATATTTGAATATGCTCTTTCAGTTTTCTAATGGGTATGGACAGTGTAAGGAAACTGAAAATCCTGTGTTGCTGTGTTGTTAAGTTTCTTGAAGTCAGTTCTGACTCATAGTGACCCTTTACAGTGTTTCCTAGGAGAAACAGGTATATGAACACCTGAACTTGCAGTTAGCAGTACAGTGCTTATCCTGCAGCACCATACCAAGAAATAAAATGTATAATTGATATTATAATAAATTAAATTATTCATCATAATGTAATGATGTGCAGCACAATGATGGGAACTCTAATCTTAGAGAAATCTGGAGAAGAAACTAGCAAAAGAAGTGACACACAAATTCAGAGTAGGAACAAGTTGGGGGAAAAAAAGCAAAGAAAAATGTATGAAATAAGACCCTTACAAAGTATGGCAAAGCAAAGGACAAGAATGAATTATGTTTATATTTTTTTCAAATCTTTTTTGTTTGTTTGTTTGCTTGTTTTTCATTCTTTCTCTTTTTAATATCTTGTCTCTATTTGCTGTGCTGGATCAAATATTTTAATATATAGAAAGAGTTTCATTGTAAATGATAGACTTATTTAGAACCTTCTTTAGAAGAATTGATTCATTTTTTATTCTTTTTTACTAGCATAATCAATATTCAGCTTGATAATACAATTATTTAAAAAAAAATAATGTTAGACTGGCTTCTTAAATTTTTTGCAATATTAACCTCTTGCAAACAGTAACATGGTATCTTCAGACTTAAAATGGGAAAAGGAAGAGAGCATGAATTTTTCTATAAATAAGTTATTATCCAGGCATAAAGACAATGGTACACATTTTCATATGTGGAGAGACTAAATAAATATACAAGCATCTATTTTCAGAAATATGATAATAAAAATATCAAATATTTCTTCTTTCTAAAAATAAGTACCACTTTAACCTGTATTTTATAAGGCACATTTTGAATGAAGTAAAGGAGTAGAGTGATACAAAATTACCATTTTTTTTTTTCATTTTAGGGAAAAAAAGTAAAAATGCACTGTTTAACACTAGAATATAGCAACTAATAATGAATGTTAAACACATGCTTTTGTAAAACCCTAATAAAATTTATATCATAATATGTACTTCAAATATCACAGGAAAAGATAAAAACAAATCATGCATAATATATTGAGTTTGCAACATATAAAACAAAGAGTGAGTGAGAGCACATAAAACCCAGAATGCATAAAGTAAGGGAACAAAACGCTAACTACAATTCGTTTGAGAACAAACTTAAAAGTTTCATATGCTTGTATTAAATGTTGAAGGCATTCAGGTTTGGTTGAAAATAAAATTTAACTGTTAATGAGATATCTGAGAAGCAAAATTACTTACAAGGAGTTAAAAATTAAAGATTTGATAGCACTTTATTAAGCAATAAAATAAAGCTTTATTCATGATATTAATATCAGAAAAAATTGAATTCAAATGGAAGATCTTAATGCATAAAAAGTTCTAATATTGGATGTAAATTCTCAATAAACATACAATAAATAATATAAACTAAACAGAAAATCGCTTAATAAATAACAATGACCTGTTAGAAAATACATGAAAGAGATCCTATGCATATTTTCTTTGGCAGATTAAGTAGCCAAGACAATTTAAAAATTTTCAGAGATTGTTAGTTGCCTAGTCAATATACTCTCTCAGCCTTTCTTAATAACAAAATCTTGATGGTTTATGTACTCATCTTATTGTCAATAAACCCAATTGAAATATTATATCTCTCAGTCTACCTTGCAGTTTATATAAACATAGAACCAGTATCTGACCAATGATACATAAAGATTATTTTTAAGACTTAAAGTAGGTCTTATTAAACGTTATTTTCTAAGAATCCTTCAAGAAATCTGGGACAATCAGATAACAGTCTCTCTTCCTTTTTCCAGTTGTCTAGAAAACAGATGTGATAGCTGGAAATCCTCTAGAAATCTTAGACCATGGAGCAATCTTGAGGAGACATCAGAGAAAATGACATATGAAATTCCAATTTCCCTGGAGTTGTATTGGGTTACAAGTTGGGCTGTTAACTGCATGATTGGTGGTTTCAATCCACCTGCTACTCCATCAGACAAAGATGAGGCTTTCTGGTCCTGTAAAGATTTTGTTGTTGCTATTGTTAAATGCCTTTGAGTCAGCTCTGACTCATAGAAAAATTATAAAGTGTTTCTAAGAAGCCACTGAAGAGTTTGAATCACAGACCTGTGTTTAGAAGTCCAATGCTTATCCTTCAGTGCCACACCAAGCCTCAGAAACCCTATACCTTGTGGCTATGAGTTAGAACCAACTTGAGAGCACACAAAAACAACAGAAACAACAATGAAAATTGAAGTTTGCCTACTTTCACATTGTTTTATGTGAGATAAAAGAAAAGATCCTTATTCTATACAAATATTTTATATATTTTTTAACTAGTGTAATCAAATCAACTTTCTAACAGAGGATTTGAGTCATATAATTTCCTGGTGTGGCACTGTGGGATAAAGCACTGGACTGCAAGGCTAGATTAAGCTTCAAGCTTAGTGGTTCAAACTCACCATTTGCTCTCTGGAAACTTTTTACAGGGTTGCTATGAGTCAGAACTGACTCAATGGCACTTAATAACAATAATTAATAATGCTGAATAATTTTTATGCTATGCTAATAGAAAAGCGCTTTTTTTCAAATATCCACAGAAAAAATTTTGAAAATAGATTTGTATTTTGGTATAAGAAAAGCTATTGGATTTCTACAAAGGAGAAAATGAACAAAATGCATCTCTGGTTAACATCTAGCAGTTGCTAATAAGTTCTTAAATAAAGCTTCAAAACACTGTAGGAATTTTAGAAAATATAACCCAAAACATGAAAACAACATTGCATTAAATAATTATCAGGCATAAAATGGAGGAAATTATACATACCACTAATGAATATAAACTTCTAGGTTCAAGAACTTCTACCTATTTTATCCCCTGGGGTTGAGTCGGGATCATCTGTAATTAAATGCATTGGGTCACATTTTCAGGGTATGATTCATAGGTTATGGCACAGTAATTCCACTACAGAATATATAATATAAGGGAGCGATCTAAATTAGTATTTATATAAAAGAATATTTACAACTTATTTAAAACGCAATAAATATAGGAAAGAACCAAAATGTTGAACAATAGAAAAATAGTTAACTACATTATAGTAAGTGGACTGTTTTACAATCATCATTTAATGCTAATGAGTAATTTTAATTGCACTGAAAACTCTGAGCATGAGCATTAAATAAAATATGAAAATCTGTAGAGCATAATTATAATATCAAGCCAATACAGTGATTTATAAAATGATAAACTAAAGTTATCCAAGATGATCTCTATTTAGTACAAATATACATGATTCATATTTTGGTTACATTAAGTTTTTTGGTTTTTTTCCATTTATATGAGGGCAT
>NW_006408529.1:4002308-4003394 GCF_000296735.1 Chrysochloris asiatica
GTGGGGTTGGGGTGGCAGGCTTGTGGTTGTTTGATGATGCATGGAGGGGATTTTAATCATTGCAATGAAACGAAATATGATAGGATGAATGTAAAGCTGATGTTCTCCCATGTAAACTATCACTTAATTCACAATAAGAAAAGATTAAAAAATTAAATTAATTTTGTTTGCCTAATCAATCATACATCTAATTTATATAAGACACTGAAATAACGGTAAACATACATTAATAATCCAAACACTGAATGCAAGAAATATGCATTTAGGAAAATTTGGATTTTTAAAATAGAAATTGAACGCATAAAGATTGAATCCTAGGCATTAGTGAAGTGAAATTGACTGGTAGTAGCCATTTTAATCTGACTATCATATGGTTTACTATACCAAGAATGACAGATTTAAGAGGAATGGCATCACACTCATCATCAAAAAGAAAGTTTCACTATCTATCTTTTTTTTCCCTCCCTTTTGGGTGGGTTCTTTTCCTTAGCCTTTTACAATAATGGTCTTATGCAGTATTATGCAGTATTTCTCCTTTTGTGACTAATTTCACTCAGCATAATGCCCTCAAGGTTCATCCATGTTATGTGATGGCTTGCAGCTTCCTTGTTGTTCTTCAAGGTAGCATAGTATTCCATTGTGTGTATGTACCACAGTTTGTTTATCATTCTTCAATTGATGGGCATTTTGGTTGTCTCCATTTTTTTGCTATTGTAAATAATGCTTCTATGAACATTGGTGTGCATATATCTACTCGTGTTATGACTCATATTTCTTGTGGGTAAATACTGAGTATAGGAATTGGTGGATCATACCGTATTTCTATTTCCAAACTTCTGAGGATGCACCATATTGCTTTCCAGAGTGGTTGGACTATTTTGCATTCCCACCAACAATGTAGGAGGGTCTCAGTCTTTCCGTATTCTCATCAGTATTTGTTGTCCTCTGCTTTTTTGATCTTTGCTGTTATTGCTGATGTAAGATGATATCTCATTGTTGTTTTGATTTGCATCTCTCTGATGGGTAGTGATCATGAACATTTCTTCATATGTTTGTTGGCTGCTCAGATCTCGTACTCGGTGAAGT
>NW_006408529.1:4003494-4010608 GCF_000296735.1 Chrysochloris asiatica
ACATAAACATTAAAATATAATATGAATATATATGAACATGCTTGGCAAAATGTAAAGTGTTACATAAATGTGAAGAATACAACTCTTTGAAATTCTGACTCTTTTTCTTATTAAATGTATGCTATTCAATATATCCTGGCATTCTGGTGTGAGACTGTAGGATAAGCATTAGACTGTAAAGTCATTTGAACTGCATGATTGGCAGTTAAAACTCACCAGCTGCTCCTCAGGGTCACTGTGAGTAGGAAACCACGTGGCACCTCGTAACAACAATCTTAAATATATCTAGCACTTGTTTGCCAGTTTGTTATACTGTGGATACTTGTGTTTTGCTCTGATGCTGGAAATTATGCCACCTATATTTAAATACCAGCAGGAACAAGTTTTAGGGGAGCTTCTAGACTTAGACAGACTAGGAAGAAGGACAGATGGACCACTGAAAACCTTATGAATACCAGAGGAACATTGTCAGATACAATTCCAGAAGATGATTCACTCAGGTTGGAAGACACTCAAAATATAACTGAGGGAAGACTTGCCTCCTCAAAATAGAGTTGAAGTTAATGATTTATTCATTACAAATGCCATGTTTTTTCAATAATTTAAATGACAACTATGTACATGGACCTCACTAGAAGGAATACATAAGAATCACATTGACTAAATCCATAGAAAGAAACTATGAAGAAGCTCAATATCATCAGCCAAAATAAG
Organism: Chrysochloris asiatica; assembly: GCF_000296735.1. Classification (NCBI taxonomy): domain Eukaryota; kingdom Metazoa; phylum Chordata; class Mammalia; order Afrosoricida; family Chrysochloridae; genus Chrysochloris; species Chrysochloris asiatica. Next base: position 4,004,209 of record NW_006408529.1, read on the forward strand.
GTTAGGAAGTGAATGTGGAACAGATTATCATTTGCTCATATACAAGTTGAGGTTACAGCTGAAGAAAATTAAAATTGGCTCCACGAAAGCTAATATATAACCTTGAATATATCCCACATGGATTCCTGGTGTGGCACTATGGGTTAGTGCGCTGGACTGCAAATTTGGTTTGAACCATAAGATTGGCAGTTCAAGCTCATCAGCTGTACCTCAGAAACCATATACAGGGTCCCTATGGGTTGGGACCAACTCCATTATGCTTAACACCAACAATAATCCACATGAATTTGAGAGACTCTGAAGAACAGATTTGATGTATGTATTGTAGGTGCTCAATGCCTAGCAGGTCCACAGTGGATTCAGGCATCCAGAAGAAGATAAAAGGTGCAGTAGAAAGCTGAGATATTCCTTAATTCAGGACACTGCAGTCAGGGCATCCTCATGAAGAAATCCCACATGGTTTATATACTACAGAGTATATAAACTTTAGTTTATAAACTGTTTATAAACTGTAGTTTATGTACTACAGTAGTTTCTAATCTACTGCAGAAAATCCCTCATGGTTTATATACTACAGAGAACAAAGAAAGCATCCCACCAAGTGTGACACACTGGTTATATAACAATATGATAGCAGCCTAATGTCACAATGAGGATGGAACAAGACCAGGCCATGTTTCAGTCTGGTGTGAATAACTATGAGTTTGAACTGACTCAAAGGCAGCTAACAAGAACGTTAAGCATATAGTCTTTGAACATGTAGTGAATTTTTTTCTTCCAATGTGTTTAGTGGGAAGATTCACAGTTTTTATATGTAAATGTCTTATGCTAAAACAGGTATTTTGTTCAATGTTTAAAGGCTTACTTTTTCATATACAGAAAAATGTATGATTGAGAGAAGTTTGTCTGTGTTTCTTTAAGAATTATGCTTTCAACTATCCTGAAAAACCCAAGGAAGCCTTCTAAGGAGATGGTCGTTTCAAAAAAATATCTTACACTAGTCTAAAAATTTTCCTATAAGAATTCTCTGAAACTACTTATACAAGGAAAACCACTGAAAACCAATACAAAATTAATGGTGTTCTTGTTTTACAAAACATATTAGAGACAAGACACCTGGAGTTTCTTCACTAGACTTCCTCATCAATGAGTCAGGTACAGAATATTATGTTGTTGATCCATATATATTGAACTGAATGGAACATTTAGCTGCATCTTTAGATCACATGGATTTAGAATTCTAGAAACAATCTTGCTGAAAGATGGGATGCTCCAATAGAAAATCAACAGATATCTATCACAAAAGTTTTAACTATTAACATATATTGAGGTGTTATTTTTATTTCTTTAGCTAGTTAAATTCTTTCTAATATATTCTGTTATTTTGATACCTTTTCTATTTAGGTATCAGAACATGAGCACCTGCTTTTTTAAGGGAAGTTTATATAGTAGAATTCATAAATTAAGGTTCAAAATTTTTTATTTTAAAACGCTCCAGATCTAAGGAGAAAAAGGATTTGTAGAATTACACAGTTACAGAGAGATGTTTCCATGCCCCTAATGCAGAAAAAAATGCTGAACTGGATTGGGATGGGGAGGGGGCCATACATGAAGAAAATTATTAAATAGAAATGGGGATTAAACTAGTGGGTTTCATTTGTAAGATTGGAGAGGCATTGCAATATGATATTGTGGGATTTGAGAATGTAGGTGACCTGTTATCCCAGTTTTTTGTTTGGTTTTGCATTAATCTGTACTAGGAAAACAAAAGAACAGTTTAGGAAGGACTGCATGATATTTTAAACCAGTATGAGCCTGAAACAGCCTAACAGTATTTTGTCTAGTATTATGGAAATAACTTAAATTTACATTTATCATGATAACTGCATGGCCCAACAAGGACTAAGAATTCTGCCTCTGCAATGGCATTGCATGGAAATTTGAAAGTCGCTTAACTTTCTAGTTTAAAGATCAACTTAATTAAAGAAAAAAAATGAGTGAAATTAGTTGTTTAGCCATGGTAGTGCTTTGGGATTTGTATTTCACAACTGTAGTTGTATGTTGCCCTTTAGCATCCCACCGATAACAGAATAAAATGGTGCCTAGTCCTGCACTTGAGTCATAGTGTGGTTCTGTAGTATAAAGCACTGGGTCACAAGATCAGTTTGAAGCACAAGGTCAGTGGTCCAAACTCACCTGTGACTCCTTGGAAACTCTATACAAGGTAGCTATGAGTCGAAACTGACTCGATGGCACTTAACAAACAACAACAAATCCTGCACTCTCTTCATGATGAGTTGTGGATCAGACCCTTATAATGCACAAGGATTTTGATTAGCTTATTTTGGAAAACACATCTTCCAGTTCATCTTAGTTTGGGAGCTCCACTGAAATTTATTCAACATCCTTGTTGTTCCTGTTGTTAAGTGTCATTGAGTAGATTTCTACTCTTAGCCACTCTGTGTAGGGTTTCCAATGCTATAAATATTTGTGGGAACAGAAAGCCTCATCTTTCTCCCATGGAACAGTTGGTGGACTCAAACCTTCTAACTAGTGTTTCAGAGTCCAGTGCTTATCCTACAGATCCACCAGCACTCCCTTCACCATCCTTAGCAACATGCAAATCTTCAATGAGTTTCATGATTGATGGCTGTGCCTGAAGTGCATTGGCCAGAAATTAAACCCTGGTCTCTAGCATGGAAGGAAAGAATTCTACCACCGGACCACCACTCATAACGGAAAGGTATAACCACCAATATCTAGGCCAAAATAGTTCTTCTGGCAATCTATTTTAACAACAATGTTTCTGATAATTTTCCAAATATTTTTCCTAGATTAAATTCTCTTAAATTAAATCAATATTATATAAGCAAAAGAAATTACCCATGAACTCTTTGAAATGGACTTCAATGAAAAAAAAATATTCATGTTAAACAAACTGACATTTTTTTACAATAACAAAATAGTTTTTAAAAAGTAGACCAGAACTATATTAAATTTTGAATAATAATGCAATTGTTATACATACACATGTTATAAATCACTCATTAAAAATAAAATTACTTGAAAATCACAATGCCTTTCCCTATGCAAATATAAATTTTTGCTTCCTTTTGTATATAGTAATTCACCAAGTCTGCTTATTTCATCTCCTACTAGTTTTACATAATTCCCTTTTTTTGTGTGTCACTGTATAACTACAAATACTTTTGCCTACTATATACATACATAGTGCTAAATCATGGAAAAAGGCTGTGTATGTATTCCCTGATACTAACAAAACAATAATTATAAAGTACTATAACAGAAGGATATAACTTAGTCTCTAGCTTCATGTAAGAACTGTAAAGAAAATAAGTTGAGACTGAGAGTGAGTTTTCTGATAAAAGGATCTATGACAGTGATACTGGTATGGAGTAAGAGTACCAGGCATAGGGAATAGTTGTGTATGTTGTTGCTGTTGGTAAGTGCCATCAAATTGTTTCTGACTCGTAGCAAACCTGTGAAGAGTTTTCAAGGAGCTGTTGGTGAGTTCGAATTTTGTTTGTGCATAGTAACTGATGATTGAGTTATTATGAGCAATCAATAAAAAGTCAGGGTGTTGGAGCCAAAAATGTACGAGAAAGTCATATGGATGAAACTAGAGTTATAGAGAAGAGGTGTAGATGTAATGGGTTAAGAATGTATCCTAAGGATAAAAGTAAATTCTAGGTGTGAGGAGAATCAAGTGGAGAAGAATAAAGATGACATAGAACATGACTGATTGAATGGCATCAGTCAATTATATGGACTACTAGAGCGGAGGGATAATATTAACCAGTACTAACCAGGACTAATATTAACTGAAGGAGCTCTGGTAGTGTAGTGGTTATGAATTGGGCTGCTAATCTTAACATCAGCAGTTTGAAACTACCAGGTGTTCCACAGGAGAAAGATGAGGCTTTCTGCTCCCGTAAAGATTTATAGCCTCGGAAACCCTGCACAGGGCCGCTATGAGTTGGAACCAACTCCACGGCAGATAACCACCGAAGTTAACTTACTACTTCAGTTATGGTGCTGTAAGGTCAGCCCTGAAATGCAAACCACAAGGTCAGCAGTTCAAATCCACCAGCCACTACTTGGAAACCCTATATAAGGTCACTATGATTTGGAGCAAACTTAACGGCACTTATCAACAACAATGTGAACTTTCATACATGCATACAAGCGTATGCACATACACACACGTTTATATTTTTATATAAAGAACATTTTATTTTCAAGTTGTTATTAAGTACTGTTGATTCGATTCTGACTCATAGTGACCCTGTATAGTGTTTCCAAGGAGCAACTGGTAGGTTAAACTGCTGACCATGTGGTTCAAACAGACATTGCAATCCAGTGATTATCCTACAGCAACACACCATGACTTCTTTATTTCCTAGCACCCATAAAAAAGATATTAAACTTTTTTTTTTCAAAAATGAATATATCATTTTTGGGGGCTTAATCTAACAATGTAAGCAAATAATATAACTTTAGTAACAGGTTGCTTTTGAAACTTTGTGTTGCAAGGTACTCATTTATGTTCATATATTAGAGAGAAGATGGGATTGTCAATTTTAGTTTAAAAAAGACCATAAAGATCTCTATTTTTAAGTGTCTGGAGCATTTTCTGAAATGTCAGCAAGGTGCCGCCTATTTCACTAATAAAAATGGTTGGACATTTCCTTCAAGGGATATAAACCTCTGAAGTGCACTGTATGAAAAATCTTTGGTGAATGGAAAAAAATCTGTCATTGTGTCAAAATCTGAAGTGTCATGATATGAAAACAAGCATATCATGAATTAACTGGTAGAATTAGCCACATTATCTGCCTCAGGAGGAAGAATTATAGTAGGAGTTGTAGGAGAATGGATGAATGTGGAAGTAATTTTGTAAATTAGCATGTTTTAAGTAATTATCTTTTGAAATAAGCATAGTATATACACAAAAGAGAAAATACTAAAGGTGAATATATTGTTGAAAAACTACAATGACTCTAGTTAGATCAAGGTAAAGCAAAGGAAATAAATTAGTTACAGGAAATTTTAAATAATGTTAGCCCACACATTCTATTTGTACAGGAAAACACTGGAGTCATTACAGTCAAGTCTGAAGTTTTAATCTATAGTCTATGTATAACATAAAATTGAATAGAAATGATAATAACATGAGAGTCAAAGTGCATTTTCTGTCAGGAAAGGTGGAAGAAAAACATATTGACTCTCACTGTTCAGCGTTAACTAACTATCAGGATTATTGAAATCAAAGACCTATATTAAAAAGACCTATATCAAACAGTAAGATATATAAAGCATCCACATAATGCTTTCTGAAGCTGATATGTATATTCTTTATTATTTTTGCATATAGAAAAAAGTTAATAATCAACTAATATCTGAACTACAATAATTGTATTTGTAATTCTCTTTGATGTTCATCCTTCATCAAACAATATATATAGTGTAAGTGCTTGTAGACTACTACTTCAGTTTTTAAACTGTAGCATATCAAAATGAAAGTAACAACTTCCCATTTGGAGGTGGGAGAAGCAGAGTCTGGTAGGACAGGCTCCTAGGGGAGGCGTGGAAAAACCAGAGAAGGTGCTTTCACGGAGCAGCTCCAGATCTCTGGATCTAGTATAAGGTGCAGGGCATCAGTTTCCCACACCCACTGATGGAAAAATCACTGTAGAAAGGAAAATACTGTGATTTCAGGATCAATTGGACGCGGGACTCTCCCTGAGGCCACTCTGCCAGGACAGACATCAGAGGGTAGCGCCATAGTTAGACTGACAAAGTGAAACAGCACTAAAACCCATGGAGTAGCATTTGAAAAAAGAAATGTGGGGGAGTCTACACATTTCTTTCCTCATCTCCCCTGCCACACCCTCTCTGCCCCTCCTCGACACCTTCAGTACTAATCTCTGATAAAATAAACTTTAAGGCAAAAACCAGCATAATAGATAAAGATGGACAATATCTGATGTTTAAATGGACAATTGAACAAGATGACTTATCCCTAAAAAATATTTATGCTCCCAATGAAAGAGCTCCAAAATATATAAACCAAACTCCAATAGATTTGATGAAAGAAATAGATGAATCTACAATAATAGTAGGTGATTTTAATACACCACTTTCAAAAATGGTTAGAACAACCAGAAAGAAGCTTGACAAAGACAAAGAAGAACTAAACAACACAATCAGGCAACTGGAACTCATACATGTGTACAGAGCATTCAGCCCAACAACAGCAAAATATAGATTATTTTCCAATGCACATGGAACATTCTCCAGAATAGACCATGTCTTAGGCCACAAAACAAATCTCCATAAATTTACAAATATCAAAATACTACAAAGCATCTTCTCAGAC
>NW_006408529.1:4018468-4023725 GCF_000296735.1 Chrysochloris asiatica
CAATAAAACATTTAAGAAAAAAAAAAAAAAAGTATTACGGAGTTTTCCATCCTCTTATATATTCTGGAATAATTTGAGTAGAATTGGTGACAGTTCTTTCTGAGTGCTTGGTAGAACTCACCCTCAAGATATATCTTGAAGTACAATGATGACTGTGATAGGATAATGTCCAAACACCTAAAAGGAAGATCAGTTAATACCACTGTTATTCAAATTTGTGCACTAATCACTAAAGAGAAAAATGATGAAATTGAAGAAATTCTACCAAACTCTTCAGTCTGAAATTGATCAAACATGTAATCAAGATGCATTGATAATTACTAGTGAGTGGAATGCAAAAGTTGGAAACAAAGAAAAAGGAGTAGTCATTGGAAAATATGGCCTTGGTGTTAGATTTGATATAGAGATCACATGATAGAATTTTGTCAGACCAATGACTTCTTCATTGGTCTGAATAACATAAATGATGATTATACACGTGGACATAACCAGATGGAATACACAGAAATGAAATTGACTACATCTATGAGAAAAGACAGTTGAAAACATCCATATATATCATCAGCCAAAATAAGACCAAGGGCTGACTGTAGAAAATACCATAAATTGCTCACATGCAAATTAAGACTGAAGCTTAATAAAATTAAAACAAGTCTCTATGGGTCGGAACTGACTCGATGGCACTTAACAACAACAACAATGAGAGTCAAGCTAGGATGTTGAACATATCCAACCTGAATTTAGAGATCATCGCAGTAGCACATTTGATGTGGTAGAGAATAAAGAACAAAGAACAGAGTAGTTGTGGGATCAAGTGCATCGTACAGGAAGAAAGCAAAGGTCAATAAGAAGCCAAGAAAGAAGGGAAAAAACAAAATAAATATCAGAAGAGACTTTGAAACTTGATCTCCTGCATAGAGATGCTAAATCAAATGGAGTAAATGAGGTTAAAAAGCTGAACAGAAATTTCAAAGGGCAGCATGAGAAGATGAAATTAAGTATTAACAAAATAAAAAGACCTGGAGTTAGAAAACCAAAAGAGAAGAACCCACTCAACATTTCTCAATCTGATAGAACTGAAGAACATTCAAGCCTCAGCTTGTGATGTTGAATGACTCTATGGGCAAAATATTGAATGATGCAGAAAACATCAAAAGAAGATTGAAGGAATGCAGTGCCACTGTACAAAAAAGAAATGGTTGATGTTCAGCCACTTCAAGAGGTAACATATGATCATGAACTAATGGTTCTGAACAAAGAATTCAAGGTATACTGAAGCATTGAAAAAGAGCTAGGCTTTGTCAATTGATGGAATACAAATTGAAATCTTTCAGCAAAATGATGCAGTAGTGGAGGCATACACCCATCTACGTCAATATTTTGAAAGACAGCTACCTGACCAACTGATTGTGAGAGGTCCATATCTGTGCTCATTCCAAAGAGAGGTGACCTAATGGGATAAAGAAATCATGGGACAATATCATTAATATCACATACAAGTAAATTTTTGCTAAACATAAAATGACTGCAACTGTACATTTACAAGGAACTATCAGAAGTTCAAGCCAATTCAGAGGAGGTCATGGATCAAGGAATATCACTGCTAACATCAAACTGATCTAGGCTGAAAGCAGAGAATATCAGAAAGATGATTGCCTATATTTTATTGACAATGCAAAGGCTTTCAATCTTGACAAGCTACAGAAAATATTGTGAACAACTGGTATTCCAGAACACTTATGTGTACTCGTGAGGAACCTGTGCATAGACCAACAGGCAGTCGTTTGAACAGAATAATGATTTGAAGCCTAAATGGTTTAAAATCATGATAGATGTGTGTCATGACTGTATTCTTTCACCGTATTTATTCAATCTGTATGTTGAGCAAATAATCCGATAATCAGGGATATATGAAGAAGAATGTGGCATCAAGATTGGACAAAGATTCATTAATATTTTTCTGAATATAATATGATATGCAGATAATACTATCTTGCTTGCTGAAAATGAAGAGGACTTAAAACAATTACTGATGAAGATTAAAGACCATGGACTTCAGTATGGATTGTACCTCAATATTAAGAAAAGAAAAATCCTTATGAGTAGACCAATGAATACTACAGTGATAAATGGAGAAAAGTTCACAATTGTCAAAGACCTATTTTACTTGGATCATCCATCAACATTCATGGAAACAGAAGTCATAAAATCAAAAGACGTATTGCATTAGGCAAACCTGTTGAACAAAACCTCTTTAAAGTACTCAAGAGGAAAGATGTCAGTTTGTGGACTGAGGAATTCTTGAAAATAGCCTCACATGCACATGAATATTGAAAAACGAAAAAGGAAGACTCTAGAACAATTGATGTATTTGAGTTATGGTGATGGAGAAAACCATGGACTGCAAGGAAAACAAACAAATCTGTGTTGCAAGTACAGCCAGAGTGCACCTTAGAATGGGGATACTTCTTTTCTCATCATTTGAACATATTGTCAGAAGGGGTAATTAACCAGGAGTAGGAAATCTTGGTAAAGTGCAGGGTTAGGGGAAAAGAGGAAGATACCTAATCAGATGGATTGGGTCAGTGGCAACAGCAATGGGCTCAAAGATTAACAACTTTTGTGAGGTGAGGATGTCACAGTCCTGAGCGTTGTTTCTTTCTGTTATGCATAGGGTTGCTATGAGTCAGAACTGACTCAAGGGCTCCTAATAACAAGAACATGAATATTTAAGGAACCTAGGTGGCATATTGGTTACACTTGTGACTAGTAACTTAAAGATAAGTAATTTGAACCTACCAGCTGCGTTGTCTAGTTCTTAAAATTTGCAGCTTTGGAAACCCTGTGGAGCAGGGCTACTCCATCATATAAAACCACTATGAGAAGGCCTAAAGCACTAAGAAGAATGAGCAAATGAAAACAGGGAACCCAGGAATGAAATGGGGAGAGTTCTGACACATTGTATTAATTGCAAGCAGTGTCACGGAAAAACGTGTATGAATTATTATTTGGAAGATTAATTTGTTACGTAAACTTTCATGTAAAAAACAGTAAAATGTTGAAAGGAAAGAAAGAAAGGGAGTTGTATTCCAAAAAATAGAAGTAATAAATATTAAGGCAATTACAGAAATATACAAGTACAGTCTGTTTGCCATTATTGTTAGGAGCCGTTAAGTCAATGTATTTCAAATGCAGCATTTTTTCATGGTTACCTTTCTTAGAAATGATTTTGTACATGTCTCTATCGCTCATAATTTATGAGTTTGTATGAGGACACCCCTCCTCATCATTTTGTTTTTTATTACCTAATCACTATCTTGTGTAAAATAGCTGCCAGATACACATTTTCAAATTTGAATTATCTATAATTATGTAATTTATCAATTTTATCTTCTATGAATGTTTCATTCCTTTATTAACAATGTTCACAGTTAGCTACACATTACAAAAACCAAAATAGCTGTTTCAGTCTGAGGAAGGCAAGCAGCAATGGAAGTGTCTGTGTAAACAGAGATATTTCAAGCCTTATGTTTCTAACAAGACACATTTGGAGGATTTCTGAGTAACTTTAAAATTTTGTTAAAAATAACCTTGGATAAAGTCTTATAAAATGCTTATAACATTAACAGCTCTCTCTGGTATGCATAAATATACACATTAGTAAAATGTCACAGGTTAGAGTCCCTAAAAATGCTTTAGAAAATTCATGCACCGGAATGCATAGATACACATATTAGAAAAATAGCAGAATAAATTGTTAACATTTGCATATAAGGTTAACAAGTCTTAGTGTGAAATGTGGATAATAAAAATTATTAATCAATAAAAACACCCATGCTTACCCCATTTGCAGTTCTAGACAAAAGCAAAGGATTCAATGATACCATGAGTGTTCAACTAAACTAGACATCATCTGAGCTAAAACCAACCTTAAACTAAATTTAGCTCTACATAAGTATTAGATTCTAGCATATGCAGTTTTTTTCCCTCCATAGTCTATGTTTACTGAATTTCTTAAATGATTTTAATAGAAAAAAATGTTTTTAATTAAAAGTCTCTCTTTCTACTTTGTCTCTGAAGTTCAATTACAGAATGAAAATGTGTGTAAAAGGCCCAAATATTTGCACAAAGTACAACTTTGCAATCATTCTGTTCATTTAGGGACCACTTAAAGTGATAAACAAGGAACTGAAATTTATCAAATTCAAGGTATGCTAAAAAATAGGCAAATATATAAATAAGTAAATAAAATTTAAGATTGACATTTGGACAGAGCTTTAGGATTCTAAATCTACATGTCAAATTCGAAGTGACATTTCCATGGTGAGACTTATTGTTTTGCCTAGATAAGAGGTCACCGGTATGGATGATGTATTTGAAAGCTCTTCGATGGACTCGAGTAAAGCATCTCTCCCACTTTAGTTCCTGTGACATTTATTGGTATTTTTAGAATTAAAGGTGACTTTCTTCTTACACTTGTCTTTATAATCCTCACATGTGTGTAAAATTTATTCACCTACTATCATTCCCATCATAGAAATTTGGTAGTAAAAGCACATGGTCACCAAATAGCCTGGAGGAGTTAACACTCTTACAAAATGTTCCATGTAGGTTAATGATATTACATTCCAGCTCCTTTAGAAACATAGGTCTGACAATAAGATACCCACTATCAAGACACTTCACTAACTACAGAAAGATTCTAATCTTAACATGATAAATAGGACATTTTATCATTTGACCCTTAAATTTTCTTACAAGATTAAACTCCAACAACTGCCCTCTCTCTAGCTCTGAAAACTTTTCACATTTCCAGGCAAACATGGTAGCTTTTAAATGCTCCCTTTTGTGCATACGGCTCCCTGGTGACATAGAGAGTTAAGCATTAGACTGCTAACTGCAACATTGGTAATTTAAAACCCACTAGTCACTCTGTGAGAGAAAGATGAAGCTGACTGACAGTAAAGATTTACAGTCTCACAAATATTATAGATCAGTGCTACTATGTCCTATGAGGTCTCCATGAGTCACAATCAACGCATGGCAGTGAGTTTTGGTTTTGTGTGCACACTCTTTTTCATAAGATAACTTCCTCTTCTCGCTGTGAATTAACATTCATCTTTCAACATCCAATTCAGATATTTTTATCTTAAGTCTTCGCAGTTAACGAGACAAATATAGGGTACTTCAAAATATTGCAACTTTTGGTATGTTGTTGCTAAGTACTGTGTAGTTAGTTCTGACTCATAGCATCCAT
>NW_006408529.1:4027805-4035149 GCF_000296735.1 Chrysochloris asiatica
TTAATAACTTCAGTGGAGCAAAGATTGGGAACCTTCTTTTGCATAGAGGCATGACTCAAAAAGAAACAGCTAAAAACATCTATTAATAATTGTAAATGGAATGTACAACTTATGGATCTCAGAAAACAGGAAGTTGTTTGAAATGAAGTTGGATAAATGAAAATCAATATCCTAGGCAATAGTACACAGAAATTAGCCATTTTGTATCAGAAAATCATGTGGTTTACTGAGCTGGGAATGACAGTTTCAAGAGGGACTGTATAGAATTCTTTGTTAAAAAAAAAACAAAAAAAAAATTCAATCTATATTGCAGTACAATGCTATCTCTGATATAATAGCTATATGCCTATAAGGAAGACCAGTTAATAATGCAACTATTATTGAAATGTGTGTACCAACCACTAAAGCCAGTGATCAAGAAACTGAAGAATTCTTCCAACTTCTTCAGTCTGACATGGATCAAACATGCAAAAAGATGCATTTATAATTATTAGTGATTATAAATTCAAAAGAGGTAAAAAAGAAGAAACAATAGCTGGAAAATATGGCCTTGGTGATAGAAATGAAGTTATAGAATTTTACAAGACCAGTGACTTACTTGTTTAATGAAAACATCTTTTTTCAACAACAAAAAAGACAACTATCCATGTGGACATCACTAGAAGGAACACACAGGTATCAAGTTGACTATACATCTGTGGGAAGAGATAATGGAGAAGATCAATATCATCAGCCAAAACAAGAACAGGAGGTGACTGTGAAACTGACCATCAATTGCTCATATGCAAGTCCAGGTTAAAACAGATGAAAATTAAACAACTACACAAGAGACTAAAGATAATCTTGAATATATGCCACATGAATTTAGAGATCATCTCAAGAACAGATTTGAGACATTGAAAACTAATGACTGAAGATGAAAGGAGTTGTGGAATGATAGCATGAACATTGTACATGAAAAAAGCAAAAGGTCATTAAAAGACAAGAGGAAAAGAAATGACAAAAGTGGATGTCAGAAGACTCTTGCTGTTGATCACTAAAGCAACTGGAAGAAATGATGAAGAGAAAGATTTGTACATAACATTTCAAAGGGCAGCTCAAATAGACAAAGTAAAGTATAATGATATGCACAAAGATTTGGAGTTAGAAAACTAAAAGGGAAGAACATGCTCAGCATTACTTAAGCCGAAATAACTGAAGATAAACGTAATCGCTGAGTTTCAATATAGTATGGTGGTTTCAAGTCTGGCTACTAACCTCAAGGTCAGCAGTTCACAACCACCAGCTCTTCCGTGGGAGAAAGATAGACTTTCAGCTCCCATAAATATTTACAGCCTCAGAAAGCCTACATAGAGTTGTTGTGAGTCAGAACTGATTCCACAACACACAACCACCACCATAACTACCATGGATGAAATATTGAATGATGCAAGAAGCTTTAAAAGAAGATGGAAGGATTACACAGAGTTATTGTATTACAGAAAAATTGGTCAATAATCAACATTTCAGAGATAGCACATAATCTATATCTGATAAAGGAAGAAATTCAAGGTGCACTGAAAAAAAAAAAAAAACATAAATGGCAAACACAATGCTCTAGGAATTAACAGAAACAAATAAAATTGTTTCAAGAAACTGATCCAGTGCTAGAAATGCTAACTATTCTATGCCAAGATATTTGTAAGACAGTTAGTTACCTGACCATCTGATTGGAAAATATCCATACTTGTCACTAAAGAAAGGTGACCAAACAGAATGCAGAACTTATCAAACAATATCATTAATGTCACATGCAACTAAAATTTTGCTGAAGATAATTCAAAAACAATTGCGGCAGTACACTGACAAGGAGACACCAAAAATTCATGAAGATTCAGAAGAGTATATAATACCCCAGGAACTAGGGATATTATTGCTGACATCAGAGGGATCTTGACTGAAAGCAGAGACTGCCAGAATTATGTTTATTTCTGTTTTATTAGCTCTGTAAAAACATTGGATCATAACAAACTATGGATCACATTGTAAAGAATGAGAAACCTTAGTTGTAATAATGTGGAATGTATACAGACTCCAAATATACCATTAAATCAGAACAAAGGGATGCTGAGTGGTTTATAGTTTGGAAACATATTTATCAGGGGAGTTTACTTTCTTTTTTCAGGGTGGTTTACTTTCATCAGATTTATTTAATCTGTATTCTGAGCATATGATCTGGAAAAATGTGCTTTATGAAGAATAACATGAAATCATAATTGGAGTAAAGCTCATTAACAGCCTGCTATGAACATCAGTGGAATCCTGGTGTGGTGCTGTGGGTTAATTGCACCAGAGTGCAAAGCCATTTGAACTGCAAAGTTGGTGGTTCAAACTCACCAGTTGCTCCTTGGAAACCCTATATAGGGTCATTATGGGTTGGAACTGACTCAATGGCACTTAACAACAACAATAATAATATGAAGGATGGGCTCCTGGTGTGGTACAGTAGGATAGGCACTGGACTGAGAAGCACAAGGTTGGCATTTCAAAACCACCAGCTACTCCTCAGAAAACCCTATATAGTGTTGCTGTGAGTCAGAACCTATTGGACAGCACTATTTAATAGCAACAACATATGAAGAATCTTAACTGGTCTTCCTTGTAGGCATGTAGATATTATCTTATCACAGATAACATTATATTCAAGACAGACATTGAAATGTTCTTTTTGATGATGAATGTACAGCCGTTCCTCTTCAATGTGCCATTTCCAGCATAGTAAACCATGTGATTGTCAGATTCAGAATGGCCAATAATAGTCTATTTCAGATCACTAATGTCTAGGATACTGATGTTTATGTGTTCCATTTCAATTTTGACAACTTCTGATTTTTCTAGGTTGATACTTCATACATTCCATGTTCCAGTTATTATTCATGGATGTTTGCGGAAGAAATAACAAATCTGCTTGGAAAAAGTACAGTCAGAGTGCTCCTTAGAAGTGAGAATGGTGAAACTTTGTCTCATGTATTTTACACATGTTATCAATAGGAAACAGCCTCTGGAGAAGGACATTGTGCTTCAAAGTAGAGAAACAGCAAAAAAGAGGAAGAACCTTAAGAAGATGGATTAACACAGTAGCTATAACAATAGCTTGAAACAGGATGACATAGGACAGAACAGCATTTTGTTCTCCTATACATAAGGTGGCTATGTGTCATAACCAACTTTCTGGATCCTAACAACTGTATTAAACCATGGTTTCATGAATTACTCAAAAAAAAAAAAAATTAATGAATGAACAGATGATTTTTAATCTCAAGAATCTTTTCAACTGGTGAAAAGAGTCTCATTGTTTGTTTACCTCATAGTAACCTCATGAATATGGACATATTGAATACCTATATATATTATAACCTGATAAAGAATGATCCAGGGATATTACATTATCTTATATACAATGTTATTACCTATATTTATATTTATACTATGCAGCTCTGTTTTTTGGTGTTGTTTTTTTTTTAAGAAAACTTCCCCATCCTTGGAAAAAAGGCCTGGCATTCCACTTTTAAGAAATCGGCCAATGAAAATTCTATGAAGGACAGTTCAAATGTGACACACATGGCGCCATCATTAGTTGAGATCAACTCAAATTCAAAGGCTTCATTTGACATCCCATTCTTGAAGGTTTCCACATTCCTTAAAAATTAAGATTTCTCATATTCAGAGTTTCAGATTCTGAGTATTTTAATTCAGTATGTTAGTCTTTATTCCATTTAGCTTACCTTCACAACTGATGGAATTTATGTCTTCTTTCCATTTGGATTGTCATGTCAACTATTTAACTGGAATGTTTCTCATCCTCTAGTCCAGCTAAATTTTATCTTTTTCATTCTGAATTGTTCCTGTTTCTGGGACTTTCTTTCCTTATATGAAGTCCTAGAAGTACTCACCTAATTTTTTGTTTTTTGGGGAGTGGGAAGTATGCTTCAGAAAACTATCATAAAAAATAACATTTCATTACTTTTCCAGTGGCTCAAGGCTGGGATATTCAATCACTAGGTGTTACATAAAAACAAAAGTTTTGCTCATTCAGATCCTTAACTGCTTTTCCAATTATTTGTATCTTTCCTCAGAAACATTATTTTCAAGAAAATTCTTTCATGTGTAATATCAGCTTCTTAGGTGAGGTATACATAATAAGTTGCAAATATAAAGATTGGATTTGGGCAGAAATTGTGAAATTCTTATAAATTGTAGTATTCAGGGATATATTCCTACATTAGGAATAATAATCATGAATAGCATGATTTGAATTCTTATTGTATGTTAGTCTCTCTACCGAGTTGTTGTTAAGTGCCCAACGTTGAGGCAATTCTGACCCATAGAGACCCTGTGTAGAGTTTCTGAGGAGTGGCCTGTGTACTTGAACCACTGACATTGTGGTTCAAACGGACTGTGCTTTCAGTGCATTAACCCGCAATGCCACACCAGGACTCCAAGTACACTATGTATATATTAGCTCATTTAAATCTAACCTGGATCATATGCATATGAGTTATGAAAAACCAAGGAACATCAAATTACATTAGGTGGCATGTATATGGAAAGAACTAACAAATTTTAGACAGACAGTTGCCATAAAGTTGAACTGAAATGGAATGAGTAACTGCAATAGCAAGAACAAGAAATAAGTGTCAGACTACACTGAAGTACAGCCTCATAGAGTATGGCTTAGGAGTTGACAGTTACAACCAGTCTGCTGCTGCCATATAAAAATATACCACCAGAAAGTACTTGAAAGAACATTTCATTATCTCAACATTTAGGAGATAGAATTCTGAACTCAAGTACTAGATTTTGGGAAAGGTCTTTGTTTTTAGCTCTGGATGTTCTTTAGAGTTCTTGGTTTCTACCTTTTGTCTGTATTTGTCTATGTTTATTTTATTATATTTATATCTCACAGTAATTTGTTTTAAGACCCACCATAAATGAGTCCCTGTGGTCCTGTAGGATAAGCACAGGACTAATAGCATCAAAGCTGGCAGTTCAAATTGACCAGCCACTCCTTGGAAACAGTAAACCGGATTGCTATGACTTGGAAATGATTTGAAAGCACAAGAAAAATGGAACCCACCGTAACAAGGTCTAGTATGACCACTTTAACATAAAAATGGAAACTTCTGTTTTCAAATAGAACCATAGTTATAGGTACAAGAGTCAGAATTTCAACACATATTTGTTGGGGACACAATTCAATCCTTATTACTGTTGTTTATAAGTGCACTTGAGGCAGTTTCTGACTCATAGTAACTCTGTACGGGGTTTCTTTCCATGGAGAGGCTGGTGAGCTTTTCCAGTTAGTGGTTCAAACTGGCCTTGCAGTCCAGTGCCTGTTAACCAAATCACATATCTTTCTATGTTTTAAAGTTAAAATTATGCCTAGAATCTTGAACTGAATGTAGCCAAATTGATACCTCTTTTGCAAAATAATCAAATGCTCTGATGTTTGGAAGGATTATTTCTAAAAAGAAGTACACTATTATATGCTAGCTAAAGCTCAGCTCCCAAGAAGATAAAATGTTAGCTTTTATTAAGTGTTTTGGGTCTTGTATTTGCACATCCTTCCTCTACTTTCTCAGGAACTCCATGTGGTATGACATTCTTCCTCAATCATGGGGAATGGGTAAAATATAAGGCACTTATTTGCATGAAGCAAAATAACTGGGGACATTTTGATCATATTTTGACTACTTTTTTCCTAAGAATCTTTAAATGCAGACCTGCCCTTATACCCTTTACCTAGCACTCAAGGTAATTAAAAAATTAAATGGATTGTCAATGCTTTTAAAGTATAACCTTTTAAAGACAACTCAAAGTAGAATACTATCTAAATATAAAAACTAGAGGGTCAAGTTGTCAAGAACATTGCACTTAGAAACTCATTAGTTTTGTTTTGTTTTTTGTTTTTTGTTTTTTTTTACTGCTTCAGTGTATAGGCTTACTTTCCTTAGACCTCTGATATGTAATAATTCCACATCTTCGAATTACTCAGATCATACTCTTTTATTATGAGCACCCTTTTTCATCTTCACACCATTGCTGCTTCCCTTAAAGAGAGTCATTATACTCTTGATATTACTTTATCATGGGGGCAATTGTAAACCATCTAATTCCATTAACAAATCTATGAAAAAAAAAAAAAGGGTTAGGAGTACAGTTCTTTTAATTAATGAGTTGCTTTGGCACCACAAAATAATGAAACTACCTTGAAAGCAAACTTAAATTAATAGCTCTAAGTAGTTTAGCTATAAAACACTTAGATACAAAGAGGAAAAGAATGAAACAGTAAAAACAGGATAAGGAATGAATCTGTTCTTCAAAGGAAGACTTTAATATGTCTATCACTTATAATGAAGCTCTTTCTATGTACTAAATATTTGATCTTGAATTACACATGGATGACAGGTCTTAGAGGGAGAAGGAAATAAAAATTAAATCTAAACACAATTTGCTCCTGTCCTTTGTTTTGACAGACTCTGTAACTAGGTCTTATTTCACCCACTTTTGTTGTGTGCTGTTGAATCAGTTCTGACTCATAGCAACATTGTATAGAGTTTCTGAGACTGTAAATCTCTATAGTAACAGAAAGCCTCCTGTTTCTCCTGAGGAACTGTGGGTGGATTCAAATTGCCAGTCCCATGGTTAATGGATCAACATGTAACCCCTATACCACCAGGGCTTCCTCCATACACATAAGTGTCTAAATGTTAGAAGGTTCCACTTATCTCTTTTATCTTTAGCTGTTTGTGGTTTTTTAGTTATGTTTGATAGTGTATTTGTGCCATGTACAAGAGGCACTATATTTATCCCTATTTTTTCATTAGTGATCTTTATAGGTCTAGGATTTGTATTTTGTTCTTAATCTATATTGAGTTAGTTTTTTATATGGTGTGAGATATGGGTCATTGTATTCTTCTACAAATGCGTTTCCAGTTATGCCAGCATCACTTATTGAACACACTATCTCTTTGCCATTTAATATGTTTTGGTTCTTTGTCAAAAATCAACTGAACACCAATGAATAGACTTACTTCTGGATCCTTAATTCTGTTCCATTTCACCCATCAGTCTATTTTTTTCTCATCTTGTAACTACCTTGCATTTGTGTGTCACGTCTTTTGCTAGTCTCTACCATTCTATGTACAAGGAGCTCTGGTAGCGTAGTGGTTATGAATCGGGCTGCGAACCTTAAGGTCAGTGGTTCTCAACTACCAGCCGCTCCGCGGGAGAAAGATGAGGCTTTCTACTCCCATAAAGATTTACACCCTCAGAAACCCTGTACAGGGTCGCTATGGGTCGGAA
>NW_006408529.1:4035249-4036465 GCF_000296735.1 Chrysochloris asiatica
GTGCTGAGAGGACAATTTAATGCAATAAATGCACACATCCAAAAAATAAGAAAGAACCAAAATTAACACATTATCAAAGCATCTACAACAATTAGAAACAGACCAACAGAGGGAACCTACAACCACCAAAAGAAAAGAAGTAATAATGATTAGAGCAGAAATAAATAAGATAGTAAATAGAAAAGTTATAGAAGAATCAACAGGACAAATAGCTGGTTCTTTGAAAAGATTAACAAAATTGACAAGCCATTGGCAAACCTAACAAAAGAAAAGAGGGAGAAGACACAAATAACACACATTAAAAACCACATGGCTGATGTCACAACGAACCACAGAATTCAAAAGGATAATAACAGAATTCTATGAAGACTTCTTCAACAAATTTAAAACTTAGAAGAGATGGATATACTTTTAGAAAAACACAACCTACCTAGACTTATACAGAGTGAAGTAGAAACCCTGAACAAACACATAACAAAAGAAGAAATTGATCAGGTCATCAAAAAGCTCCCAGCCAAAAGAAGTCCAGGCCCAGATGACTTCACTGGTGAGTTCTACCAAACATTCAGGGAAGAGCTGTCACCAATTCTACTCAAATTATTCTAGAATATCGAAAGGATGGAAAATTCCTAATACATTTTATGAAGCAAGCATAACCCTCATACCAAAACCAGGGAAGGATATCACTAAGAAAGAAAACTATAGACCAATATTCCTCATGAACATAGATGCAAAAATTCTCAACAAAATCCTAGACAACAGAATCCAGCAGCACATCAAATAGATAATATATCATGATCGAGTGCAATTCATATCAGGGATGTGAGGATGGTTCAACATTAGAAAAATGATCAATGTATTCCACCATATAAATAAGAACAAAAAAAGAACCACAAAATCCTATCAATTGATGCAGAAAAGGCATTCGACAAAATCCAACATCCATTCCTGATAAAAACACTCAACAAAGTAGGAAATGAAGGGAAATTCCTCAATATAACTCAGAGTGTATATACAAAACCAACAGCCTACATTACTCTCCATGAAGAGAAACTGAAAGCCTTCCCTCTGTGAACAGGAAACAGGCAAGGATGCCCTTTGTCACCACTTCTATACAATATTTTGTTGAAAGTCTTAGCAAGATTTATATGGCAAGACAGGGAAATAAAGGCATCCAAACTGGCAAAGAGGAAGTAAAACTCTCTCTATTTGCAGA
>NW_006408529.1:4038655-4040188 GCF_000296735.1 Chrysochloris asiatica
TTCAGGGATACAGGGATTGAGGCATGGTTTGATTGGGTAAAAGAAGGGAAATAACATTAAGATGCTTGGCTGTCTTTTGAATCTTGGTTTCCTTTGCGTACCACTGTAAAATAGATACTTGAGGGGGAGAGAAAGGAATAGTCGAAACATTACCATAGAAAGCTTGTAAGTCTATCTTCAGCCTATAACTGATTGGAATACCTAAAAGGGGGCTAGAACTTGCCCAGTGAAAGAGGCTTCCTAGAGAGCATTTGCATTGCATAAGACCATAGATGAAATTCTGAATACCATCCAGAATCTTCTGAGATGGGAAATTTCGACTTGAAAGAACAAGCAAACCATCCTGGAGTGGCTAGAAGAACAGAAAATCCTTCTTGAAAGAAAGACTGACAGGATAAAACAAAAAAAACAAAACAACAAAACAAAACAGTAATGGCAGTCCAATTGACTACTATAAAAACAAGCAAGCTGTTCACCCAGGACCCATCAAGGTAAGTGATCTGTTTCCCTCAGGGCACATCACCTTTCAAGACTAAAGCTCAAGGGGAATACATGAGCAGGCATATGGTCTTGCTGGTTACAACATTGGTCACTGACAAGGGGAAGTGGAGAGAAAACAGCAATGAAGTTGTTAGCTAAGTCCAACCACGTTCAATAGACTCCTGTTAACCTGGGTTGAGACCTGGTTGGCCAGTATTATGGCAAGACCTGGGGACGCCTGGGCCCAGAGACTGTGACATGGCCACAGAGAACTAGAGCAGAGAATGAAGAATACAGCTGATATGAAGTGAGGTGAGATGCACAAGAACACCCATACTTGAAGATAGTACTCACTTGACCTGGCTTCAATGGATGAATGATCAGAACTCAACTAGAGGAAGAAAGAATAGGAAAAAAAAGAGTAATCTGCTACAAATTGATGAACTTGACCTATACTTAGGATGTAGTACCTCAAAGTAAGGACCAAATCTTTACAGAGAGGATCATTCCCACCCCTTCGGTATACAGAGTTGACAGGGATTGGCAACTTAGGCATTGGCTATCCAAAAGGAAAGGGGTATACAAAGGCAAGAAGTCACTGGTTTACAAGTTTTCAAGAGGGTACAGGGCAATGTAAAATCTCCCTGAGTGTTTTCCAATATGCTGGGATGGGATTGATGAAAGGAGATGTGGGTAAGACTCTTGTGGTACGATAGTGAATAATTGCTATCAGGACTGACTGTGAGAGTTGGAAATGTAAAAGTAGATGCTTTGTAGCAAAAGGAGGGGAGTGGTTGATTTTGCAGTCCAGGAGCGGAGGTCTCTGGGACCATCAAGTGAGAGGAGTGGAGTGCGGGACCCTATCCAGAGAAGCAGTGACACCAGAGATAGAGGCAGGGATGATGATGTAGAGAGATGGAGAAGCTGGGGACTCTGGACTCTGGTAGAGAGGGGCTGTGTCTGATAGCAGGGGGCAGCCAGTGGGGTTGGGGTGGCAGGCTTGTGGTTGTTTGATGATGCATGGAGGGGATTTTAATCATTGCAATGAAACGA
>NW_006408529.1:4040674-4045115 GCF_000296735.1 Chrysochloris asiatica
TTCATCAGTAAATGTTTTAAGTCCTCTTCACTTTCAGCAAGCAAGGTTGTATCATCTGCATATCACATGTTGTTAATGAGTCTTCCTCCTATCCTGATGCCATGTTTTTTTCATATAAACCAGCTTCTCGGATTATTTGCTCAGCATACAGGTTGAACAAAATCTGCCCACCATGAGTGACCCTGCTGGTATTTAAAATACCAGATGCATAGCTTTCAGAATCACAGCAACTCACAAGACACCACAGTATAATAAACTGACTGATGAGTGGTGGGTTGTTGTTGTTAAGTGCCTTTAAGTAGGTACCTGTATAGGGTTTCTGAGGAGCAGCTGGTAAATTTGAACCACCAAACTTTTAGTTCAAACTGGCCTTGTGGTCAAGTGCATTAAACCACAATGCCACACCAGAATCCCAGTAATATAATTTGTAAAGTAATATTCTTGATAGATGAATAATCAGTGCAACATCTTTTATATAAAGTATATTTTCTGTCAATTTCCAAATATTTTTGGGTTTGTATCTTGATCTGGAGTCTTGGTGTGGTGCGGTGGCCTAATGCATCAGGCTGCAAAATTGGTTGAACTGCAAGGTTGGTGGTTCAAGCTCATCAGCTGCTCCTTGGAAACCCTATACAGGGTCACTATGGGTTGAAATAGACTCAACAGCGCTTAACAACAACCTTGATTTAGATCATTTTGTTATATATTTGTTTGTGTCTGACACAGCCCATATCCTTGTTTCTACAATCCCTACATTTAACAATTGATAAATAAATAAGGAGTCGTTTCTATCTTCTTCTTCCCAGGGTTACCTATCATCCCTATTTTTGAGTCATGAATTCACTGCTCTATTCAATTTATCATCAGTTTATTCAATCAAATAATTAATCAAGAAATTAGCATTATACCAGTTGGTGGGGTTTCAATGGAGAATGAAACAAGGACCTTGCCTTCAAATATTTCTCAACCCAGTGGGGATTAATTGCATTTAATCAAGTAATTACTGCATGATAAATCCCTTAGTAGAATTCTGTCCAAAAATGCCACTGAAGTACAGATGTGAAAACAATCTGGTAGACTTTGAACTATATACTGAATTAAGATTTGCAGATGAGATAAGGTACTACCTTATTTTTACATATTTCCAGAAATAATCTAACCAAGATCCATTCAAAGTTATATAAAACAGCAAATGGTTTACATTTTTGCATAGCTCCTAGAAGTTAATTATAACTTTTAATATACCACTGTGCTTTAGGCTCCCTTTTATATCAGAATGAATCCCCTGTTTCATGTGAATAACCTGTTGCTTACACTTACTTTTTACAATGAATCATTTCTGGAGTCTCAATACTTGATGTCTCATCATTGGGGCATATTATGTTCAATAACAATATGAAATGACAAACATGAGGATTTTTTTTTTTTAAGTTTCTCACATCACTTAAAGCCTGATTAGGCATCCTTATCAAAATACATACTGATAAGACAGCTGTGTTCTACTTTTGTTTTAACAAACCTAGCAAGTATTTTATTTGCAATAAAGAAACTGAAGGACCATCAAAGTTGTGTAGTGCCATCTGCTTCTGAAATTAGTATCATACGGGGGATTTAATCCTTAGTAATTCTCATCTATTTACAATCCTGGAAGTATATTCTGTGTTTTAAGTCTATAGTTGAGTTAACTGTGCACATCTACCCACTGTATCACCCTATATCAAATGTGTGAGCACCATTTTCCAAATGGCATAGACATGATAATAACCCACGATTTATGTATGATAATGAATCATATCACAGGGCTTTGTCTACAATAGTGCTAGGAATCTCTATGCCTGCTAGGAAGCATATGGAGAAACATGACATATGATTCAGTTTATAAAAGCAGGACTTAAAATTTTAATGTAGTTAAGAGCACGTGGGAATTCTACAAATAATAAGCAGTACTAGATTTCCTCAATACCACAATTGAGATTAAGCCAAGTTTTACCATTCATTGTTCAATTTTCTTTCACCTCTTGGACTGTTGGAAAACCTGTTAACAATATTTTATTTTATGTGTGAGTTCCTAGAGGTTTCTTTGACCTGTTTTTGACAAAACATATGTAATTCATGTGCAAGGTTGAATGCTTAGGAGCTGAAACCAAATATGGTGTAGGATATTAACACAAATATAAAAAAAATTTTTTTTTTTTTTAACAGGAGAAAATGAGCTGGGGAAACACACAGTAATCCTAACAAAAATCAGAGAGTATTTTTTCCTTTGATCTATAAATAGTCTGTCAGAAAACTAGAAACTTGCACTACTTCCACCCATGCCTGCTCCTAAGGCTGAAAATGCCACTGCTTTTCTTCTCTAACATTAAAACTTTGATACATTTTGATGTTCTCTGACCCAACAATGAGCACAGTTTCTGGTTCACTAACAATTGCATTTTTTAGGAAAACATTGGGTATGAATCTTCATTTCCTTGAGTTTAGAAGTCTAAAAAAAGAAAAAAGAAAAGAAAAAAAGATGATACATACACATACAATGAAACATCTCTCACATTTTTGAGAAAAATAGTCACAAAAGTATTAGAATATACTATAGGATTAAATGAATCCTGATGTGGTGCTGTGGGTTAATGTGCCAGACTGTAAAACTGTTTGAACTGCAAGATCGGCGGCTCAAGCTCACCAGTTGCTCCTTGGAAATCCTATACAGCGTCACTATGGGTCAGAATAGATTCAACGGCATTTACCACCACCACCACCAACATAGAATTCAAGGGCAGTATTTGTGGCATTTTTAACACTCTTGATGCTTAATTGTGTTCTATAATAAATTCTTTTATCAAATGAATGTGTAAAAAAGTAGATCTTTGTACTTAAAAACAAGTACATTTGTGCATTCTGGGAGATTAGTTTATATTGTACATATATGAGTATTTATAAGTTCCATAAAGAATTCAATAACATGTAAGTAAATGAAAACCATTCTCAAAAGCAAATGAAATACCTTTCAAATGTTAATAAAATGCATTTCAAATGTAACATTCATATATTCTATTTGATAGGATAAGCACTAGACTACTAACTGCCAAGGGCAGCTTTTTAAGCCCACAAGCCAATCTCAGAAACCCTATACAGGATTGCTATGAGTCAGAATCAACTTGATGATGCATAACAGCAACATATTAAATATACTGCTTTTGGAAATATTACATACTCCACATTAAGTTCTAGAGCCCACATTTTAAAATTTAGGTAATATGAATACCGATTGGTTCATTCTTCAATTTATTCACAAATATATTTTTGTTAATAGATACTCACAAGGCAGTGGGGTTGCCACTGTGACCAAGTCAGATATGATCCCTCACTTATATTTGTAAGAAGAAATGGACAGTAAACAAACAACAGATGAATAGTACAGAAAAAAGTTATGATAGGAAACCTAAAAACAATGGATGTTAATGATAACTACTAACCAGATGAAATCCAATAGGGGTGATAAATCTAGGTAAAAGAATCTCAGTATATTAGAGGCTTGAGCTTTTTTGGTACTAACAGATGAATTAAACTACTCCCAAATAAGGGATATACTAATAGGTTCACAACAAGAAAATGTTCTACTAAAACACTTCAATGTCCTTTGTGAAATCAATTAACTTTTCTGATTCAAATAATAGTAGGAAATTATTTCATCTTACTGGCCAGGAAGTCCTATTTTAGAATATCTTTACCCTTTTTAAATTCTTTATGATGCAATTTTGTCTTAAAACAAAGTTAATTATTTTGAAAATTCACTATATTTCCATTATATGGAATATAATATCACCATTATATGGAGGTAAAACATTAACTAATTTTGTACACACTTAGAGAATTAAAATAAGATAGAAATCACTGGTGTAAAACAGTATGTTTCCAATTAAATGTCTTAATTTATACCTTAAATCATTTCCTTTGGTTTTCTAATTTAGAAAATAATGTATGTTTTATATGTTGTTGTTGTTGTTATGTGCCGTGGAGTCGGTTCTGACTCATAGAGAACCTGTACAGGGTCTCCGAGGCTATAAATATTTACAGGAGCAGAAAACATCATCTTTCTCCCATGAAGCACCTGGTAGTTTCGAACTGTTGACCTTGCTGTTCGCAGCCTGATACGTAATGTAACCAACCACTATGCTATCAGAGCTCCATGTTTTATATATTGTTATTTAAATTAGAAAGCAATGTATTGTTTATAGTTGTTGTTTTCATGTGTAGTCCAGTCTATTCTGACTCATAGTGACCCTGTATAGGGCTTCTGACACTGTAGCTTTTGCAGGAGCAGAGAACCTCATCTTCTTCCCACAGTGTGGCTGTTTTGTCCATACTGTCAACTTTGTGGTTTGCAAGTTCAGCGCTTATCCTACAAAGCCACAATGCTCTCTCTCTCTCTCTCTCTCTCTCT
>NW_006408529.1:4045392-4049944 GCF_000296735.1 Chrysochloris asiatica
TTTCTCTCTCTCTCTCTCTATATATATATATATATACACACACACAAACACATACATATATATGTACTATGTACTCGATGTTAAGGTCAGTTTGAACAGTAAAATTGGTGTTTCAAACTCATCTGCCACTCCTTGGAAACCCTATACAGGGTTGCTATGAGTTGGAACCAACTTAACAACAACAGCATACATATATAGTAAATATTATCTATTCTAAATATTGCTATTAGCTTCTGTAAATAGTCTCTGATTCGTGGTGACCTTATGCATAACAGAATAAAATATTACATGGCCTTATGCATTTTCACAATCATGGATACATTTAAGTCAATTATTTCGACTTTTATACCTTCCTATTTAGGGGGCTTATCTTTCAGCATTATGTTGGACAATAATCAACTGTTATCAGTGAGATTTTCATTGGCTGATTTTTGGATGTAGACCATGATCTTGTTTCTTTCTCTTAGTCTAGAAACTCCACTAAAACCTGTTTGGCATGGTGACCATGCTAGTAGAAATTCTGGTGGTATAGTTTCTAGCAACATGAAACACACTACAATCATGACAAATTGACAGACAGGTGGTGAATATAAATAACCATAAATATGTCTTACGCATTTATAGAAATATTACACATAACATATGTTTAATTATGCATTGATAGAAGTAAACATTGGTCAGATAAAATGCACAGGACCCACACTGAAAAGGTATCACTAAACTTCAGAATCTTTTTTGACTTCATGGTGCTACTTCACAGGCATACATATTAAATACAGCACTATAGGAACTTTTTGTGGTAGATTCCCAGTAAGCTCTACTTTTGTTATATTTATAATTTCAATGAAATATCCTAATTTACAGAATATAACATAGAAATGTACCCATGATGTTCATATTTTTCAAAGAATCATTTGTTATCCCTGGTAGAATAAATTTATTATTTGATATTTCCTAAATTACTGATCTTGTTAGTTTTACATAAATGCAATTAGTTGGGCATAAATCAATATAGTGGACACTGACTTTAGAAACATTTGGAATGTATTCAATTGTGCACAGTTAAGTAGACAAGCTTTAAAATTAATGTTTTGCTTACTAATGTACTTGCATTTTTTAAAATTAATTTGAATATGCATATAGCTTTTCTATCTTATTTACCCAAACTTTTTGTAGTACCTGAGTAAGAGTTTTATAAGACACAATTCAGAGTACTGGTTCAATTTTGGCATGAACAAGTCTTAATTTATTCTGCTTGTAATCTATTGCAATTGAAGACAAAAGAGCAGCTCACACTGTGCTGCTTTTCATGGAACAACCGTAAGAGAAAGGTACCAAAAGTCTTAATGATTTTACTTTTCATCTCTGTAGGGAAGTCTAAACTTTAAGACAATTGTTTCCCCCTCTACATTTCATTTGGACAAAAACAGGTTGAAAAACAATGGACTATTTAGTTAAGCTATGTAAGAGATGTCTTACTGAAAGAGATATTTTAGTTCTTGTTAAATGTGAGTCTATTGTTAACCATTTCTAACTTCCTCAGGAGCTCTGGTAGCATAGAGGTTACGAATCGGGCTGCGAACCGTAAGGTCAGCAGTTCGAAACTATCAGCTGCTCTGCGGAAGAAAGATGAGGCTTTCTGCTCTCGTAAAGTTTTACAGCCTCGGAAATCCTGTTCAGGGTCGCTATGGGTCAGAAATGACTTGATGGTACTTAACAACAACATACAGCTCTGGTAGCGTAGTGGTTACGAATCAGGCTGCGAACCGGAAGGTTAGCAGTTCGAAACTACCAGCTGCTCCATGGGAGAAAGATGAGGCTTTCTGCTCCCGTAAAGATTTACAGCTTTGGAAACCCTGTTCAGGGTCGCTATGGGTTGGAACTGACTTGATGGCACTTAACAACAACAACAACATACAGATCTAAATTTTATGTCAATATTAAATCATTTTAATAATATCAAATCATTCTTAAAATTTTGATAGTTCAATGCTGTAACAAACACATGTTCGTAGTAGAATATAAAAGCATTTAAATTATAAAAATAAGAAAATTAAGATAAGAGCAAAATTCCATATAGTTTTTAAAACACAAAAGTTAAGCTTTTCTTAAAATGTAATGCATTTCTTGTTTCTGACTTTTTTAAGGAAAATAAGGAATTAAAAAAAAAATCCTAAAACAGGATGTCCAACTTCAAGAACCACCTAAATTATTGTTTCCCTTGATTTTTTTTTTTTAAACAACCCTTTTGTGTTAAAAAGAAGAAGATAAAGAACATGGAGATAAATAGTACCAAAGAAGTCACAGAAACAGTGGTAGCAGCAGCTCTAATCCAGACACCAATAAATTCCCAAAAGGACTCTAGTCTGGGAATAAATTTCCCCTTAGAATTATAGTGCTACATAAGCTTTAGTACAGGGTGTCAACTGCTAAAGAAGCTTTAGCACTGGGTAGGAATTAATTAACTCAATTGATTTTTTTCTCAAAAGAAAGCTGCGTAAATTTTATGTACATTTGTATCAAAGGGAGAATTAAGCTTAGACAACTTGATCAAAATGTAATTATCAATCACAGTACCTTTGAGTCCAGAGACATTATTAACAGTTATTGACTTTGTTCCTTTTTGTATGATTATTTGGAGATTATATAGTCACTGTTACTGTTAGTGAATTGCAAATTATGTGCTAACACAATGATAATATTGTAATTAAAGAAATGAAAACAAAGCAATAACAACAGCAAAACAATTCAGTCAGATACTCTTATAATTACAATCCTATGTATATTTTGACTAAGCATATATACAAAAAAAAAAAAAAACTTTGGGAGCAAAGAAAGGAATAAAAAAAAAAAGCCACCCTAGATGTTTCCTTTTTGGTGCCCCTGATTACTATTTTTATGCACCTTTTAAGTTTAGCTAAGAGATTTTTAATGCAACAAGCTATGCTCTGAGGGCTGTGTTTTTTTTCCCCCTCCCAATATCATGCATTTCAGTCTTTATCACAGTGGGAACAATAAAGTAACAGACCGCAATGCATTAGCATCATAAAGAAAATGTAATAAATGACTTTATAACTGTAGTAAAAGTTGCATGAGCACCAGCAGCTGTACCAGAGATGTTGCTAGAGCAGCAGTGTTTTATGACCTAATGGCACTCAGTGGGCTGATAATATTATGTGTGTGTGTAATGCCAGCGGTTTCCAAGGCCTAGATTTCAATTCTGATAAATAATTGAAAGCACTTTTAGACGTTTCCATAAAATGTTTAATACGAGATCAAACCCTCCCTCCCTGTAGTGGAAAATTAAATAGTTTTTACAGCATATTTATGATGAAATTCTTGATACTAACTTGGGAAAGTGATATTTTTTAAGCAAAGCAGTTTAAAATAAAGAATACTTCTAAGAGTTGTATGGTCTTGAATTTAAATAATAATTTCTTAGACTTAAATTTTCCATTTTTGCTTAAATTTCTGGATTTGAGGTTCTGATGACTTCCTGTGATGACAAGATTTACTGAAATAAATATAAAGAATATGGTGCAGTCATGAAGCGATGTGGATATGAATCTGGAAAGCAAAAGGACAGGAGAACTACAATGAGTCAATACTCTGAAAATGACAGAATGGATAATCCTGCATTGTAAATGTGTAATTCACCATGGATTCTTTATGCTGTTAAGTGGGGAGAGGAAACAAAACAAAACAAAAAAACTAGTGAGAATGATTGTTCCATCTCATTCACAGAACAGATGAGATGTGAAATGAGTATTCTCTGAGTGGGTGAAAAATTTATATAATGTATAATCGGGGAGATTGGGGTTTTATTTAAAACAGAGAAAACAACAACAACGATAAATTTTCTTCCCCTAAGAGAACACTTAATGGTAATATCTGCAACCACATATGAGATTTCTTTTTCCCTCTTTCACTTTTTTAAGATAATGAATGTATTACATTTTCTAGTTTGTTAAATGTCCCCTTTGCTTTTTTATATGGTAAATCAGAGATAAAAGGAATTAATGTACATACAACATCAAATGAAGTGAGCTTAGATAGCAGCTATCACAAATGTTGGTACATATTCTTATTTAATCAAGTGTATATTACAAGCAAACAACATTCTTAATTGATAGAATGAAATAAAGTTATGTAAACTAGTAGAATCACTTTTAATCCAACATATCAAAGATGTCTTTAGAGAATGATTTCACAGACAATAGAAAAAATATCAACAAACACCACAGTAAAAGGAAAAACAACACACTCAAATGTTCATATATGCTGACTGTCACCTCCTCTGTTCCCCAATTCCTCCTTACCCCAATTCCACGAACAAATAAGAGGGAAAAAATGGCTATTTAGCTAGGTGAAAATTAATACTTTATTGATAAAGGCCATTCTGTCTCAAGTAGAACATTCTTTTGTAGTTTTGCATTGTTTTGTTTTTGCCAAATGTTCATAATAACTTGTTACTCTGTTGCCAGCAAGAAGGGGAAAGCTGTTACTAAAGCCTGCTACTATCAGTCAAGAAAATAAAAAGATGCAAAAAGTG
>NW_006408529.1:4050194-4052526 GCF_000296735.1 Chrysochloris asiatica
AATTAAATGAGCAAAGAGTCTGAGGGAGCATGACAACATACCATAATCTGCATCAAATAATGGAAAGGACATGTCTCTGGGTTTGAGTATTAACTCTACCACTAAATACCTGTGTAATTTTTAAATAGCCTTATAAGTTGGTATTTGGAATGTATTAAATTATGAGAATGAAGTAATCCTGTGGGATTTATTGAATAAATAACACACAGTTTAAGATAAAATATTATTTTCCTTCATAAATGGTTATTTTCTATTTTCCTTTTTGGTCTTCCTTTTTGTTTCTTTTCCTTGGTCAATTAGAAAACAGGAACACATATTTCAGTATTACACACAATTAGAAATATTTCCATTAAAACTAGATTGTAGCATCTCTGTTTTCCTCATACTTGTCCATTTCTGATGTTTAGATGCCATTCCAAATTTTCTGTTGTACAGAAATGAAAACTTAATATTAAAGGAAAGCAGTCTAAAATTTTCTCAATGTGATCTGGGTGGGAACAATCAGAACAGTACAGTGATGTTATAATATAGCATTGGTGGTCCAGTGTTAGAATTCTTATTTTATATACAAAGTGACTTTATAGTCAGTCCATTCTGGTACAACTAAAATTGCCTATTCAGCAATTTCACTCTTATGTATATCCCTAAAATTGTTCAAAACAGGAACTCAAACAGTTACTTGTACATTCGTGTTCTTTGCAGCATAGTCACAGGAATAAAAATGTGGAAACAATCCATTAACAGGAAAGTCTATAAATAAAATGTGGTTTGTACAGTCATCCTTGGAACAACATAGATTTGAACTGCATGTATCCACTCATACTCATATTGAAAAAAACAACACTATGTGATACTAATGATATCTACACAAGCAATTTGTGCAATAAATTACATATTGCTACACAATGTAATATCTTGCAGTTCTCCTGAATTTTTCTTTGCATCTTAAACTTTGAACAGTATTACATGGGACCCAGAAGTAGTGCCTCAAATGATACTAGATGCGTTCCCAAGGAGCAGAGAAAAATAATGACATAACAAGGAAAGTTGAATTGCTTAATATGTACCATACATTGATGTCTGCAGCAGCAGTGGTAGGTCATTTCAAGATAAATCAATCCAGTGTAAAGACAAATATAAAAAGAAGAAATATAAAAATAAAGAAAGACAAAAAATACAGCTTTTCAATGGCTGATTTTTCAGAAGAGGATTGACAGATCTTTCTTCTGAGGAGCTTAGGGGTGGCCTCAAACCACCAACCTTTTGTTTAGCAAACATATTAGCTATTGGCACAACCTAAAGGCACAGAGATATATTTACAATTTAATGCTATTCAGCCATGATGAGAATTGAAGTTCTGATATATGATACAACATGGATGGACTTTGTGAGTATTGTTGTTGTTAGGTGCCATCGAGTCAATACCGGCTCATAGCGACATTATGCACAGCAGAATGAAACACTGCCTGATCCTGGGACAACCTCACTATTGTTTCCATGCTTGAGTCCATCAATGCTGCCACTTGGCCAATCCATCTCTTTGGGGGCCTTCCTCTTTATCTCTGTTCCTCCATCTTATCAAACATGATATCCTTCTCCAGCGACTGCTCCCTCCTGACAATATGTCCAAAGAATAAGAGATGAAGTTTGGCCATCTTGGCCTACAAGGAGCACTCTGGCTGCACTTCTTCCAAAATGGATCTATTGGTTCCTTTGGCAGCCCATGGCACTTTCAATATTCTCCTCCAACACCATAACTCAAGGGCATCAATTCTTCTATGGTCTTTCTTACTCACTCTCCAACTTTTGCATACATATGAGGTTATTGAAAACACCAAGGCTTGGGTCAGGCACACCTTAGTCCTTAAGCTGATATCTTTGCTCTTCAACACTTTAAAAAGATCCTGTGTAGCACATTTGCTTAATGCACTATGTCATTTGATCTCTTGAGTGCTGCTTCCATGAGTGTTGATAGTTGATCCAAGAAGAATGAAGTCCTTGACAACTTCACTCTTTTCTCCGTTTATTAGAATTTTGCTTATTGGTCCAGTGGTGAGGATTTTTGTTTTCTTGACATTGAGATGTAATCCATACCGAAGGCTGTGTTCTTGGATCTTCATCAGTAAATGTTTTAAGTTCTTCACTTTCAGCAAGCAAGGTTGTATCATCTGCTTATCGCAGGTTGTTAATGAGTCTTCCTCCAATCCGGATGCCACATTTTTCTTCATATAACACAGCTTCTTGGATTATTTGCTCAGCATACAGGTTGAAAGTATGGTGAATGAATACAACCTTTTTGCACACTTTTCTTATTTTTAAAACATTCAATGTT
>NW_006408529.1:4053371-4055381 GCF_000296735.1 Chrysochloris asiatica
ATTTCTTCCATTTGCTTTAGCATCTCTATGATGGGGATCATGTTTCATTCAGTGTCTCTCCTAACACCTATTTTGACCCTTTCCTTCTTTCTTGTCTTCTCAGTGACTGTGAGTATTAGCCTATATATATGTATAATATGATGGACAAATAAGGAAAAATATTTTATGTTCCCAGTTATTTGAACTTTCTTGTTTTTAGGTGCTATTGAGTAAGTTCTGATTCATAGTGACATATACACAGTACAATAGCACAAAATACTGTCTTGTCCATCACCATCCTCACAATTGTTGGTATGTTTGAGTCCATTGTTCCTGCCACAGTGTGAATACATAGTGCTTGAGAGTTTCCCTCTTTTTTGCTGACCAAAACATGATGTCTTTTTCCATGGGCTGTCAGATAGCATGAGAATATTGAATATTGAAATATGATGAGGAACACCAGAATACTGAAAGATATAGTGGCAGAAGATGAGTCCCTGAGGTTAGAAAACACTCAAATTATGACTGGAGAAGAACTGCCTCCTCAAAGTAGAGCTGACCATAGTTAGGCAAATGGAGAAAATATTTTGAGATCTTCATTTGTTGATGGTATACATTCAAAATGACAAGAAACAGCTGTAACATCCATTAAGAAATAGCACAGAGGATGTTTTTATTGTTAAGTGCTTTTGAGTCAGTTCTGATCCATACAGACCCTGTATTGGGTTGTGAGTGGCTGGTGAGCTTGAACTGTTGATCTTGCAGTTCATACCGACCTTCCAGTTCAGCACATTAATTAAAAGCACCACAGAAAGTCTCCAGGAAATGCAATAAATATTAATTTAGGGAAATGGAAAGTTGTCAAAAATGTAACAAAACACACAAACATGGATATCCTAGGCATTAGTGAACTGAAATAATTTGGTATTTGTCATTTTGAATATGACAACCACATTGTTTCCTATGCAGGGAATGACAAATTGAAGAGGAATGGCATCACATTAATCATCAAAAACAACACTGCAAGATCTATCTTGTAGGAAAATATTGTCTGTGATAGAATATTATCCATACACCTGTAAGGAAATCAATTAATACCACTATTTTTCAAATCTACACACCAACCTTTAAAGTGAGTGATGGTGAAATTGAACAATACTATCAATTTCTTCAGTCTGAAAATTATCAAACATGCGATCAGATGTATTCGTAATTACTGGTGATTGGAATGCAAAGTTGGAAACAAAGAGGGAAGATCAGTTGTTGGAAAATATGACCTTGGTGATAGAAATGATGCTGGGGATTGAATGATAGATATTTGCAAGATATCTTTTTAAAACAACATAAAATATTGGTGGGGCTTGATGACGGATTAGGGGAAAGTGCCATGCAGGAAAAGTAATAACACAGAATACCTGATGAAACAGGTTCAGAGAATTGTCCCAGAAAGTTGAACTAAATATAAAGGAATGTTTAGAAGGGCCAAAGGCTTACTGTTAGTGGGATTTGTAGCAGAGGCAGGAAAGGTGACGTTTTCTGATCAGTGGCTGCTAGCATGTCCCTGAGCAGCCATCTTGAGCATGATGGAGCTGATAAAAGAGTAGGGGGAGCTCCCATAGCAGGAATCTAGCTGATCTTTGGAGATAAAGGTGTGAAAGCTTTTCTGTTCATTTCTTTCTCTATATCTGCACACTTCCATTCTGGTGACTGGAGGGGGTGCCTGGGTGAGTGAACAGCCTCCCCTCCTGGAGGGTTCAACAATGCCTATGTATGGATCTACTCAGCAAAGAATACTGAGCACAGAATCGAAAAAGGGGAAGGAGCCAATAGGAACTGCTTAAAATGGAACATTCACCCAGAACTGCTTGAGCTGGCCCTGGGTTGTTCCTCACTAGGAGAAAGCATCTGAATGGGGATGAAGAGGAGAAGAGAGACAGACAGAAAAGGGAAGAGGCTGAAAATTAAATCTTGTATTGTGTCATAAGGAGCAAAGGTAACATCTTGAAAATTCTCAGGCAAACTTGAAGGCCA
>NW_006408529.1:4055481-4058269 GCF_000296735.1 Chrysochloris asiatica
AATCAGAATTTAAATTATTTATTTATTTATTTATGCATTTATAGTCTTTAGTGTCCAATCTGTTTTATTGCTGTTGCTTTTTGGTTTTAATTTTTTGATCCCCCTTTTACCTAGGGGAGCTCTTTTTCTCCCTATGTTACCCAAGAAGAGACAGTACTTGTGGTCATATAGCCAAGCTACAATCACACCCTATAAAACCACACCATCTAGGCAAGAGCAAAAACTAGTTCCTCCACACCAGGTAGATAGTCAACACTTGCTACAGTTACCCTGAATTGAGTAATAATAGAGGTGAAAAAGGAAGCCCATATCCTGATCACATCTACCTGGAAGCAATCAGGATGCTTAAAATTACATTAATATGCTTTAAAATTCATCTAATTATTGAAAATGCCCAAGAAACTACTGAAGATATTAGAAACAAGATAGAGTAATTGAAACAAATAAGCAGGAGGTAGACCTAGACTTCCCATTGGAATAAAGGCAGGCTTTGAAACTTCATGAAAAATAATTCAGGAGAATGATACTGAGGTGCATGCAAATGCTCCACAGAGGAGTGGAGAAGATTAAGGAAGAAGACTGGAAAGTGCTACAGAAACCATTAAATAAGATAGAAATGGCACTGGAAAAAATTCAAAATCTGAAAAAATAGGTCTAAGTGATTAATAGTAAAATATCAGAAGTGGACAATACACTGAAAGAACAAAGGAGTAGAATTGACAATATGGAAGTCACAATCAATTTGATGGCAACTGTTTTAAAATTATTTTTCATTAAATGTTTACTTTCTTGCCTGTTTAAATTTTTTTTTTTTTTTTTTAGTTAGTCTTTGCCTTCTTTCTGTATCATGTTCTTGATATCACCCTGCAACTCTACTGATCTCAGTCATTAATTTCTAATACATCAAGTTTGTTCCTGACATGTGTCCAAATTCAGGTAGGGCACGCTCATAGTAATTATATAAAAAATGGACGATAGTTTCATCATTCCATAACTGCCAAATAACATCATTACATAACTTCCAAACCACTGAGAATCATCACTTATTCAAGTTGACAATTAACTTTAACCATCACAGATGTCGTAATTATGACCTGCCATCACGTCAACCCCCTAATTCATGGAGACACAGGAACATCAGTACTGTACAGTTTTAATTTATAGAGATTTCACTGGCTAATTTTTCAGAAGTGGATTACAAGGCCTTTCTACTTCTTCTTAGTTTGACAATTATACTGGAACATGCTCAGCTTTATAGCAATATGTAAGCCTCTAGTGAGGTGGCTTGAAATGTGCTTAAAGTACATTGACTAAGAATTGAACCTGTGGGTCTTCTGCACAGAAAGTGAACATTCTAACTGAACCATCACTGACTCCGAGAATGATTCATTGTCCCTGAAATAACATTCTAGATGGGTCTACAAGCATACACTTACATTTATTGAAAAGATAAATAAATGAATTTACAGTTTCCCTGTCAAACTCTTCCACTATAACTTATTCCAAAACAACAACAAAAAAATTGTTTCTTTCCATATCTAAAGTGACTCTGTACACTCTCCAT
This sequence comes from Chrysochloris asiatica, assembly GCF_000296735.1. Classification (NCBI taxonomy): domain Eukaryota; kingdom Metazoa; phylum Chordata; class Mammalia; order Afrosoricida; family Chrysochloridae; genus Chrysochloris; species Chrysochloris asiatica. Next base: position 4,057,046 of record NW_006408529.1, read on the forward strand.
ATGTGGTGATATGATTTTATATTTTGAGTAATTTTTATCATTAGAATGGTTTCAGTAATCTGCAGGCAAATCCTGATGATAGTTTTGACTTCAGCAGCTTGCTTTTCAAGGCCTACAGATTTCAATTAGACTTTTCTTAGAACACTGAATAGATTTGTGTACAGAATGCTTTCCACTTGAGCCCCTAAATGAACCAGCAGAAGCTTTGTCCATTTGGCAATCCTACAGATAGTCCTTGCCCTTCAGCACCCATAGTTTTAAAACACCCTGTCAATTGCTTTGTTTCCTAGAAACCTGAATAAAATCAAGATGAATATTTCAATACATAATACAAAAATAATTAAATTGAAATTAATGAGCTAGAAAATATGAACATATTGAATTTTGTGTTTCCTTGACCTGAATTTATGTTGAGATCACATTAAACAAAATGTATAGTTGAAGAAAGCTTGACACATTTTCATCATTTTCACTTTATTACTTATTTACTTGAAGGATTAAGGAACTGTGGAGAGGTTCACAGTTTTATCATTCTTTCTTTAGATTAATAGGCCAAATTTTACTTACATGTTGCAGTTAGGTTTTTTGTTTTTTATTTAAAATTCTTCCATAACCTTCTATGTTGATCTTGTTAAATGTCTTCAATTTATTTCCTACTCACAGTGACCATTTATAGGGTTTTCAAGGAGTGACTGGATAGCATTTCAGCACTTATTTATTACATATCATACCTACAATAGTGCTTTCTAATCTGTGGACTAAGAGCCATTTGAAAATCATAAATTCAATTTATAGGTTGAAACAGCATTTCCAATGAAATATAATGAAACCAGAAAATAGTAGAATAAAAAGAGGCAGCAAGATGGTGGTATTGACAGAATGTCTATATGGAAACTCTACAACAAAGATACAAAAAAACATTGAAACAGAGGCACATAATAATTCATGAACTCTGAGATGTGGTTTACTAGGAGAGAGGGATGAGTTGTTGTTGTTATTGCTGTTAGGTACCATCGAGTCGGTACCTACCCATAGCGACTTTATGCAAGCAGAATGAAACATTGCCTGATCCTGGGCCAACCTCACTATTTTGGCCACAATTGAGTCTATAGATGCTGCCACTTGGCCAATCCAATCCCGCTGGGGGTCTTCCTCATTTTCTCTGACCCTCCACCTTACCAAACATGAGATCCTTCTCCAGCGACTGGTCCCTCCTGACAATAT
>NW_006408529.1:4060398-4063615 GCF_000296735.1 Chrysochloris asiatica
TAATGATCAATACATCTTGATTGCATGTTTGATCAATTTCAGATTGAAGAAGTTGGTAGAATTATTCTATTTCATCCTCACTGGCTTTAGTGGTTGATGTGTAAATTTGAATAATGGTGGTATTAACTGGGCTTCCCTGTAGGCACATGGATATTATCCTATCACAGATAGCATTGTACCTCATGACTGACCTGGATATGTTCTTTTTGACAAGGAATGCAACACTATTTCTTTCAATTTGTTATTTCAGGCATATTAAACCATGCGGTCATCAGATTCAAAATGGCCAATACCAGTCCATTTCAGCTCACTAATGCATAAGATATTGATGTTTATGCATTCCATTTCATTTTTGACAACTTCCAATTATCCCAGATAAGAATCATACTTCTTACATTACATGTTCCAAATTTCAACGGATGTTTACAGCTGTTTCTCTTCATTTTGAGTTGTGCCCCATCAGTAAATGAAGGTCCCGTGGGCTTTACTCCATTCACATCATCATTGTCAAGTCTACTTTGAGAAGGCAGCTTCTTCCATTCGCATTTTGAGTGCCTTCCAACCCAGCGGACTCATTTTCTGGCACTATATCTGCCACTGTTTCTATGTTATTAATAAGGTTTTCAGTGACTTAATATTCAGAAGTAGTTCGTCACTCCTTCTTCCTATTCTGACTTCATCTGGAAGCTCATCTGGAACCTGTCCATCATGAGTTAACCTGTTGGCTTTAAAAATACCTGTGGCATAGCTTTCAGAATCACAGCACCTTACAAGCCACTACCATGCAATAAACTGACAGATGAGTGGTGGGAGGGATGAGTAGACATGACAAAATTCGAGAATCTAGTGAACTGAGCAGGTGAGCAGATGGGTGCAACAATCTTGAGGTTTTGTGAGCAACTTCCTAGACAAGAAAGCACATCACCATTGAAAAAATGTATTTGTGTAGGAGTCATTGTGTGGGTGGCACAGGACCTGGTGATGCTTCATTCTGTTGTATATTGTGTTGCTATAGTCCTTGTGTGGTGCTGTGAGCTAATTCATCAGACTGCAAATCTGTTTGAACTGCAAGGTCGGTGGTTCAAGCTCACCAGCTGCTCCTCAGAAACCTTATACAGGGTCACTATGGGTCAGAACCGACTTGACAGTGCTTAACAACAGCAACAAATGGATCTGAAGTGACTCAACAGCATGTAACAACAAAAAAAAAAAATTCCAGAACATAGAATAGAATGCAAAACTCTGAATACATGTTATGAAGCAAGCATAACCCTCACACTAAAAGTATACAAAGAAATCACTAAAATGAAAATTATAGACCAATATCCCTCATGAGCATAGATACAAAAATTCTCACCAAAATCCTAGCCAATAGAATTTTAAAAACATGTAAAAAGTGGAATTCATACAAAAAATCAAGGCTGGCTTAATATTAGAACAGAAATTGATATAATCTACCATATAAATAAAAGGAGCTCTGGTAGTGTAGTGGTTACAAGTCGTACTTCCAACCTTAAGGTCAGAAGTTTGAAACTACCAGCAGTTTCTTGGGAGAAAGATGAGGCATTCTGCTCCCGTAAAGATTTACAGCCTCGGAAACCCTGTGCAGGGTCACTATGAGTTGGAACCGACTCCACGGTACTTAACAACAGCAACAACCATATAAATAAAACAAAGGGAAAAAATCATATGATTTTATAAATTGATGCAGAAGAGGCATTTGACAAATCCAGCATTCACAAAAATCCAACAGCTAACATTACTATCAGTATAGAGAAACAGAAAGCCTTCCCTTTGTAAAGATTCTTTGTATCACCACTCCTAGTAAATATGTTGGAAGTCTTAGCCAGAGCTATAAGGCAAGAGAGAAAATATAAGCATGTGTTGCTGTAGAATCAGCATTTGATTGCAAACCACAAAGCAGTTCAAACTCAACAGCTCCTTGGAAACACTGTACGTGGTCCCTAAGAGTTGAAACTGATTCAATGGAATTTTACAACAAAAGTTGCAAGGAAGAAGTAAAATGATCTCTATTTGTAGATGACAGGATCATTTACGTGGAGTCCTGGTGTGGTAATATAGGATAAGCTCTTGACCAAAAGTTTAGTTTGAACCATAAGGTTAGTGGTTCAAACTAACTGGTTGCTCCTTGGAAACTATACAGGGTCACTATGAACTGGAAGCAATTCGATGGCAATTAACAACAACAACAGCAATGATTCTATGCATGTAAAATCCCAAAGATTCAGCAAGACAATTATTGGAACTCATTGAAAGATTCAGTGACCTGGCAGAATATAAGATCAATTTACAAAATCAGTTGAATTATTTTACCAATAAAGATAGCACTGAAAAGGAAATTAGGAAAACAATACCATTTACAATAGCCACTTAAAAGATGAAATAATTAGGAATAAAGTTAACGAAATAAACAAAAGATACAAAGAAAACTACAAAATTCTACTAAAACAAACAAAAAAGATACAAAAATGGATGAATATACCATGCTCATGAATAAGAAGACATAACACTGTGAAAATTTCAACACTATCCAAAATAATCTAAAAATAAAAAGCAATCCCAATCCGGATTCCAACATGCTTCTTTAAAGAAAAGGAAAAAAAAAAAAAATGTCACTAAGTTTATACAGAAAGGAAGAGATCAGAGATAAGCAAAGCACTGTTTAGGGAGAACAAAGTTGGAGACATCTCACTCCTGATCTCAAAATTTACTACACAGCAGCAATGAACAAAACAACCTGGTACTGGCACATTGAAGAAAAATGATGAATCTGTGAAACACTTCAAAACATGTATGAATCTGGAGGACATTATGCTGAGTGAAATAAGTCAAACACAAAAGGACAAATAGTGTATGAGAACACTATTGTAAAAACTCAAGTTTTTCATACTAAAAGAAACATTCTTTGATGATTACCAGGAGTGGGATGGAAGGGAGAATAATTCACTGGCTAGAGGTTAGACACATGTACTTCAGTTGATGAGGAGGGCTATATACAAGAAAAGCATGGGTGATATAAGAATGATGAAGATAGGTGAAGACTCAGGGAAGTATACATGGATTTCAAGGCATTAGAGATAAACAGTGATATCTACCCAATCTTGGAACAACAATGTTGAGTGCATAGAAACATTCAGTTAGACATAGTTTAAATGAGGAAGAATTTTAAAGCATAGAGGATTTTTTTTTTTTTTTA
>NW_006408529.1:4065121-4066057 GCF_000296735.1 Chrysochloris asiatica
ATTTTTTAAAAAGGATGTATATAGGTATATAGTCTAAATGAGGAAGAGTTTTAAAGCATAGAAGATTTTAAAAGAGGATGTATATAGGTATTTACCTTTCCTGCATGCAAAATGATGAAAAATTCTCAGATGTTCTAAAACATCTTAAAGCAATGAATTGCTGGGTCTGGGGGACTCACAGCCATAGTCTTAGGGGACACCATGGTCATTTGGTATGACATAGTCTGTAAATAGAATGTTCTTTAGTGAGTAGCAGCTGAGATTTTAGAATCTCATGAGAGGCCATCTAAAGTTCAGCTATTGGTTTCTCCATGTGTAGAAGAGTGATAAGAAATGAAAATAATTAAAATCAATTAGTTTAGTGGACTAATGAAACATGTGAACAACAGTCTCCATGATTCTGAGACCAGAAGAAATAGATGTTGCCTAGCTACCACACCAACTGCTCAGAAAGGAATCATATTAGTGGGTTCCAGGTATAGTGAGAAAAAATATGGACCCAAACTGAAAATTAGTAAAAACAAGGAAGTGACTAGGTTTACTGGTCAGAAAGATAGTATAGGAATATGAAACTATAGGCCCTGACCACTATTCATGTCTGGAAAGAACCATTTCATAGCTCAGTTTTCCACCAAACAGTAGATAGGAGTATAGGAGAGGTAACAACAGTAGTAAGATATGTTCACCATGGAATGGCAACTCATTCAAAATCAAAAGGGCAACATTTTCCTCAGGAAAAAATTGAAAAGGGAAGGGAAGGTGGGTAGTATGGGAACAGGAACCGCAGGGAAGAAGCGGAAGATCCATTGTTGTTGCATGGAAGGAATTGCAATCATTAAGATGAAACAATGTGTATTGTTTGTTGAATGTAACAATGATGATCTTGTCTGTAAATCTTTACTCAATTCACAATAAAGAGTTTTTCTTTTTTTTTTT
>NW_006408529.1:4068027-4080319 GCF_000296735.1 Chrysochloris asiatica
GATGGAGTACAACTGAAAATGAAGAAAAACAGCTGAAAACATCCATTGAAAATCGGAAAGTGGAATGTATGAAGTATGAATCTGGGAAAATTGGAAGTTGTCAAAAAATGAAATGGAACACATAAACATTGATATCTTAGGCACTAGTAAGCTGATATGGACTAGTATTGGCCATTTTATATCTGATGACCACATGGTTTACTATGCCAGAAATGACAAATTGAAGAGGAATGGTGTTGTATTCATTGTCAAGAAGAACATATCCAGATCAGTCAAGAGGTATAATGCTGTATGTGATAGGATAATATCCATGTGTCTACAGGGAAGCCCAGTTAATACCACTATTATTCAAATTTACACAATGACCACTAAAGCCAGTGAGTATGAAATAGAATAATTCTACCAACTTCTTCAATCTGAAATTGATCAAATATGCAATCAAGATGTATTGATCATTACTGGTGGATGGAATGCAAATGTTGGGAGCAAAGAGGAAGGAATCATTAGTTGGAAAATATGGCCTTGGTGATTGAAATGATACTGGAAAATGCATGACAGAATTCTCCAAGACCATTGATATGTGCATTTCAAATAACTTCTTTAGACAGCATAAGAGACGTCTAGACACATGGACCCCACCAGATGGAATACATAGAAATCAAATTGACTACATCTGTGGAAAGAGAAGATGGAAAAGCTCCTATCATCAGTGAAAACAAGGCCAGGGGCAGACTGTGCAACAGACAATCAATTACGCATATGCAAATTCAAACTGAAGCTGAAGAAAATGAAAAGAAGTCCATGAGAGCCCAAATATGACCTTGAATATATCCCACCTGAATTTAGAGACCATCTGAAGAACAGATTTGAGACATTAAACACTAAAGACTGAAGACCAGAAGAGTTGTGGGATGATATCAAGAACATCATACAAGAAGAAAGCAAATGTTAATTAAGAAGACAAGAAAAAAGGAAAAGGCCAAAATGGATGTCAACAAAGTCTGAAACTTGGTTTCTAGCATAAAGATGCTAAAGCAAATGGAATAAATGAGGAGAAAGTGCTGAACAGAAAATTATAAAGTGCTGCTTGAGAATACAAAGTCAAATATTATAATGAAATGTGTGACGATCATGAGCTAGAAATTAAAAAATGAACAACATACTCAACATTTTTTAGGCAGAGAAAGATCTGAAGAAAAATTCATGCAATATTTAAGGATTCCATGGGCAAAGTTTTGAATGCAGTGCTGAGGAAACTCACTCATCTGACAAGAAATTGGGAAAGCAGTTAGTTGGCCCACTTATTGGACCAGATCCCTATTTGTTCCCATCCAAATAGAGGCAACTCAATGGAATGCATAAATCACCAGACAATATCATGTACATTGCATGCAAGTACATTTTACTAAAGATCATTTTAAAATGTCTGCAATAGAACAATAACTGGGAACCACCAGAAGTTCAAGCTGGATTCAGAGGAAGATGTTGAACAAGGGATATCATTGCTGATGTCAGATGGATCTTGACTGAAAACAGAGAATACCAGTAAATACCAGAACGTTGTTTACCTGTGCTTTATTGACTATCAAAAGGCTTTCAATTGTGTGGGTCATGATAAGCTATGTACAACATTGAGGAGAATGAGTATTCCAGAAACTTAACTGTGCTCACTGTATATATAGACCTAGAGGTAGTTGTTTAAACAGAAAAATGAGACATTAAATGGTTACAAATCAGAAAAAGTATATTTCAGGGTTATAGTCTTTTACCATATTAGTCAATCCTTAGGCTGAGCAAATAGTACAAAATGAAGGATCATATGAAGGAGAAGGTGGCATCAGGATCAGAGGAAGAGTGTTTAACAACCTGTGATATGCAGATGATACAACCATGCTTGCTAAAAGTGTTGTTGTTGTTAAGTGCCATTGAGTCGGTTCCGACCCATAGCGACCCTGTACAGGGTTTCCGAGGGTGTAAATCTTTATGGGAGTAGAAAGCCTCATCTTTCTCCCGCGGAGCGGCTGGTAGTTTCGAATCACTGACCTTAAGGTTCACAGCCCGATTCGTAACCACTACGCTACCAGAGCTAAAAGTAAGAGGACTTAAAATACTTAATGATTAAGATCAAAGATCACAGCCTTCAGTATAGGTTGCACCTCAATGTAAAAAAAACATAAATTCTAACCATTGGACCAATAAATAGCATCAAGATAAATGGAGAAAAGATTGAATTGTTCATTTTTCTCAGATCACCCATCCACACTCATAGAAGCAATAGTCAAGAAAGAAAATTAAATATTGCATTAGGCAAATCAGCTGTACAAGACTTCTTTAAAGATGTCAGTTTAAGGACTAAGATATGCCTGACCCTAGCCATGATGTTTTCAATAGCATCATATGTATGTGAAAGTTGGACAATGATTAAGGAAGACTAGATAGCCTGACACATTTGAGTTATGGTGCTGAAGGAGAATGTGAAAAGTACCATGGACTGCCAGAAGAACAAACAAATGTCTGAAGAATGCTCTTTAGAAGCTAGAATGGCCAGACACCATCTCTCATACTTCAGACATATTATCACAAGAGGCCAGTCCCTAGAGAAGAACATCATGCATTGTAAAGTGAAGAGTAAGCGAAAAAGAGGAAGACATCTGACTAGATGGATTGGCACAGTGGCTGCAGCAGTGGGCTCAAGGATAACAATTTTTGTAAGGATGATGCAGGCTAGGCAGTGTTTTGTTCTGTTGTGCATAATGTGGCTACGCCAACTCTAGGGCACCTAATAACATTTATTAGTGTAGAGGAATCCAACTGATTGTTATATATTTATCTTGTACCTTGTTACTTTGCTGAATCTTTCAATGCGTTTCCATAGTTTTCTTGCTGAGTCTCTGGCGTTTTCTATGTATAGGATTGTATCATCTTCAAGTAGACAGAGTTTTACTACTTCTTTGCCACTTTGTTGTTGTTGTTAAGTAACCGTGGAGTCGGTTCCGACTCATAGTGAGCCTGCCCAGGGATTCCAAGGCTGTGAATCTTTACGGGAGCAGAAAGCCTCCTCTTTCTCCCGTGGAATCTTCGGTAGTTTCAAACTGCTGACCTTGCGGTTCACAGCCCGATTCGTAACCACTACACTACCAGAGCTCCTTTGCCACTTTGGATGTCTTTAAATTCCCTTTCTTGACTTAAAACTCTGGCTAAGATTTCCAGCACAATATTGAATATAAGTGCACATAATAGGTATCCCTGTCTGGTTCCTGCTTGCAGAGGGAATGCTTTCAGTTCATTATTGTTTTGACATGTTGAATTCTATTAACTAGGATTTTGTTGCCTAATTTTTTTTTTTCTTTTCTTTTTATCTATGTTCATGGGGGATATTGCTCTATGATTTTCTTCTTAGTGATATCATTGTCTAGTTTTAGTATTCATTATAATACATTTTACCTAGTATCATAAAATGTATTCTAGAGATTTCTATCCATTTCTATATTCTGGAATGGTTTGAGTAAAATTGGTGTCAGCTGTTCTCAGAATGTGTTAGGGTTCAACAGTAAATCCTTCTAAACTTGGACTCACTTTTGTTGGGAGTTTTATAATGACCTGATCAATTTTTTACCCTTTTGTCTTAGGTTTGTAAAAGATATCTACTTCATTCTGCTTTATTTTAGGTAGTGTTTTTCTTTTTTTTTCTTTTTTTTAATAATTTTATTTTGTATGTGTTCAATATTTACCCATGTTTTGGTGATTTTTACTATTTCTTTCAAAGGCCAACTTCTTCTCTTGGTGATTCTACTTTCTCCATTTTCTGTTCCATTTATTTCTGCCTTCATCTTTATTGTTTCATTTCTTCTGGTGTCTGAAGGCTTACTTTGATGTTCTTTTTCTAGTTGTTGGAGATGTTACATTACTGTGTTGACTCAGGTTCTTTCTTCTTTTAGAACGTGTGAGGATTTGCTACAAATTGCCTTCTAAGTATTGCTTTTGCTTTGTCATTTAATTCAAGGAGTTTTTAATTTGTCCTTTTACCCAGTAGCTTTTTAACAGAAAGGCTTTCAGTTACCATGTATTTGGGTTTTTGTTTTGTTTTGTGTTCCTATTGTTGATTTCTAATATTATAGCACAGTGATCTGAAAAGATGGTTTGTGGGCTTCTGATGTTTTAAAATTTCTTGAGGATCTCTTTGTGGCCTAACATATGGTCCATTCTAGAGAATGTTCCATGCACACTGGAAAAGAAGTTGTATTCTGCTATTGTTGGTATGAGTGCTCTATATAAATCTATAAGGTCATGTTGGTTGTTGTTTTGTTACTTTGTGTCTTTTTTGTGTTTCTTTCTAGTTGTTCTGTCTTTCATTTAATGCAGAGTATTAAATCTATTATTATTGTAGGTTTATATCTTTCTTCAATTTTATTACACTTTGATTTAAATATTTTTAGGCTCTTTCACTGGGAACATAGATATTTATAATGGTTATGTCTTCTTGTTCAATTGACCCCTTAATCATGAAATAATGCCTTTCCTTTTCTCTTAGGCTGAGTTTTCCCTTAACGTCTGTTTTATCAGAACTTAATACTGTCACCCCCCTCATTTTTTATTGCCGTTAGCTTAATATATTTTTCCATCATTTGATTATTAATCTATTTTTGTTTTTATGTGTAAGCTGTGTCTCTTTTAGACAGCACACTGAAGGATACATTTTTTTTTTTTATCCATCCTGCTACTCTCTCTCTTTATTGTTGCAATTAATACATTGACATCCAGTGTAATTATTGATAGGTATGAATTGATTGCAGTCTTTTTTCTGTGTGTTTTTGTGTGGTGCTGGTGGTTTCTTTGTTCCACAGATTTTTCTGTGGTAAGTTCATTTTGTTTGTGCATTTTCTTGTCAGTTTCCTCACTGTTTTGATGTTTGCAAAATCTTTCTGGTTTTCCCTTTTCTCGATTTGATGTGAAGGTGTATTAAGATTTTTTCAAGTTACCCTGTAATTTATTAATTTTGTCCCTAATTTAAAACAGACTGTTTTTATTTTGAAATCTACTTAAATTTCTTGCCATTTGGAAGTTCTATAATTATATTTTCCCGTCTTTTTGCTTTGTAGCTGTATTCATCATAAATTATCATCTGTTTCCTTATTTTCAGATTTGTAGGTTTATTTTACTTTGGATGCTTTTATATCTGGATTGAATTCTGGGTTGTGATGAAATGTATGTCAATCTTAGGTTAGCTGCTGTTGTTACTTCTCAGCATGAAGGACTCCTTACTCTTTTTTGTAAAGTTGTCCTGGTTTTAACAAATTCATTTTCACCTGGAAATGTTCTAATTTTTTCTTTGTATTTGTTGGACATTTTTTGCTGGGTATATGATTCTTGGTTGGCAATTTTTTTTTCTTTCAGAATTTTGTATATTTCTCCCCTTGCCTTCTTGTCTGCAAGATTGCTTCTGAGATACCAGAAGAACTTAATCTTATTGATTTTCCTTTATAGACAACATTTCACTTTTCCATTGCTGTTTTTGGTATTTTTTCCTTGTCTTTTATTATGGAAAGATTGAGTATGATATGCCTTAGCATTTCTTTTAGGTTCTATTTTGTTTGGGTTTTTCTCAACATTCTGTATGCTTATCTTTTGGTCTTTCATGAAGCTTGGGACATTTTATTCCAACAGATCTTTGACTATCTTTTCTATCCTATTCTTTGTATCTTCCTTTTCTTGTATTCTGATCACTTATACATTATTGCTTTACATGTCTTAAGTTTTCTTCAGATGTTTTTCATTCTTTTTTTTCTGATTGTTCTTCTTGCTTACTAGTATTGAGAGATTTATCTTCAAACTTGTTAGTTCTGGTTTCCATTGATGCAGATCTACTAATTTACCCTTTCAATGCATTACCAATTTCTGACACATTGTTATTAATTTTCTGGGTTTCTAATTGCAAATTTTGCATCATCTACATCCCTCTAATTATTTTCCTTGATTGTTTTTGTAGTACTTTCCTGAATTGTTCCTTGTTTTCCTCAGCTTTTCTCACAATCATTTGGAGGTACCTAAATACCATTCTTTTGAATAATTTTTCAAGTATTTCCAATGCTTTTTTTTTCCTTAAAAACTTTTTCTAGCTCTTCCTCGTTTACATTTATTTGAACAACTTTGTCTTGTTTCTTCGTGTGAATAGAAATTTTCTGCTACTTTCGAGATATTTTTGTAATGTTGTATTTGTATTAAGTTGATGATTGTTTGTGGGCATATTCTTAGGCACACACCAACTGCCTCCTGGTAAGGAATGAGCTATTGATTATTGTTCATGCAGTTCTGTTCAGGATGGATTTAGCTGATGTTTGCTTTCATTGGTCCAGCGCATAGCAATTTCTATTGGCTTTTGCCCAGTGGGTGGGGTTGCAAATGGTACAGTTATGTCTTGGCTGTATGTATGCAGTTTCTGTCACCTGTTGGGTGAGGCAAGAAGGGAAAGTACATACAAGAGAGTATGAAAAAAAATAATAATAATGAACAGGAAAAAAAAATGTACACAATAGCTTTCTCTCCACCAATAAGCAGTATGCCTCTGTGCCACTTCCTCTTTTGCCTTCATAGCCATCCGAGAAAGTTCAGGATGGCCACACTGTGTCTGGCCAGCCAGTAAAGATCACAAGTCTCTCTCTTTCTTTTCTATCTTGCATTTCAATTCAGCTGCTTCTTGTAGTGAAAACTAGTACAAACCTGCCCAGGGCAAAATCTACAGATTTTTGTCTCCAGTACTTATTAATGAATCTTGACTGTATGTTTGATCAATTTTAGACTGAATAATTTGATATAATTATACAATGTTTTCATTTTTGGGCTTAGGGGTTGGTGAGTAAATTTGAATAATAGTGATATTAAGTGGTCTTCCTTGTAAGCATATGAATATTACCCTTATTACAGACAGCACTGTGCTTTAAGAGAAATCTAGAAATGTTCTTTTTAATGATGCCTCTAACACCATTTAATCTTTAGTTTGTTGTTCCCAGTATAGTAAATTACATATCAATAGAAGCTCACTTTGTTGTTCCCAGTATAGTAAACCATATATAAATTACATCTCACTAATGTCTAGGAGTCCTGGTGTGGCGCTGTGGGCTAATACATCAGACTGCCAAGTCATTTAAACTGCAAAGTTCACCATCTGCTCCTTGGAAACCCTATACAGGGTCACTATGGGTTGGAACAGACTCAGCGGCACTTAACAACAACAATGTCTAGGATGTAATTTATATATGGTTTACTATGCTGGGAACAACAAAGTGAGCTTCTATTGATATGTAATTTACATCTCACTAATGTCTAGGATGGTCCTGGTGTGGCTCTGTGGGTTAATGTGCCAGACTGCAAAGCTGTTTGAACTGCAAGGTAGGCGGTTCAAACTCACCAGCTGCTCCTTGGAAACCCTATACAGGGTCGCTATGGGTCAGAATTAACTTGACAGCACTCAACAACAATGTCTAGGATGGAGTCCTGGTGTGGCGTTCTGAGCTAATGTGTCAGACAGCAAAGTTGTTTGAACTATAAGGCCGGTGGTTCAAGCTGACCAGCTTCTCCTTGGAAACCCTACACAGGGTCACTATGGGTGGGAATCGCTTCTACGGCACTTAACAACAACAACAACAATGTCTAGGATTGAGTTCTAGTGTGATGCTGTGGGCTAATGTGTCAGACTGCCAAGTCGCTTGAATTGCAAGGTTGGTGGTTCAAGCTCATCAACTGCTCCTTGGAAACCCTATACAAGGTAGCTATGAGTTGGAATTAACTCAACGGCACTTAGTAACAACAACAATGTCTAGGGTATCGATCTTTATGCATTTCATTTCATTTTTGATGACTTCCAACTTTTCTAGATTGAAATATCTTACATTCCATGCTCCCACTATTATTGAATGTTTGCAGCTATTTGTTATCATTTTGAACAAATGAAGGTCCTGAAGCCACTGTTCTATCTATATCACTAAGATCGACTCTACTTTCAGAAGGCAGCTCTTCCCCAGTCATATCTTGATTGTCCTCCAACCAAAGGGCTCATCTTTCCACACTATATCAGAAAACATTTGCTAACTACTCACAAGACTTTTAATGACTAACTTTGAAAATATACCCCATCCTGTCTGTCTTAATCTGGAAGCTTTGCTGAAATCTGTCCACTATGAGTGACCCTACTGGTATTTAAAATACTGGTGGCATATCTTCCAGTATCAAAGCAATGCAGAAGTCAACACAATATGAAAAACTGACAGATGAGTGGTGGACATATATACGAAGTGACTTCAAAAGTTCATGGAAAATTTGAATTAAAAAATGTTAAAAAACTTTCCATGAAGTTTTTTTGAATAACACACACACACACACACACACGGGGTTTCAGATAGTTTGTGGGAAAATTCCACTATCTTTCAATTCGATTTTTCCCTTAAACTTTTAAAACCCCCTGTGTGTTTATATATACTTACGATGTTGTTGTTGTTAAGTGCCGTCAAGTCGATTCTGACCCGTAGCAACCCTGTATAAGGTATCCAAGGAGCAGTTGATGAGATTTAACCACCGACCTTGTGGTTCAAATGACTTTGCAGTCTGACACATTAGCCCACAGCACCACACCAGGACTCCATATATATTGAACATGCATAAAAAAAAAACCCAAGATGGCACACTAAAACCAATTCATGTCCTTATTTATGGAACTGGTCATGTGATATTAGCTGGTATTTTGAACTACCTTCTCCTACCACCATTCCATATTCTTTTTACCTTCAGCAAATACTTTAGGTGATCATTGTCCCTTGCCTAATGTGGTGTGAGTCTTTAGTATTCATGTTGGATTTAGGTTGCTCTCATTTTCCATTGACTTTAATCACAAGACATAACAGTACTAAGAGGTATGTTAAATAATATCTTGTATTCCAGACATACCCTTCTTTACCTTCATTGTGTGATATCAAACAATTTTTACTCTGGTAATCAAGATCAATCACACCAGCGAATGCAGTAACAATCTTCTATGGCTGTTGAACAAAAGGCATGAGGAGCCCAGAATGGCTGAGTAATATTGCTGACTTTAATTTAAATGGTGTAGCTATTGTACCTTCTGGTTAGAGGATTCCGCCTTTGGAATTGAGATATCTAGAACTGCAGAGCTTAGGTTCATGGGAACAGGAAGCAAACATTTTCTGAATAGAAAAATTGGGGTGGTAATTAGTAATGGCACTTCCATTTCCACACATTGATTCTTGGACCCATGAATTTGGACTGGTATCCACAAGATGTGTCACCTATCCACTTGATTGTAAAAATCATAGTCTGCTGAGGTCATCATTTATTGAGTATTCACACAAGACACAAATATCTTTATTCATTTGCCCATTCTGAAAGATCTGTCCATATGTCTTTTTCCTATACCTTGTTGTCATTAATTCTCCAATCATGTTCTTTCCAAGTCCTTAAGTATCCAGCCAAACCTAGTCCTTCACTATCCAACCACATCCCATAAATCAGTATAAAACTGTGCATATAGCCATCCCTCTGTCTAAGCAAAATGAACAACCACATGCACTGCTCTAAGTTCTGCCCATTGGGAAGACTTCACTTTGCCACTATTCTTCAAGGAGGTCCAAGGAAGGAGCTGCAGAGCTGCTGCTGTCCACTTTGAGTGGGACCTGCATATCTTGCAGAATCATCTGTAAACCAGACAACGCTGTTTCTTCCTCAACTGATCAAAAAGAACTCCCCATGAAGTCATATGTGCATACTGGGAGAAGGATGGCAACTGGACAGGTGTTTGGGCCACTTCCTCATGTAACTTACTTGTGCCATCAAGTCCTACTAGGTCTGACCTCATCTATACCCTTCCATTTAATGTAGAGTGCTGCTATACATGTCCAACTTTATGACATTGTGTCTCAGACAATATCCAATTTATAATCAGCAGCTCAGGCCACACAGTGACTTGGAAGGCCTTGATTAAGGGTTCAGAATCTTCTGAGGCTCAGTAACAAGTCCAAAGCTATTTCTTACATGGAGAGTAGTTACCTGAAGACAATGACAGGACTTTGTTCCAAAATAAGAGTCTGCACTGTAATTTACGTTGTTATGTAAAGATAATTTTGTCCTCCATATCTTCAAATGACGTATTTAAAAATAAAAGTTGTTTTATATCTGTGCTTTTCCCACTTAGATAATTTGCAATTTGACATTTATTTCTAATGAACCCATTTAAGATATTTTTTTATGGACTCAGATCATCTATTTCCAACAACCTTTCATTTTTTCTGTCCTTATGCCTCTAACAGCCAGGAATATTTAATATTACAAAATGCTTTTCCTATTTATTTTTTTTTCCTCTAAAATTTTTGATCCCAGTGGAATAATTTATTCCATCTTGCTAATTATCATTTCATATTCTTGGTTACTGCTGCTATGTTGTTGTTGTTAAGTGTGTTGATTTAGTTCCAACCCATAGTGAGCCTGTATAAGGTTTCCAAGAAACAACTAGTGGGTTTGAGTTGTCAAGCCTGCAGTTAACAATCCAGTGCTTACGCTACAGCACCACACTAGAATCCTTACAATAGGCAATGATTAGTCCTTTTCTACCATTTCTAGACAGTTTTGCTCCTAACATTAACTTCACTGATTCCAATGTCTCAAATAAGTTATACTGATAATCACATCTTCATTTTCCTAAAATGAAACAAATTAATAAATACCCATATATTTTTTACAAACACATTGAATTTCTTATTTTGGCAAAGGAAATCAAAAGCAATGCAAAGGAATTGCTCTATGAAACAATTTCTTTCAAGTGAAATAGAATCTTGCTTAAGATCCAAAGATCTTGAATTGAAAATGGCAGAGAATACAGAACCCCTCCTTTCAAGTAGTTTTGTCCATTGGATTATTCTGTGGGTTTCATGAAATCCAAATTCTGCTACTGACTGTGCACGGTCCTGAAATCAGTTCACTGTTGCTATTGTTCCTCTTGATCCTTGTGGCCCTTGGCATTACTTTGAATGTTTCACCCACATCTTTAGTGGACACAAATGACCCATGTTGCAAGGAAGATGCAGTCTACTGTTTCTCAGATTTGGAGACTCTCCACTTGGTTTGCCCCTGTCATGTATTTCTCTAACCAGTAAACCACTATCAGACTTCAAAGGCCACAATATTTCCTATTATACATAGTCACAATTATTCAAGACCTTGCTTCTCAAGTAATCTTATGCTAGAACTAGATGGCTCACACATCTACCCATCTGAAAACCCAAGCATAGGCAATCTTTCAGGTTCTGAGAGTATATATGTGGTGATCTTTTCCTCGGTCCCAGAAACTTTAGTTGTAATTCCAGAACTCAAAAGTTGCTTTCTACATTCTTTCTCCAATTTGTTGTAATTGCTTTTAAGGAAAGCCAAGAATTTTTAAAGAAAAAAATTTCAAAAAATAGTAAATGCTATTACAAAGGTTAATTCTCAAGTTTCCTGGTCAGAAATTCTGATTGGTGGAGTTCAAGACTCTACATTTGAATAACTTTTTTAGATATTTCTGATATATCCTGTATAATGATCAAATATTTCAATATATTGCTTAAGAGACAGAGAAGAATAGATTATTCTTCAGAGAAGTAAGAAATTAATTTATTCTTGCAAACATGAAGGTGATTCAACTTCTGCCCAATCCTGGGCCAACCTCACTACTGTTGCCACGCGTGATCCCTTTGATGCTGCCACTTGGCCAATCCATCTCACTGGGGGTCTTATTCTTTTTCTCTGACCCTCCACCTTACCAAATATGATATCCTTCTCCAGCAACTAGTCCCTCCTGACAATATGTCCGAAGTATAAAACATGAAGTTTGGCCATCTTGGCCTCCAAGAAGCACTCTGGCTGCACTTCTTCCAAAACAGATCTATTGGTTCTTTTGGCAGCCCATGGCACTTTTAGTATTCTCCTCCAACGCCACAATTCAAAGGCATCAATTCTTCTACAGTCTTCCTTATCCACTGTACAGCTTTTGCATGCATATGAGGTTATTGGGTCAGATGCACCTTAGTCCTCAAGCTGACATCTTTGCTCTTCAACGCTTTAAAAAGGTCTTGTGCAACAGGTTTGCCTAATGCAATATGCCATTTGATTTATTGACTGCTGCTTCCTTGACTGTTGATAGTTGATCCAAGAAGAATGAAGTCCTTGATAACTTCAATCTTTTCTCCATTGATAAGAATGTTGTTTATTGGTCCAGTGGTGAGGATTTTTGTTTTCTTGACATTGAGATGTA
>NW_006408529.1:4084089-4089601 GCF_000296735.1 Chrysochloris asiatica
TAGTCAGTAAGGAAAGGTAAACATCTTTCTGATATTCTCTGCCTTCAGCAAAGATCCATCAGACATCAGCAATGATATCCTTCATTCCACAGCCTCTTCTGAATCTAGCTTGAACCTCTGGAAGTTCTCTGTTAATGTATGCTTACAGCCATTTCTATATTACCTTTAGCAAAACTAATAGGCAGTCTTATTTTTCACCAGGTGGAGTGGCTGCTAGATTTGAACCAGTGACCTTATATTAGCAGTTCAATACTTATCCCACAATACCACCAGAAACACTTGTATATTAAGCTAAGGTATTTGATTTGTTACAAATGTTCCTCAATGGAATCTAAGCACAAGTGTCCACCCATTAGAATAAGGGCTACCAGCACTAAATCCCACTTGCCTCTCATTTATAGTATCAATAGGTGAGATCCAAAATATGTCTTCAGCTCTCCATTTATCTTCCCCTGACCTATCAAGTTCTCAAGATATCCTCTGTGCTTCTTATATTGACCTAGATTCCCATTTTTCACTTTCCTCATTTCTGAACTTCTGTATGGGTTGTTAGTTCTTCAGTTCTTTATCATATACATTAACTTGTGTGTGCAATGCTCTCCTATCTCCTTGCCTTACCTGAATCCTGATTATCATTTGTCATTTTGATTCCTCTGGAACCCTCTCATGTGAGTTGTTTATTCTGTTTATCCACACTGTGACTGTAGAATTTATTTTAATCATTAATCAGAAAAGACACATACCATTATATTCTCCTTACTATTTGATACAATTTGTCTGTCAACAAGTTTTTGTATTCCCTTATTTGAAATATCTTAGGCTGAGCTGGGAGCCAGGAATGCACTGTCGTGTTTACTTCTTCATTAGAGGTGAATCTTCATCCTCAAAGGGCTGCTCTCAGGGGACCAAACAGGTGAAAGTTCCATGCAGTAAGACCAGGACTAGAAGGAGGATGCTTTAACACCTCATAAGGAAGTTTTTGCAGAGTGTTAACAGTATGGTCAGAAGTGAGGACATTCGCTGTGATGCAAGATCACAAAGCCCTTGGATAGCAGTCCTCTGTGTTTAATCTGTAATTTAAGTTTCAGTTTTTAGTGAGCATTTCACTATAAGGAGCACTGTTGATTGTTGAACATTATTCCTGGTGGTGTTCCAATACTGGCTCTTGACAATCCCAGAAAACTGTAACCATTAATTTTCCAGCTGATGTTTGACTTTTGAACATTTTCTTGGTGAGCAATTGAAGTTGTTTCCATTCCATACTCTGCTATTTACTCTCAAACTCGTAGAGATAAATCCATATCTCATTAACAGTAATGATTTTTATTTTAAATAAACTTTTATCTTCTTTGAATATCACTCCAAATTTTGTTTGCAGATATCCAAATGCTTCTGTTTATGCTTTCCATGAGTTGTTTTGGTACCCATCTCATAAACTTTTTGAAACCCAAGTCTGTTTATTTCATAGGCAGAGCCATGGCTGATATGCAAATGACTTGCCATATAATCCACAGTCACTTGTTTATTGTCAGTTCCTAAAGTTAACATGTGCATGTTTAAAGTTTTCATCGGCTATGGATGTAGATGTGTGTTTTAATATAACCAGAGTGTGGATAATTTTTAAATCACCCTCATAGATTTTATTATTTCCTTTTTTATTTATCCCAACTGTGACTTAGGAGAACCCCTGAAGGAAAACAGGTACATTAAGTTATTTTTATATTCTCTACCTCAGAATCTAAAACTGGATTCCCAATAAATTCTAATCTAGCTGCCAATTTCAGGTCATTAGTTTTCATATTCTATTTTTTTTTTTTAACTTTTGTTTCTTTGAAGATTATCACTGACACTACTTCATATACTGTGTACTCCTCAGATGTTTTGTGGATTAAAAAAAAATACTAATTTTATGAATTGGGGACTATCAAAGTCAGCAATGGTGTCTGTGTCTCTGACTGGCTTGAGTCCGTAAGACATTTTTTGGTACTTACTTTACTTGACCTTTTTTCAGAATTAGGTAACAATTCCTTCCTCATGAACTTCATTCTTCCTATCAATCACTGGACTATATCTTATATGTCATTTCTAGTGTACCTCACCTGGGATTGATATACAAATTTTATAGATAAAGTCAATGTTAATCAAATTAAGCAATTTCCTAAAGTTAACAGTGCTAGTAAGGGGCATAACAGAAATTTAAGCTTATGGATATCTGCTTCCAAATACATGATCTTAACCACTACACCATATGGTCCCCCTATTTTAAAGTCATTCAAGATTGCACAGTAGAAGGCTTTGGGTAACCGTGTTCTAGAAAACTGGACCAGGGCAATTGAATGTTGGAAGAAACTAGAATTTCAGATGGCAAACCTTATTGAATCCCTCATTGCAGCCATGCCAGTATTCAAGTGAGATGCTTAATTCTTTGCCAAATTTCAGTGAGTGGTTTACAGTAGTTATTTTTTATTATAGGAATTTTAAAAAGCTAATTTCCAGTTATGAAGCTGACCTTATTCATATTTTAGTCACTTTTCATTAGCCACCAAATGCTTCCTTGTCTGTGTTAGCCATGCACCCTCATGCTTGATTTCTGCACAAGAAAAACTTCTATTATTTCTGTACAGCTTCAAACCAAGTAGTCACTTATTGTAAGCCCTATACAGGTTTACTATTATGTGGAATCAACTTGATGGAACTTAACAACAACTACCTTGTCATTTCTAATAAATATGGACTAGACTTATGTAATATTCTGATTTAAAATTACTAGATAATAAACAAATTTTCATAACACAATTATTTTTAAAATGTGGATTTATAAATCACAACCTTTATTTCCATAAAACTGAAGTAGTTGTTTGCCTCTTTAAATTTCCAATTGTTCAAATTATGCTTATTTTTCATCCTGAGAAAATATTAATTAAGTCAATTAAAGCAGAAATTTGGCCCTATGCTGAGTAGAAATGTACCTAATAGGAACTTACTTAGTGCCATTATGAATACAACTTCCTAATAGACCACCAGGGAGTAGCTTTGCCTTTGTGAAAATTTGGATTATTAGGTATTTAAAGCATAAAACCTCAGCTAGAATTGTACTTTTAATACAAACAACATTCCATTATGTTGTCAGGTCCCTAAGGAGAGTTACCCTTTCTTTACTAGAAGTACCTTTTCATTTTCATATACACAATTGCCATTCACAAAAGGAATTTTAGATAATGATGATAATAATAGTGTCATAAAAGAAAAGGTTAATATCTAAATCTATATAAAAGTGACTTGAGAATTTTATGGTCTTCAGTGAATGAAAATACTGAAGCTGTGTGATGCTGGAAGAAATTAAATTTGAATGGATAAAGCATTTTTCCTTTCTTATTTAGCACAACTATGGTTTAGGAAGACTCAAAAAGACATAAAGCTATTTATCAGTAAGATAAGAGTCCATTCAAGTTGGAAGCTTATTTTTATTTAAAAAAAAAAATTGCGATGGTAGAAACTCAGTTATGTGTAAGATCTAATGATCGAAGCAGCATGGAAAAGTAGAAAACTTGTATTTTCTCTATTATTATTATCTTAGTTTTTACAAACATGTCAATAGAATACAATTTTGTATAAGAAGGAGAAATTGACTTTTCTCACTTTTAATTCTGTATCAACAACTTCATTGTAAAGTGCATCCTGGCTCATGCTACTTGACATCCACTTGCATGTCCTTATTGGCAACTTTTTTTTTTCTTTAATCCCTGAATCTATCAAAAGATATCATGATGGTGATGCAGTGGTTAGCACTCAGATACTAACCAAAAGGTGAGTGGTTCAAACCCACCAGCCATTTTATGGGACAAAGATAGGCTAGTCTACTACTATAAAGGATGCTATTGTTGTTATTGGTTAGTATTATCACGTTGGTCCCGAATCATTACAAACCTTTATAGGGTTTCCAGGAGCAGCTGGTGAATTTGAATGGCCAATTTTGATGTTCAAACTGACCTTGAGATCAAGTGCATATCCTATAGTGCCACAGCACAACTACAGCCTTGTAAACTCCATGGAGTAGCTCTACTCTGTTCCATAGAGTCACTATTAGTCAAAATAAAATTGATGGCATTGGTTTTGTCAGGTCGACTGTATCACTAGCAACTTGCCTTGTTTGTTAATGTTTCCCCCAAATCTCTAAACTTACATAAGGAAAAGAAACACATAACTTAAAGTTATTAATCAGCATTATTTTATACATTATTTTCTGCAAGAAAATATGACATACTGAGACAAAGAAAAAGACAGTTTCAGCAAATATTCATAATTTGAGGCAGAATGAAAATGGGTCTGTACTAATACTTTTATTAAAATAATTTGCCAAAGATTTACCTCTTTGTTTACAAACATTTTCCTGTAAATGTTAATGAATCCAAAATTAGGAAAGCAGTATCATTTATAATTGCCAAAAGTGATTAAATATTTAGGAATAAATATAACCAGAGAAACAAAAGACGTATACAAAGAAAACTACAAAACACTACTACAAAACGCTAAGACACTTACGAAAATGGAAGAATATACCATGCTTTTGCATAGGAATACTTAACATTGTGAAAATGTCAATACTACCCAAAGTGATCTACAGAGATAGTGCAATACCAATCTTTATTTTAATGACATTCTTTATTTTATGTGTGTGTGTGTCTTTTTTTTTTTTTTTTTTTAATGTTTAATTGTGAATTGAGTGAAAGTTTGCAAGGCAGATCATCAGGTTTACATTCATCAAATCATATGAATTGTTTCATTACAATGATTATAATCCCCTCCATGTACCATCAGTTAAGACTATTTCTCTCTATTCATTTAAACTTTAAAAAAAAAATGTTTTATTGTGAATTATGTGATAGTTTACATGGGAGAACATTAGCTTTACATTCATCCTATCGTATATCATGTCATTGCCATGGTTGCAATCCCCTCCATGCATCATCAACCAACCCAAGGGTACATAACCTGAAAGCCTGAACCTCGGTTGTCAGCACAGAGCCCCTCTCTCTCCCTGGGTCTAGAGTCCCCAACCGCTCCATCTCTCCACACCATCATCTCCGCCTCCATTTCAGGCATCACTCTTTCTCTGGATAGGGTCCAGTACTCTGCTCTTTTCCCTTAATGGTCCCAGGAACTACTGCTCCTGAACAGCAAAGTCAGTCACTCCCCTCCTTTTGCTACAAACATCTACCTTTACATTTCCAAACCTCACAATCAGTCCTGATAACAATTATTCACTATTGTATCACAAGAGACTGATTGGATACTACTCAGTGAAGATTCTACCTTTCTCCACGGCCTCTGGATCTAGGCTCCCCCTTGAAAGCTTGTAAGCCAGTCACTTCTTGCCTTTGTAGCTCCCCTCCCCATTTTAGTTAGCCAATGTCCAAGTTGCCCGTCCCTATCTACTCTGTGTATGGAGGGGGTAGGAATGATCCTTGCTGTGAAGATTTGTTCCCTCTTTTGAGCTACTGCATCCATAGGT
>NW_006408529.1:4120472-4122081 GCF_000296735.1 Chrysochloris asiatica
CAATGTTTTTCATAGCTTGCCATAATAAGCCTTTATATAGTCAGTGAAACACAGGTAAATTTTTTTTCTGGTATACTCTGTTTCAGTCAAGATCCATTAAACATCATCAATGATATCTCTCACTCCACATCCTCTTCTTAATCTGGCTTGAACCTCTGAAAGTTCTCTGTCAGTGTATGTTTGCAGGCGTTCCTGTATTACCTTCAGTAAAACTTTACTCACATGGGATATCAAGATATTGTCCATTGATTTTCACATTCTTTTGGATCACTTCTCTTTAAAATAGACATAATCAGTGGGACAGATAGTGGTCTTCTAAATTCTTGGCATAGATAAGTTAGTGTCTCCAGTGCCGACTCACATTCTTGAAATATTTCCATTTTTACTCCATCAATTCCTGGTGCCTTGTTCTTTGCAAGTTCCTTCAATTAACCTCAGACTTCTTCCTTCAATATCATTGGCCCTTGATCATATGGTAGCTCATAAAATGGATGACCATCAACCATTTTCTTTTGGTACAGTGATTCTGTGTATTCCTTCCATCTTCTTCTGATGTTTTCTGCATCATTCAATAATTTGCCCTGAGAATCCTTCAATAATTAAAGCTGAGGTTTGAATTTTTTCTTCAGTTCTCCCAGCTTGAGAAATACTGAACATGTTCTCTTTTGTTGTTCTGACTCCAGATGTTTCCACAGTTTGTTGTAATATTTGACTTTATCTTCTCAAGCTGACCTTTGAAATTTTCTGTTCAGCTCTTGTATCTCCCGATTTCCTCTATTTGCTTTAGCATCTCTACAATGGAAATCAAGTTTTAGTGTCTCTTCTGACATCCATTTTGATCTTTTCCTTCTTTATTTCCTTAATGTTTTCCTTTCTTCTTGTATGATGGTTTTGATGTCATCAAGATCAATATATATATACATATACATTGACCTTGTCAATCTCTCTCTATATATATTGATCTTGATGCTTTTGTTTTTAAGTTGCTATGTGTCAGCGAATTTGTTCTAACCCCCTAGAGGCACTGCATAAGGTTTCTAATGAGTTTTAGTTGGGTTAGATTCACCAACACTTCAGTTAGCAGTTCATAATCAATAACTGTTACTGAGCTGAAATGGATTGGCCATTATGAATCTGACAGCCACGTGGTTTACTATGACAGGAATGACAAATTGAAGAGGAATGGTATTGCATGAATCATCAAAAAGAAGAAATCCAGATCAATCATGAGGTACAATGCTGTCTGTGACAAAATAATATCCATGCGCCTACAGGGAAGTCCAGTTAATACCACTATTATTCAAATTTATGCACCAATCACTAAAGACAGTGAGGATGAAATACAAGAATTCTACCAACTTCTTCAATCTGAAATTGATCAAACATACAATCAAGATGTATTGATTATTACTGGTGTTGGAATGGAAAAGTTGGGAGCAAAGAGGAAGGATCAGTAGTTGCAAAATATGGCCTTGATGATAGAAATAATGCTGGAGAATGCATGATAGAATTCTGAAAAACCAACGATTTATTCATTTCAAATACCTTCTTTAGACAGCATAAGAGACAACTGTACACACAGACCTCACCAGATGGAATACATAGAAAT
>NW_006408529.1:4124192-4125289 GCF_000296735.1 Chrysochloris asiatica
GTGGCAACATTGATGGACTCAATGTGGCAACAGTAGTGAGGTTGGCCCAAGATTGGGCAGTATTTTGTTCTGTTGTGCATAAGGTGGCTATGGGTCAGTACTGACTCTATGGGACCTTACAACAATAACAACTGGTTTATTATGTATTGTGCTGTGTTTTCTATTAAAAATTTAGTATATAAGAATTTACGTATTGACTCATGGGCAGCAGCATCCAATATGATGCACCTTGCATCTGTTTTTGTTGTAGTATGATCACCTTGTTTAATTTTCTTTCAAAAATATTACTTTGAAGTGCATCATTGTTACCAATTATTGAAAAAACTAGCACTAGTGATAGCAACAAGGTGCAAAGGAAAACTGTTAGTTTTAAAGTTATGTTATCAAACAACATGAAGGTATAAAATTAGTGAATGTTATCTTATGGCCTTGTAGGATCAGTACTGAACTGCGGACCACAAGGTTGGCTGTTCAAACCCACCAGTGGCTCCTCAGAAACTCTATACATCTTTGCCATTAGTCAGAACTGATTCAATTTTACAACAACAGCATTGTTCATAATTTAGGCATGTGGAATTGACAATCATTACAGTCCTCAAAAACATGGAAGATATTATCCATGCTGTTAAATGTTCTTCTCAATTGATACTCAAGGCTAATGAAAATGAGAAAGGGACATATATTAGGGGGATTAAAAAACTTCATGGAAGCATCAACTGTCTTTTAATACTATCATTTCACAAAATTTTGAAGCCTCCTTGGATTAGAAATGGAGCAATTGCTAATGACATGGATTTAGCAGCAAACACAAAAGTAAATTCCACCCATTACCCTGATAATCACTGCTAAGGCATGTAGTTGTTCATGATGCTTAAAGAAAAAGCAGAACCGAACTATGAAATGGAATTCGCATAATGTCAAAATCACATAACATTCTATTTCACAGAATATCATGGACTTTAAATGATGCATAACTACAATTATGTTTATAAATGGGAATTAGTCATTACACAGATAAACAAGCATGTAATTCATTCTAGTTTTAAAGAAAAGGGCAAAGAAGCAAAGTTACATAAGTGGAAATAAAGATGTGTAGT
>NW_006408529.1:4126539-4129489 GCF_000296735.1 Chrysochloris asiatica
TTCTCTTTCAATGTATTATGGTAGATGCTGACAATGTTACTCAACATGGTTGTTGTTTGACTACAATAGTGGTCTTTATTTGACCTATGTATATTATTCTGTATTAAAACAAAGTTTCAAAGGGAGCTTGTGAAATAAAAGCAAACCTTAAGAGGAATTTCAGAATTCTGCTAGTCTTTTGTTGAAACAACTCATATATAAGTAATTCTTCTAGTTATTTCTTTTATCAGAAATCTATATTGGTGTTGTTATTTTTGTTACTTTCCATTGAACTGGTTCTGATGATTGAACAGGTTTCCAAGGAGCAGTTTGTGTGTTTAAACTGCTGACTTTTAACCTAAATGACCTACTAAATTTTAAGTGGACATATAATTATAAATAGTGATCATATCTTCTATTAGTGCTGGAAGTCTGATTTTCAGATTTTTATAGATAAAATATAGGTTTTTCTTCATGAATAACAATATCATACTCAAGCAGCAGATTGAACAAACATATCTATTTTTCTCTAAAATCTTCTAAATGCTCAACAAAGATCACTAAAACAGGAGATGACTAATTTATGCTATTGTTATTTGCTCTAACATTGGCTCCTGGTTTATGGGGACCATACGATTAACCATCATCACTCATCTGTCTGTTTGTCATACTGTGGTGGCTTGTGAGTTGCTGCAATTCTGGAAACTATGCCATGGGTATTTCAAATATCAGCAGGGTCACCCATGGTAGACATGTTTCAGATGAGCTTCCAGACAATGATTGACTAGGAAGAAGATGTGTTGAACTACTTCAGAATGTTTAGTCACTGAAAACCTTATAAACAGCAGAGAAACACTGTCAGATATAGTGCTGGAGAATGAGCTCTTCAGGTTGGAAGGCACTCAAAATGAGGCTATGGAAGAGCTACTTCCTCAAAGTAAAGTTGATCGTGATAACGTGAATGGAGTAAAGCCTGTGGGAGTAAAGCTCACAGGACCTTCATTTGCTGATGTGGCACAACTCAAAATTAAGGGAAATGGCTGTTGCCATCCGTTAATAATTAGAACATGGAATGTGTGAAGTATGAATCTAGGAAAATTAGAAATTTTCAAAAATGAAATGGAACACATAAACATATATATCTTAGGCATTAGTGAAATCAAATGGACTGGTATTGGCCATTTTGAATCTGACAGCCACATGGTTTAATACTCTGTCAGGAATGACAAATTGAAGAGGAATGGTGTTTCACTCATTGTCAAAATGAAGAAAGCCAGATCAGTAATGAGGTACAATTCTGTCTGTGATAGGATAATATCCAGTTAATACCATTATTATTCAAATTTACATACCAACCACTAAAGACACTGAGAATGAAATACAAGAAATCTGCAAACTTCTTCTCTCTGAAATTTATCAAACATGCAATCAAGATGTAATGCAAATATTGGAAACAAAGAAGAGAGATCAGTAGTTGGAAAATATGGCTTTGTGATAGAAATGATACTAGAGATTGCATAATAGAATTATGCAAAATCAATGATTTGTTCATTTCAAATACCTTCTTTAAACAGCAGAAGAGATGATTATATACATGAACCTTACCAGATGGAATAAACAGAAATAAAATGGACTACATCTATGGAATGAGACGATGGTAAAGTTCCATATCATCAAACAAACCAAGACCCGGAGCAGATTGAGGAACAGACCATCAATTTCTCATATACAAATTCAAACTTAAGTTGAAGAAAATGAAATCAAGTTCATGAGAGTCAAAATATGGCCTTGAATATATCCCAGATGAATTTAGAGATCATCTGAATAACAGATTTGATACATTATACTAAAGATTGAACACCAGAAGGGTTGTGTGATGACATCAAGAACACCATACAGGAAGAAGACAAAAAGTCATTAAGAAGGCAAAAAAGAAGGAAAAGATAAAAATGGATGTCAGAAAAGACACTAAAACTTGCTTTACATCATAGAGATGCTAAAGGAAATGGAATAAATGAGGAAGTATGAGAGCTGAACAGAAAATTTCAAAGGTAAGCTCAGCAGACGAAGTCAAATATTAAAAAGAAATGTGCAAACATCTGGAGTCAGAAAACCAAAAGGGAAGGACATGCTCAGCATTTCTTAAGCTGGGGAACTGAAGAAATAATTCAAGCCTCCACTATCGTTATTGAAGGATTCTCTGGGCAAATTATTGAATGATGCAGAAAGCATCAAAAGAAGATGGAAGGAATACACAGAGTCACTGTACCAAAAGAAAATGGTTGATATTCAACCATTTCAAGAGGTAGCATTTGATCAAGAGCCAATGATAACTAAAGAAGAAGTCCAAGGTGTCTTGAAGGAATAGGCAAAGAACAAGGCACCAGGAATTGACGGAGTAAAAATGGAAATCTTTCAAGAAAGTGAGGCAGCACTAGATGCACTCACTCATCTATGCCAAGAAATATGGAAGACTACTACCTAGCCAACTGATTGGAAGAGATATGTATGTGTGCCCATTTCAAATACAGGTGACCCAACATAATGTAGAAATCATCAGACAATATCTTTGATATCTCATGTGAGCAAAATTTTACTCAAGGTAATACAGAAATGGCTGCAGACATACATTGACAGAGAACTTCCAGAGGTTCAAGCCAGATTCAGAAGAGGGTGTGGGACGAGGGATATTATTGCTGATGTCTGATGGACCTTGCCTGAAAGCAGAGAATACCAGAAAGATGGTTCCTTGTGTTTTATTGACTACGCAAAACCCTTCAATTTTGTGGATAACGACCAGCTGTGAAAAACATTGTGAAGTATTAGTGTTCCTGAGCACTTCATTGTGCTCATAAGGAATCTGTACCTGGACCAAGAGGCAGTTGTTCTAACAAAGCATGGGAACACTGAAAGGTTTAAAAGTAAGAAAGGTTGTGCAACAAGGTTGTATTCTTTCACCATACTTATTCAA
>NW_006408529.1:4130262-4147432 GCF_000296735.1 Chrysochloris asiatica
TTCTGTTGTGTACAGGGTAACTTTGAGTTAGTACCAGCTTGATGGCTCCTAACAACAACAACAACTAAAATGTTTAAAGAAATGAAAGCTGTCCACTTCAACACCAACCACATGATTGTGGTTGAAGTTCAGACCTCTTTGATTCATTTCAATTATGGATTTTCAGAAGTAGATTTTCAGATGTTTCTTCATAGTTCATGTTAGTGTAGAAGTTCCTTTTTAATCTGTTCAGCATCATAGCAACATGCAGACTTCTACTGACAGACAGGTGGTAACTGTGGGTGAGGTACTTTGTCCAGGAATCTAACCAGGCTCTTTTTCATGGAAAGTTAAGCATTTAGAACTGAGCTACCAGTGTACTCATGAAGCTTATAAAAGGTTGATACAGCAGTTTCTTGAAAATTGGCTTATAAGGAAAGTGGTGTGGTGCCATGGTCTAATGTGTTCAGACTGCAAAGTCATTTGAACAACAAGGTTGGTGATTCAAGCTCACCAGATGCTCTTTAGAAACTCTATACAGGGTTGCTATGGATCAGAATTGATTTGACAGCACTTAACAACAACAACAACAACAAGGAAAGTGATAGCCCACTGGTAGTGAAAGAAAAAAGAGAAACTAATTGAAGACAGTGCCAAATAAAGATTAAATAGTAACCATTGTTCAAAGTAAAGAGAATCACAATACAAAAAGAAGGAGGTACATTATAAAATATTTTATTCTCTGACAGACAGAAATTGAAGATAAAAAATTTATCTATTTTTTTTTTTAGTATAACTTAACTATTGTTTCAGAAAAGGAAAAAACAGAAAAAGAACAACTTTATTTAGACTTCTAAACGAATCTCTCCATTGTGATCTTAAACAAAAGTGAAGACGAAGAGAATGAAGAAAAGAGTAAGTTTTGTGTGCATAACAACCACAGAATAACAGGTATCCAGCAATAAAGAAAAGCAATGCAATTGAAAACAATTGTGTTTTCAAGATGAACAGCTGCTTAGAAACTCAATTTTCAATGAGAACATTTTCAGTCTGAAAATAATATACATATGCACAGGAGCAAACTGCACAGCATTTAGATGGTCTATTCTCCTGGCACCAGTTAGGGATAGAGTGAAACCTATTGTAAAGTTTTAATTTTGCATCCTGTCACTGTATACTTCCTAACTTATTTTACTTGACTTTAAATGATATAGAAATATTCCACTTATTAATAGCATGCCTCAGGGAGATGATTGTACCTCAACCTACAATGTAGAGAAGTGAACAGAAGCTGTATATGTGAGTAAAACAACAGCAAAGCGCTTTTGCTTTTGTAGTCTGTTCTGACTCATGTAGGACAGATATCATATAGGGCCAAATAAAAGGCTCCATTAGATTTCCAAGAATGCTCTGTAGGATAAGCATGGGACAGTGAACCACAAGATAGGTGGATGGAATCTGCCACCTGTAATGTGGAAGAATGATGAGAGTTTCTGCTTTCACAAAAGGCTCTGAAACCTTATAAAGTTTTGCTATGAGTCAGAACCAACTCCACAGCACTTAGAAGCAATTACAACAACACATCTTTAAGGTAGAGGAATGGCCCTGCTGCACATCTGGTGGTGTGAACCATTGACCTTTCAGTTAGCACCTGAGGTGTTTCATCAGAGCACTTGAAAAAAGGATAAAAAAAATTAGAAATTATAGTTTCTGATCTTATGTCTTGCATTTTCATGCTTCTATTACTTATCTTTGATATTATTAAGACAAACGCCCTTTGAAAATACAAAAGGAAAACAGTGTCTGAAATCATCTATACTTAAATACTTGAAAAATTATTTGCATGGTGAAACCAGAGGTTCAATTGTTTAAAACTTACATATTTTAATTCTTTTTTATTGCTCACAACCAATAAATGCTACACCACACCAGTTCTCCCAGCAAATACTCTTTTCAATTTTTTAAAATTACTTTACTATTTTTGAGATACTTTTTGATACATGCAAGAGAGATTAGGTAAGTTATAAATATAATAAAGCATGAGTTTGGAATAAACTCGATGAAACCAACACCAATATAAGAGCCAGAGTTGCTGTATTTTTTTAAGTGTTCCTTATCTGTCCCATTATATAGCACTTTAAATAAGATAATCACTTTCCTGAATTTTGTCTTTGATGATCTTGTATTATGTTTGAAAAACACAATTGTATTGCATATGTAACTATTTCAACACAGGACGTTAATTTTACTTACATTTAATTAAACCTCTGTAGAACTAATTTAAAGACTAGAGTTTTTTCATCTACATTATATACCAATACAGACTTGTAGTCTAGCACATTAACCCACAGTGCCATACCAGGACTACTCTCCCTCTTTCTCCATATATTGTTATTGTTATTAAGTGCCAGTGAATTGATTCTGACCCATTGCGACCCTGTATAGGGTTTCTGAGGAGCAACTGGTGAGCTTGAACCACTGACCTTGCAGTTCAAACAGCTCTGTTGTCTGGTGCATTAACCCACAGCACCACACCAGGACTCCCTCTCTATATATCCAGATCCTTCTCCATACATACAAGTTCCTTCTAGGAGTCCAGTTCATATATGCACTGATTTATGCCAAACAAAATCATTTTAAACATGTCTTTATGATTAGTGAAGACTGCAGACAAATGCCCTCAGTAACACACTTGTTTTAGTCTCCTTAGGGTACCTCCCCCCAAATATATTAAGGTCAGAACTATATCAAGTTTTTAAGAAAGTGCAACTGGTTTCCCAAAACTTTCAAGCTTTGCAACATATTTACAAGAATTCTGCCCAACGTAAAAGTTTTTAGATTGATCAAGTGTTTTAAAGAAGGTGGGTAGAGTTAGAAGATAATCCAAGAGAGGGAAGACTGCCAGCCTCAACAAATGAAGAACCTTTGACTGAAGTCCACAAATTGGTGGAAGCCAAGCCCACTGTCCAGTTAATTTTGAACCATAATGACCCTATAGGAGAAAATAGAACCACTACAGATAACTTCTGAGAGCTTAAACTGCCAACCTTTCATTAGCAGGCTAGTGATTAGCTCACTGCAACAAATGGGCTTCTTATAGAATTACCTTCAGTGCAATAGATACTGAAGTTGGTATCTTATATGTTTCAACATTTTACATTTTAGATGAACATCTCAGTAAGCTTTTGCTTGATGGGTGCCAAAAACAGTGCAAAGATCAGCTAGCTCAAAGAGCTGATCTTTCTATCAATCTTTCAAGCAAGATGATGATAATTTGATAATTTTATGGAATGAATTATGACCAGAGATCAGTCATTAATTTACCAATATGATCTGGAGAGCAATATCTAACCAAAACTGACTTACAACGAAATTTGCTGGGCCAGTTGGATTCAAGGCAGAGAGACCAGCACAGATGGTTATGGTGACTTTTTTATTTTGCTCTTTATTTTATATTTTTTTTAAATGTTTTTTCAAAGGGTTTATCCAGAAAGTTATTGTTAAAGGATACAGGGCAAAAACACATGTTTATTAGGAAAAAGTTTTTAGAAAAATCAAAATTGGATTGGTGAGAAAAAGGCCAATGGATTTGCCCTGAATACTTCTTTCCATGGCAACAATGTGCCTGCTCATTCTCTGAGGGTAGTAAGGGCAGTTCTATTACAATTTTGTTGGGAAATTTTAGCTATCCATTCTGTATCCCTGACCTGGTCACTTCAGACTTTCTGTTCCCCAATTCAAAGGACATCTGAAGGGAAGATGATGGGAGTCCTTCAAGAATGCCAAAACTGCCATTTTGACATGTAAATTGAACTACACAGGAGGCAGAGCTTGATGGAAGATTGGGGAGAAGCACAGTGAGGATCTCCATCAGCAATAACACAGAATACCAGATGAAGCAGGGTCAGAGGATGGTCCGCAAACTCTGAACCACGTATAAAGGAATATTTAGAAAGTTTGAAGGCTTACAGCCAGTGGAATTTGTAGTAGAAGCAAGAAATCCAGTGCTTTCAAATCTACTGGACTTAGGTGAGATAGAGCTGGGGAAGGATCAGAGCCACCACAGACGCCTGCAGCCTGACTATCATTGGAGATTAAGGCATGGACATTCTTTTTTTCTTTCTATCTGTTCATTGGTCTCTCACTGTCTTTGTACCTCCATTATGGCGACTAGAGGGTTACTTGATCAAAAGAACACCCATGCCCCCCTCTGCCCAGAGGGTTCTACTATGCATATGCACAGATCTGCTCAGCAATTTAAAGACACAGTTTCCACTTAAAACGAAATGACAGTGCAAAACGGCCACAGCTAACCCTGAACTGTTTATTACTAGGGAAAAAGCCTGAACAGGAGTTTTGGAGTAAGAGAGAGATAGACTAAAATGGAAACAGGTCAAATATTAAATCATGAGTTACATCGTAACAACCAACAGTGACATCTTAAAATTTCTCAGGGATCCTTGAAGGTAAGAAGTTGAGAGAGGACATTAAAGCCATAGTCATATTTGTCTACAGAATTATTTTTTCTCTTCTCTCTTTTCTGTGATTTTAGACTGAAATATACAATCTGTCTTTTTTGCTGTTGCTATTTTTTTGTTTGTTTGTTTGTTTGTTTTTTGGTCCCCTAATTACCTTTAGGGGGATCTTTCTCTCCCTACATTACCTAAGAAGAGATAGCAACTGCAGTAATATAGTCAAGAAACAATAACACTTTATAAAATCCCACCATCCAGGCAAGAACTAATATCAGCTGCCTTACACTAAGTAAGCAGTCAACACCTGTGACAATTACTCTGGGTGGAGTAATAAGAAGAGTGAAAAGGAAAGTCCATCTCCTGATCACATCTACCTGGAGGCAATCAGAAAGCATAATAAAATACCAAAACATACATTCACCTAAAGATTAATATCACAGCCAACTATTGAATATTCCCAAGAAAGGGATAATCTTCTCTAGACATGTGCAGAAACAAGATAAAGTGACTGAGACAAATGAGCTGAAAGTAAATCTAGACTTGATATTGGAAGAAGAGCAGGCTTTGGAAATGACTGAGAAGGAATTCAGAAAAAATGGTAATGAAATGTATCAAAACACTTTACAGGGGAGTTAAAAAAAAATAAGGAAGAAGTCAGAAAAGTGCTACAAGAACAATCAAATTAAATAGATGCATCACTGTAAATAATTCAAAACTTACAAAAAGAGACCCAAATGATTAATAATAGTATATCAGAAATGGACAATACACTGAAAGTGCAAAAGAGTAGAATTGAAGAGATAGAAGCAAGAACTAGTGAGCTGGGAAACAAATCTCTCAATACTTCTAAGATAGAGGAGCAAGCAGAAACAGGGATGAAAAAAATTGAAAATCTAAGATTCATGTTGGACAACATGAAGAGAAATGGCAAGAATTATAAGCATTTTGGAACAGGAAGAATCACACAAGGCCACAGAAGAGATAGTGGAAGAGTTTATGGAAGAAAATTTCCCAAACATCCTGAAAAGTGAAAAGATAAGCATTCAAGAAGCTCAAAGAACCCAAGGAAGGATAGACCCCAAAAGAAAATGACCAAGACATATCATAATCATGCTCTCCAAAATCAAAGATAAGGAAAGAATCCTGAAAGCAGCTAGGGAAAAAGAACTGTTATATACAAAAGAAAGCAAATCAGATTAAGCTTGGATTTCTCATCAGAATGCATGCAGGAAAGAAGACAATGGGGATACATATATAAAACCCTGAAAGAAAAAAAACAAAAAACAAAAAACTGCCAACCAAGAATCCTTTACCCAGCAAAGATGTTAATCAAATATTACAGTGTAATAAGAACATTCCAAGATTAGGAGAAACTAACGGATTTTGACAAAGCCAACCCTGTGCTGCAAAACATCCTAAAAAAAGTTCTGTGGACTGAGAACCAACAAGAACGGACAACAACCAGAGACTGACATACTTGGCAGTACCATGCAGAACTCAATAGACAAATGGAATAGTTGAGAACAGAACAAAATTATAAAAACAAATACAGAGGATCTGGGAGGTCAAATCTATGATCAAAACAATTGCAATGTGAAAGAGGGTAAACACATGGGAACACAGATCCAGGTGGTGAGAAGGTTAGGTAGATTACAGGATAAAATTGACTTTTAAATGCAGAGAAGACTTAATAGAATATAAGGTAATCTCAAAGGAAATTAATACTTCACAACACAGTAAGAAAATGAAAACCCTAGAAGAACAAGGAAACATTAAAACTATGAAGAAATTGACAAGAAAGAACACAAAAAACAAGGACTTAGCACAGGAAGACATGCAGAACAAAGAAACCAGTAACACCACAAAAAACAAACATAATTACAGCAACTAATCCATACCTATAGATAACTACAGTGAATGTACACGGATTAAATGCACCAGTTAAGAGACAAAGAGTGGCAAAGTGAATAAGAAAACAAGATCCTTCAATATGCTGTCTACAAGTGACACACCTTACACACAAAGACAAAAACAGATTAAAACATAGAAAAAAATATACCAGGCTAATTGTAATTAAAAACAAACAGGTGTGGCAATATTATTCTCTGCTAAAATAAATTTTAAGTCAAAAACTAACATGATAGAAAAGATGGACATTATCTCATGATTTAAGGGACAATTGAATAAGATGATATAATCATAGTAAATATCTATGCTCCCAATGAAAGAGCTCCAAAATATATAAAGCAAATGGATTTGGTGAAAGAAATGTACAAATCTACAATAATAATGGCAGATTTTAATACACCTCTTTCAAAAATGGATAGAACAACTAGAAAGAAATTCGACAAAGTCGCAGTGGAACTAAACAACACAAGCAGCCAGCTGGAATTCATATATGTGTACAGAGCATTGAACCCAACAACAGCACAATACACATTCTTTTCCAGTGCACAGAACATTCTCCAGAATAGAACATATGTTAGGCCAGAAAACAAGCCTCTATAAATTTACAAATATCAAAATACTACAATGCATCTTCACAGACCACAATACTATAAAATTAGAAATCAACAATAAGAAGACCAAGGAAATAAAGTCAAATACATGGAAACTGAATAACAGCTGAAAAGTGACTGGGTAGTAGAAGAAATAAAATGTGTATTTGTAAAGTTCCTAGAAACAAATGAGAATGAAAACACAACATACCATAATCTTTGGGAGATGGCAAAAGCAGAGCTGAGAGGACAATTTATTGTAATAAATGCACACATCCAAAAAGAAGACAGAACCCAAATCAACACATAAATACAACATCGCCAACAACTAGAAACAGACCAGCAAAGTAAACTTACAGTCAAGAGAAAAAGGAACTAAAAACAGATTAGAACAGAAATAAATGAGATAGAAAACAGAATAACCATAGTGAGAATTAACAGGATAAGAAGCTGGTTCATTGAAAGAAAATATAAAAACCATTGAGAACCCTAACAAAAGAAAAGAGGGAGAAGACACAAATAACACACATAAGAAACCAAATGGGTGATGTCACAACAGAACCAATAGAAATAAAAAGGATAATAACAGAATATTATGAAGAGTTGTACTACAATAAATTTGAAAACCTACAGGAGATGGATACATTTTTAGAAAATCTCAACCTACTTAAACTTACACAGACTGAAGTAAAAAACTTGAACACACCTATAACAAAAGAAGAAATTGATTAAATCATCAAAATCTCTCAACAGATGGCTTCACTGGTGAGTTTTACCAAACATTCAGGGAAGAGTTACCACCAAATCTACTGAAATTATTCCAAAATAAAGAAGACTCCCTAATACATTCTATGAAGCAAGTATAACCCTCATACCAAAACCAGGGAAAGACATCTCTAAGAAAGAAAACTATGGACCAATATCTCTCATGAACATAGATGCAAATATTTTCAACAAATTCTAGACAACAAAATTCAACAACACATCAAAAACATAATACATCAAGACCAAGTGGAATTCATACCAGGCAAACAAGGATGGTCCAATATTAGAAAAACGATCAATATACTTCATCATATAAATAAGAAAAAGGAAAATAAGCACATGATCATATCGATTGATGCAGAAAAGACATTTGGCAAAACCCAACATCCACTGCTGATAAAAACACTCAAGAAAGTAGGAATTTAAAGGAAATTCCTGAACACAATTAAGAGATCTACACGAAACCAACAGCTAACATCACTCTCATTGGAGAGAAACTGAAAGTTGTCCCCTTGGGAACAGGTACCTGACAAGGATGCCCTTTATCACCAATCATATTCAATATTGTTTTGGAAGTCTTATTGTTGTTATGTGCCACCGAGTAAGTTCCAACTCATAGAGACCCTATACAGGGTTTTCAAGGCTGTAAATTTTTACAGGAGCAGAAAGCCTCATCTTTCTTCTGTGGGATAACCGGTATTTTCGAACTGCTGACCCAGAGGTTTGCAGCCCAATTCGTAACCACTATGGTACCAGAGCTGTCTATATGGCAAGATAGGGAAATTTAATGCCTCCAAATTGGCAAGGAGGAAGTAAAACTCGTTCTATTTGCAGATGATATGATCCTATAAATAGAAAACCCCAAAGCTTCAGCCAAATAACTACTGGAACTCATTGGGATAGTCAACAAAGTGGCAGGGTACAAGATCAACATATAAAAATCAATTAGATTCCTCTACACTAATATGACTACACTCTAAAGTAAATTAGGAAAACAATACTATTTACAATAGCCACTCAAAGGATGAAATATGTAGGAATTAATGTAACCAGAGAAACAAAGGACCTATACAAAGAAAACTACAAAATACTACTACAAGAAACAAAAAGAGACTTACAATAATGGAAGAATGTGCCATGATCCTGGATAGGAAGACTTAACATTGTTAAAATGTCAACACATATCTATCTACACATATAATGCAATCACTATCCAGATTCCAGTGATGTTCTTTAGAGAGATGGAAAAAAAAAAAAAAAAAGTCACAATCTTTATATGGAACTGAAAGAGATCCAGGATAGGCAAAGCAATGCTTAAGAAGAAGAACAAAGTTTAAGGCCTCTCATTCCCTGATTTCTAATTTTACTACATGGCTACAGTGGTCAAAACAGCTTGTTTTATACAATAAAAGATACATAGATCAATGGAACAGAATTGATAATACAGAGATTAACCCATCCACATACAGCCAACTCATCTTTGACACAGGGTTAAAGTACATTGAGTAGGGAAGACATAGTCTTTTCAACAGATGATGATGGCAGAATTGGAAATTGATATGCAAGTGACTGGAACAAGATATTTACCTCACACCATAGACAAAAAACAACAACAATGCAGTATGGATTTAAAACCTAAATGTGAATCCCAGAATTATAAAGGTCATCAATGAAAAAATAGGGACACATTTAAAGTCTCTAGTATAGGGCACACACAGACTACCAAACATTGTGAATATTATGCAAACAAAAGAAGACAGAACAGATGATTGGGACATTCTAAAAGGATTTCAACAAAATTGTGAAAAGGGAGCCCACAGCATAGGAAAAAGTCTTTTGCAATGAAATATCTGACAAGGGACTAATTTCTAAAATCTATAGACAACTCCTCTACAAGAAAAAGACAAGTAACCCAATTAAAAAATGGGCACAGAACATGAACAGACATTTCACCAAGGAAGACATTCGGACTGTCAGCAAACATATGAAGAAATGTTCAAGATCATTAATAGATGTAAATCAAAACAACAATAAGATATCATCTCATACAGGCAATTATAGCTAAGTTAAAAAATGCAGAGGACAATAAATGCTGGTGAAGATGTGGAGATACTGGGACCCTCCTACATTGCCAGGGGGAATGCAAAATGGTCAAACCACTCTGGAAAACAGTATGGCACTTCCTTAGAAAGTGGGAAATAGAAATACCATATGATCCAGCAATTGCTCTACTTGGTATATATCCACAAGACATATGAGCCATACATGAGTAGATATAGACACACTAAAGTTCATAGCAGCACTATATACAATAGCAAAAAGATGGAGACAACCTAAGTGTCCATCAATGGAAAATGGATAAACAAACATTGGTACATACACACAATGGAATGTTATGCTACCTTGAAGAATAACAAGGAAGCTATAAGCTACCATGTCAGGAGCCAGCACTGGTGCCATCTAATGGTGAAGGTTGAGATGGCCCTCATGCTCTTATGATTGACCTGAAGACAAGTTTGACCTGGTTAAGGTGATGTCAGTGATCGAAACTTATTGGTAATTGTAACTAGGACAATTCTGGGAAAAGGAAACTTAAATTGAACCAAAACCACGTGATTCAGTGTTGCTATAACAATGCTTATACTTATGTAATCATATTCTGGTTAGTATCCTGGTGGGTATTCATATCCCTGTTACTATAGAAAACTTTGTAACTAGGCAGAATAACAATGACCTAATGCTAAAAGTCCTATATAAACCACGTTACTACAATAAACTTTGTCATTGGTCATCAGCCTATGGCCCTTGCCTGATTTCAATCCTTGCCTCTCCTTCGGGTAACCCACGCAGTAGTCTGAGCTGGACTCAGACCCCAATACCACCACACAACCCTAAGGACCTTTTGTTGAGTGAAGTTAGTTAGTCACAAAAAGACAAATATTGCATAAGACCATTTTTTGTAAAACTTAAGAAATGAGTAAAAGGGGGAAAATTTGTTTTTTGATAGGGGAAGTGGAGGGATGTGATAGAAAAGCTCAGGGTAGGGGGCATACACAAGAAGGGAAAGTGGATGGAAGAACAAGGTAGTTAGGGGAACACTGAGACACGTTTGCATGGGCTAAATGGGACAGAGGTAAATAGTGATGCATGCTCAACACTGGAACATGGCTCTGTGATACAGGGATTGAGGCATAGTCTGAAGAAGGGAAATAATACCAAGATGCTTGACTGTCTTATGAATATTGGTTTCCCTCATCTACTATAGTAAAGTAGACTCTTGAGTGGGATAAAAATGAATGTCAGGAAACATGAATACAGAAAGCTTATAAGTCTGTCATCAGCCTATAACTGATTGGAATACCTAAAAGGGGTTCTACAATTTGTCCAGTGAAAGAGGCTTCTTGCAGATCCTTTGCAGTATATAGGACCTTAGGTGGAATCCTGAGCCCCATCCAGAACCTTCTGAGACAAGCAGACACACCTGGAACAGCTAGAGTGACAGAAGATACTTCTTCCAAGAAAGATCATCAGGAAAAACCCAAAATTAAAATGGCAGTATGATTGGCTCCTACAAGAATAAGCAAATTGTTCACCAGGAAGCCATCAAGGCAAGCAATCAAGTCCCTTCAGGACAATCCCTCTTCTAAGACTGCAACACAAAAGGAATGCATGAGCACACATGTAAGCTTGCTGGCGACCACATTGGTCTACTGGTGAGTGGAAGAGGGGGAAATGTAGCAATGAAGAAATGGGCTGAGTTCAACCACATTCCATCACTCCCATTGATCTGGAGATGACAGAAAGAAGAGGAAGGGCTTGTTGGTCCAAGAATGGTGAGACCTGGGGACACTTGAGCCCAAGGACAAGGATATAGCCATGGAGGGCTAGAGCTGAGAGTGAAACATTCAGCTGATATGAACTGTGAGGAGATGTACAAGAACACCCAAACTTTGAGATAATACCCATTTGATGTAGCCCCTATGGCTTGATAATCAGAACTCAACTGGAAGATGATAAAAAACAAAAGAACTTTTGATAAAAGAAATTAGGTGAATTGCTAGAATTTGATGAATGACCTATATTTATGGAGGTAGTACTTCAAAACACCAACAGAGAGGGAAGAAGTCTTCACATCAAGTATCAATGCTATCCCCTCTGTATAAAGGGTAGACAGAGACAGAAAACTTAGACATTGGCTACCAAAAATGAGGGGGTGTTAAAGGCACAAAGTACTGTCTTACAAGGTTTCCAGGGGGAGTTTAGTTAAAGAGTGTGTGTGGGCACTTGAAGAATGTGCCCTTTGGGTGTTTAAAAAAATAATAAACAAATGAATAGAGGGAAATACTGTTAACTGTTGGTACATGGGGGTGGATTATAATCATTATAATGAAACAGAGTATACAATTTGTTGAATGTAAACATGTTGAACTGCCCTGTAAACTTTCACTCAATTTACAATAAAACCTAAAAAAAAAAAAAAAAAAATGAAGGGCACAGAATTCTTAGGAGAAGGGCTTAAGAGATGCAAACACTGCCTTCAGAAGTGCATAGACTTATATTTCAAGAATACACCATGTACCATGCACCTGGATAGGAAGACTTAACATTGTGAAAATGTCAGTAATAACCATAGCAATCTACATATATAATGCAATCTGAATCCAGATTAAAACGACATTCTTTAGAGAGATGGAAAAAAGTATTATAAACTTTCTATGGAAAAGAAAGAGACCCAGGATAAGCAAAGCACTGCTTAAAAAGAAGAAAAATTTGGAAGTCTCTTACTTCCTGATTTCAAAATTTTCTACATGGATGCAGTGGTCAATACAGCCTGGTACTGGTATAATGAAAGATGCAAATATCAAAGGAACACAATAGAGATTCCAGAAATCAACCCATCCACAAACAGCCAACTGATTTTTGACAAAAAACCAAAGTACATTTAGTGGGGAAGGTATAGTCTCTTCAACAGATGGTGCTGGCAGAACTAGAAATCGATATGCAAAAGATTGAAAAAAGATCTTTACCTCACAAGATATACAAAAATCAACTCAGCATGGATTAAATACCTAAATGTGAATTCCAGAATTATAAAGGTCATCAATGAAAAAATAGGGACAAATTAAAAACCTCTAATACAGGGCACACAAAGACTACCAAACATTATGAAAATTACATAAACAAAGGAAAACAAAATGGATGATTATGACATACTAAAAATTAGAAACTTATGTGCATCAAAAGATTTCACCAAGAGTAAAAAGGGAGCCCACAGAATTGGAAACAATTTTTTTGCAATGACATATTATACAAGGGACTAATTTATAAAATATGTAGGAAACAACACCTCTACAAGAAAAAGACAAGTAACCCAATTAAATAATGGGCACAGAACATGAACAGACTCTTCCCCAAGGAAGGCATTCAGGCAGCCAACAAACATATAAAGAAATGGTCACAATCATTAGCCATTAGAGAGATACAAATCAAAACAACAATGAGTTACCATCTCACATCAGCAATAACAGCAAAGTTAAAATATGCAAAGGACAATAAATGCTGGTGAGGATGTGGAGACACTGGGGCCCTCCTACATTGTTTGTAGGAATGCAAAATGGTCCAACAACTCTGGAAAACAGTATGGAGCTTCCTTAGAAATTTGGAAATAGAAATACCTTATTATCCAGCAATCCCTCTACTTTGGATTTATCAACAAGAAATATGAACCAGAATACTAGTAGATATGTGTACACCAATGTTCATTACAGCACTATTCACAATAGCAAAAATATGGAGACAGCCTAAGTGCCCATTAATGGAAGAATGGATAAACAAACTTTGGTATATACACAAAATGGGATACTATGCTACTAGGCTACATTGAGAAAATGGGCTTAGTTCAACTACATTCCATAGAGTCCCACTGACCTTGTGTTGAGAAAGAGAAGAGGAAGGGATGGTTAGTCCTAAGTGTGGTGAGACCTGGGTACTCCGGAGCCCAATCTCAAGGATTTAGCCACTGAAGGCTAGAGTTGAGATGAAGCATCCAGCTGATATCAAGTGAGGGGAGACACACAAGAATACCCAACCTTGCAGATAGTACCCATTTAACCTCACTTTGATGGCTTGCTGATCAGAAAGTGACTAGAATAAGATAAAAAACAATCTTTGATAAAGGAAACACATGTAAATTGTTATAATTTTATTAACTTGACCTATACTTATGGACGTAGTAACTCAAAATACCAACTGAGAGGGAAGGAGTCTTCACATCAAGTATTAATCCTATTGTCTCTATATATAGATTAGATACAGATGGGCAACTTAAGACATTGGCCACCTAAAATGAAGGCACAAAGTGACTGGCTTATAAGTTTTCAAGAAGGAGTTTAGTTTAAGAGTGGGGTGTAGGTAGTGTCCCCAATGAATAATTTTCATCTGGTGAAAAGAGATGGGTATAAGCCTTATGATTCAATAGTGAGTAATTGTTATCACAACTAATTAAGATGGTCAGAACTGTAAAGGTAGAAGTTTTGTAATAAAAAGGGGGGAGTAGTTAATATTATAGTGCAAAAATGGAGACCTCTAGGACCATCAAGGGAGAAGAGCACGAGCAGAATGTGGGACCTTATTCAGAGAAGCCGGGACACAAGAGATGGGTCAGAGATGAGGACATGAAGAGAGAGAGGACACTAGACTCATGGAAAGACAAAGACTGAGTGCTGTCAGCAAGGAGTCAGGCTTTCAAAATGCGCCCTTTGGTTGTTTAAATGATTATATATTCCTGAGTGTTCTTGTGTATTATCCCCCTCAAAAAAAGAAAACAAACAAACAAACAAACAAAAAAATCAGAGGGAATAGAAGCAAATACTGTTGAATGATGATGCACGGAGGAGATTGTAATCACTGCAATGAAATGATGGTGTAAAGCCCATGTTTTCCATGTCAATGATCACTCAATTCACAATAAAAACTAAAAAACAAAATATTATTCTAAAAGATTTTTTATTTGTCCATTCATATTGAAATTCATAAAACTCAGGAATAAATATGGATATATAGTTAAGTTGTGATCATCCCCAAAATGTAGATGCACTTCCACTCAAATTTTAGTTCAGTGTTGAGACTTAATGATACCCCCATTCATACAACAAGGGTTTAAAAAGACTTTTTACTCATATTATGAGGCTTTATAGGGAAAACTGTACAGTTTCCCAGTAAGTCCAAACACGGCTTTAGAGAACCAGTAAAGGAGACTTACTTAGGGGCTTTTATCTTGGTTAGAATCTAGTGGTCCAAGGTGAGTTCCTTTACAAAGACTAGGGTCTGCATGTTTCAAAGAGAAGAACACTCAAACTTTCCTCTTAGTTTTCCTTTTCTTCCTCATTAACATCTTGGTTACTATGTGTTGTTGCCATTTTTGTTGTTAGGTGTTGTTGAGCTGATTTTGATACATCGGGATCCTTGTATGATATTCTAGGGTATAAGATGTACCAAAATATATCACTAGGTCTCTCTCTTAGAGAATACTTGAATGGGTTTATACATTGATCTTTAAATTTTAGAAACAATTTATCAACTTTGATGTAAAAACAAGTTTGCTTTTTTTTTTTTTGAGTTGCATCAAATCTATGAATAAATTGTGGTAGAACTGACAAGATATTCTGTCCACTGACTGACACAGAAGAGTTTTCCATTTACACAGGATTTCTTTAACATCCTTAAAGTTTATAAAATTACACACCAATTTTATTTGATTTATTCCTAAACATCTAATATTTTTAAAAAGTCATGTTGAGAATACATGCTAATTTGTTTTGTGATTTTAAAAATATATATAAGCATTTATTTATCTTAGGGCATTCTTGACAAATTATCTGTAGGCAGCAAAGTAATATCACCTTAACCTGTTGTGTGTACCTGTTTAATAGGTGTTAGAATCCTTGTCA
The DNA here is from genome assembly GCF_000296735.1 of Chrysochloris asiatica. Classification (NCBI taxonomy): domain Eukaryota; kingdom Metazoa; phylum Chordata; class Mammalia; order Afrosoricida; family Chrysochloridae; genus Chrysochloris; species Chrysochloris asiatica. The sequence continues at coordinate 4,145,929 of NW_006408529.1, forward strand.
ACAAGAATCACTGGATTTGATTTTAAAAGAGAAACCAAACCCTTATTATTGTTCCCTAGTACAATAACTTGATGTGGGCTTCTCCAGATGTTAGATTTTGTGATGCATTCTGGATTTACTATAGCAAATTGTTTATACTGCTATGATATTAAAGGCAACTGGGCTAACAATGGATATATGTGGTTTATTTTATTTTTTTCTGTTGCTACTACAGATTAAAGCCTCTCTCAATGCTAACAGTAAACCTGAGAGTTCAAGGTGAGCTTTCTTGAATTTTGTTAAATCAATTGATTGATATAGATGTATAAATTTTGTTGCTGCTGTCGTTAGGTGTCATCAAGTCAGTACCGAATCATAGTACACTATGCATAATAGAATGGAAAACTGTGTCCAGGCCTGGGCCAACCTCACAAATGTTGGTACATCTGAGGCCATCACTGTGGCCACTGTGCCAATCCACTGCACTAGGGGGTCTTTCTCATTTTCTCTGACTTTTCCACATCACCATTCATGGCATCCTTCTCCAGGGACTGGTCCTTCTTGATAATATATCTGAAGTATGAGAAACTAAGTCTCGTCATCCTGGCCTCCAAGGAGCACTCTAGCTATACTACATGCAACACTGATCTATTTGTATTTTTGGAAGCCTGTGGTATATTTAATATTATCCTCCAACACCTTAACTCAAATGCATCAATTCTTCTACAGTCTTCCTTATTCTACTGTCCAACTTTTACATACATATTAGGTTATTAAAAATACCATGGCTTGAGTCAAGCTCACCTTAGTTCTCAAACTGACATCTTTGCTTTTGAACACTTCAAAAAGATCTTGTACAACCGATTTGCCAAATGCAATAAGTAGCTTGATTTCCTGACTGCTGCTTCCTTGTGTAGTGATAGTTGATCAGAACAAAATGAAGTCTTTGGAAACTTCACTATTTTCTCCATTTCTATGGGAGTTGTTTACTTATCCAGTGCTGAGGATTTTTGTTTTCTTTACAATGATGTGTAACTCTTACTCAAGGCTATTTGATCTTCATCAGCAAATATTTTAAGTCCCCTTCACTTTCAGCAAGCAATGTTTTATCATCTACTCATCACAGGTTGTTAATAAGTATTTGTCCAATCCTGATGCCACATTTTTCTTAATAAAATTTAGCTTCTCATATTATTTTCTCAGCATACAGAGTGAATAAATATGATGAAAGAAAACAATTATAGAACACACCTTTCCTAATTTTAAAGCATTCAATGTCCCCTTGTTCTGTTTGAACAAGTGCCTCTTGGTCTATGTACAGCCTCTTCACGAGCACAAAGAAGTGTTCTGGCATACACATTTTTCGCAATATTATTCATACCTACCTCTTAATAGTAAAGTTTCTCTTGCTTCAAAGACATAGAGTAATATCATAGGTTGGTGGGTGGTTGGTGGTTATGTGCCATGGAGTCAGAACTGACTCATAGCGACCCTGTACAGGGTTTCCGAGGCTGTAAATCTTTAT
>NW_006408529.1:4147969-4149485 GCF_000296735.1 Chrysochloris asiatica
TGATCTTTATTCATAATTTAACTTTCAAATGCATATGAGGCTACTGAAAATAACATGGATTGGGTCAGGTACTCCTTAGTCCCGAAGCTGACATTTTTTCTCCTATTGTTCCCCCCAAAGTACATTTTGTAAACCCAAACTTCTATTCCTGTGCCCTACCCATGGTATGTCGGTTTGTCTTATTGTGCTTACCTGCATGTTACTGTTATACCATAAGCTGTGCTATCAATATTTAAAATAGCAGCATGGTCACCTATGGCAGATGTGTTTCATTGTAACTACCAGACTAAGACATACTAGAAAGAAGTAGAGGTAGAATACTTCTGAAAGGTAAGCACTAAAAAGTCTATGAATAATAGCAGAATATCTGACATAATGCTGAAAGATGAGACCTTCATGTGTAAGGCATTCAAAATATGACTGGAGAGGAGCTGCCTCCTCAAAATAGAGATGACTTTAATAATGTGGATGGAGCAAAACTTTGAGGATCTTAATTGCTTGATGGGGTACAACTCAAAAATGAGAAGAAATAACTACAAACATCCATTAATAAAAAGAACATGGAATGTAAAAAGCATCAATATAGGAAAATTGGATGTTGTCAGAAATGAAATGGTATAAAGATTGATATCTTAGGCATTACTGATGGACTAGTATGGTCATGTTGAATGGGAAAATCATATGGTTTGCTATGCAGAGAATGGCAATTGAAGAAGAATAGTGTCACAATCATTGTCAAAAAAAGCATTTCAAGATCTACTTTGAAGTATAATTTTGTCTGTGATCAGATACTATCCAATAAATTCCAGTTATCTCTTATTAAAATATATGCAACAATCATTAAAGCCACTAATCAATAAATTGATTAAAGTTTCTTCAGTCTGAAATGGATCAAACATATAATCAAGGTGCACAATGGTTACTGGTGATTAGAATGCAAAAGTTGGAAACAAACAGGAGGAATTGGTATTTTGAAAATAAGATCTTGATGGAAGAATTGATGCTGGAGACTATGATAGAATTTTGCAAGACTAAAGACTTATTCTTTATGTTTTTTTCTTCAACAACGCAAATGACAAGTATACACATGAGCCTCACCAGATGGAATATGAAGGAATCAAGTTGACTTTATTTGTGGGAAGAAACCCAATTTCATCTATCAAAGCAAGGATAGAGACCAGCTATGGGACAGACCATCATTTCCTCATATACAAGTTTAGTCCAATGTTGAAGAAAATGGTAACAAATCCATGAAAGCCATAATATGACCTTGAGTATATTCCACCTAAATTTAGAGACCATTTTAGGAGCATATTTGATGCATTTATGACCAAAGACCAGTGAAGTTGTGGGATGACATCATCCACAAAGAAAGCAAAAGGTCCTTAAAAAGACTGGAAAGAAAAACAGACAAAAGTGAATATCAGAAGAGACATTGAAATTTGTGCTTGAGCATAGAGAAGCTAAAGTGACTGGAAGAAATGATGAAGTAAAAGAGCTGAACAGAAAATTTCAA
>NW_006408529.1:4149615-4150725 GCF_000296735.1 Chrysochloris asiatica
CTAGGGGTGCAATATTGAGGGTTCTGTAAATTGATGTTGTGGTGCGGTGCTGTAGGATATACATGTAGTGCTAACCGCAAGGTTGGAGATTCAAACTTATCAGCCAGTCTTTGGAAACCCTATTATGTGTCACTATGAATCAAAACTGACCTGAAGACACTTAACAACAACAAAATATTGGATGAGGCAGGAATCAAGGAAGCAATACACAGAATCATTGTATGAAAAAAAATTGATCTTCAAGCACTTTAAGAATGAACATATGACTAAAATCCTGTGATATTGTAGGAAGAAGTCCAACCAGTACAGAAGGTACTGAAAAAAAACAAGGCTTCAGGAATTAACAGAATACAAAATGAAATAATTCAATAAACTAATGCAGCTCTGAAGGTGTTCAATAGTCTTTGCCAAGAAATATGGAAGACAGCTAGCTGGCCAATCAATTGGAAGAGATTTGCATTTATGCACATTCTAAAGAAAAGTGACTCAGCTGAATGTGAAAATTATAAAACAATATCATTATCATAACACACAAGTAAAAATCTTGCTGAAAATATTTCAAAAATGGTTAAAGGGTTACATCCATAAGGCGCTGCCATATTTCAGATGGATCTTGGCCAGAAGCAGAGAATATCAGAAAGATGTTTTTTTTGTGTGTGTTTTATTGACTGTGTTAAGACATTCAATTATACGGATAATAACAAATGATGCAAAATATTGTGAAGAATGGTAATTTCAAAACAATTAATTCTGCTTATGAATACATAGATTAAAAGGTATACCCTGTATATAAACCAAAAATATGAACAGAAAGGGAAATACTGACAAGTTTAAAATTAGGAAATATATGTGTCCATATTGAATCCTTTCATCATGTATATTCAATCCATATCCTAAGCAAAAATTCCAAGAAGTTGAATTATATGAAAAAGTATCTGGCATCAGGAAGAAGACTCAATATCAGCCTGTGATATGCAGATGAAACAACCTTACTTGCTGGAAGCAAGGAAAACTTAAAATACTTACCGATGAAGGTAAAATACTAAGTAACCTTCAATACATATTACACCTCAGTGTTATAAAAATGAAAATCCTCACAACTGGATCAAT
>NW_006408529.1:4152290-4154391 GCF_000296735.1 Chrysochloris asiatica
TCTATACACAACAGAATAAAACACTGCCCAGTTCTTTGCAATCCTCACAATTGTTGATTTGCTTAAGCCCATTGCTGTACCAGTCCACTTTATTGAAGGGCTTCCTCTTTTTAGCTAAAGCTTTCTTTACCAAGCATAATTTCCCTCTCCATGACCAATCCTTACTGATAACATGTCTTAAGTATAAGAGACAAATCTTGCCATCCTGACTGCTAACGATCATTCTGGCTGTACTTATTCCAGAACAGATTTGTATGCTCTTCTGGCAGTACGTGGTACTCTGCTTCTCCAATACCATAACCAATGTATCAGTTCTTCTATGATCTTCCTTATTCATTGTCCAACTTTCACATTTATATGAGGCTACTGAAAATACCATGGCTTAAGTGAGGTGTATCTTAGTCTTCAAACTTACATCTTTGACATTGAAGAAGTCTTGTGCAGCAGATTGGCCTAACACAATACATCATTTGATGTCTTGACTGATGTCTGTGATTATGGATCCAAGCAAAATAAAGTCTTTGACAGCTTCAATTTTTCTTCATTTATCATAATATTATTTATTGGTCCAGTTATGATTTTCGCTTTCCTTACTTTGAAGTACAATCCATACTAAAAGTTGATCCTCATCAGTAAGTATTTTAAGTCATCTTCACTTCCAGTTAGCAAGGTGTATTGTCTGCATATTGCAGATTAACAATATTCTTCCAATACTATATACTTCTTTCTATAACCCAGCCTCTCATATGTTTTGATCAGCATGCAGATTGAATAAGCATGGTGAAAGAATAAAACCATGGAATACACCTTTCCTGATTTTATTATATTCAATATCACCTTTTCTGTTTAAAGGACTGCCTTTTAGTGTATGTACAGTTTATTCATGAGCACAATTAAGGTATTCTGGAATACCCAACCTTCACAATATTATCCATAGCATGTCATGATCCACACAGCCAAAAGTCTTTACATAGTCAATAAATCACAAGTAAACATCTTTCTGGTAGTCTCTGCTTATCATTTGCAATGATATCCCTGATTCCATGTCCTATTCAGAAATTCAAATCTTGAATTTCTGGCTGTTCCTTGTCAATATACTGTTGCAGCTATTTTTTAATTCTCTTCAGCAAAATTCTACTTGCATGTGACATCAATGAAATTGTTCAATGATTTCCAAATTACATTGGTTCACCTTTATTTGGAATGGGCACAAGTATGTATCTTTTCAAATTAGTTGGCCAGGCAGATTTTCCCCAAAATTTCTTGGCATAGATGAGTGAGCACCTCTAATGCTGCATCAGTTTGTTGAAAGATTTCAGTTTATAGTCAGTCAATTCCTAGAGCCTTGTTTTTCACCAATCCCTTAAGTACAGCTTGAACTTCTTCCTTCAGTATGGTAAGTTCTTGGTCATATGCTAACCCTATCATTTTGGTACAGTGACTGTGTATATCTTTCATCTTCTTTTGATGCTTTCTACATCATTCAGTGTTTTACCCATAGAATCCATTATTCCAAGTCAAAGCTTGAAACTTTTCTTTAGTTATTGCAGCTTGAGAAATGCTTAGTGTGTTCTTCCTTTTGGTTTTGTAATGCCAGATCTTTGCACATTTTATAATAGCTGACCTTGGCTTCCTGAGATGTCCTTTGAAATTTTCTGTTCAGCTCTTTTGCTTCCTCTTTTTTTTAACATCTTTATGCTGGAGAGCAAGTTTCAGAGTTTCCCCTGATATACATTTTTTTCCCCTTTCTTTCCTAGCTTTTTAATGACCTTTTGCATTTGTCCTGTATGATGTTCTTGATATCATCCCACAGGTCTTCTGTTTTTTGGCCCTTAGTGCCTAATACTTCAAATCTGTTCTTGAGATTGTCTGTGTATTCAGGTTTGTGGTTGTTGTCAGGTGCCATCGAGTAGGAACCGACTCATAGAGACCCCATGCACAGCAGAACAAAACAATGTCCGTTCCTGGGCCAACCTCACTACCGCTGCCACACTTGACACCATCAGTGATGCCACCTGGCTGATCCATCTCATTGGGGGTCTTCCTGTTTTTCTCTGACCCTCCATCTTACCCAGCATGACATGCTTCTCCAGTGACTGTT
>NW_006408529.1:4154796-4186971 GCF_000296735.1 Chrysochloris asiatica
GATAAAAATGTTGTTTATTGGTCCAGTGGTGAGGAATTTTGTTTTTCTGACATTGAGATGCAACCCATACCGAAGGCTGTGTTCTTTGATCTTCATAAGTAAATGTTTCAAGTCCTCTTCACTTTCAGCAAGCAAGGTTGTATCATCTGCATATCACAGGTTGTTAATGAGTATATTCAGGTAGGATATGTTAAAGGTCATATTTTGGCTCTCATAGACTGTTTTAATTTTTGTCAGCTCCAGCATGAATGTGTGTTTGAACAATTGAAGCTAACCTCAGTAAGGCAATCTGGCTATACTTCTTCCAAGACAGATTTATTTGTTTTTCTGGCTGTCCATACTTTCAATATGCGTCACCAACACCATAATTCAAAAGCATAATTATTGTCCAGTATTTTTTCTTTATTGTTCAGCTTTCATATACATATTAAGAATGTCAATATATCATGTCTTGAATCAAGGATGCTTTACTTCTCAAAGTGACAGGTTTGCTCATTAACTCTTTAAAGAGATCTTTTGCAAGACATTCGCCCAATGTAATACATCCTTTGATTTCTTTATTGTTGCTCCTTTGACCATTTACTGTTTAACGAAGTAAAAGGAAATCCTTCACTTCAAACTTTTCTTCATTAAGAATTATTAGTCCAGGTGTGATTATTTTTGTTTTCTTTACATTGAGGCATAATTCATATTGAAAACTCTATTACTTCATCTACATCATCAAGCACTTCAAGTCATCTAAGCTTTTAGTAAACAGAGATCTGTCATTTGCATATTGTAGGTGTAAGTCTTCTTCCAATCCTGATGCCATGTTCTTCTCAAGTCTAGTTTCTCACATTAGTTCCTTAACATGAAGATTGAATAAATGTGAAAATATAAAACCTTGACACACATCTCTTCTAATTTTAAACAATTCAGTATATACTTGTTCTATTTAAGGGACTGCTTGTTAGTTTATGTTTGGGTTTATTAGTAACCTACAATATGCAGGTGACAGTTTTTAAAACAGAACGAGAGGACACAGAACAGTTTTAAATCAAGCAAGGTATGTGCCAGAATTGTATTTTTTTTTTACCATGCTTATTCAATCTGTATCCTGAGCAAATAATTGGATTAGCTGCGCTACAGGAAGACTCATTAACAACCTGCAGTATGCAAATCACAGAACTTTACTTGCTGAAAGCAAGGAAGACTTGAAATAATTACTAATGAAGATCAAAGATCACAGCCTTCAGTATGGATTGCATAGTGTAATCAATGTAAAGAAAACAAAAATCCTCACAAATGGACCAATAAAAGCAGCATGATAAACAGAGAAAAGAGTGAAGTTGTCAAAGACTTCAGTTTTCTTGGATCAACAACCATGGATCATGACAACAGTAGTCAAGAAATCAAAAGATATATTGTATTACGCAAATCTATTGCAAAAGACCTCTTGTTAAAGAGCAAAGATGTCACTTTGAGGACTAATGTGTACCTGACCCAAGACAGAGTATTTTCAATCTCCAAATTTGCATGCAAAAGTTGGGCAATGAATAATGAAGACCTTAAATGAATTAATGCATTTGAATTACAGTGTTGGCAAAGGATATTGAAAGTACCATGGACAGCTAGAAAAACAAAGTATCTGTCTCAGGAAGAGTACAACTAGATATTTTTTAGAAGCAAAAATGGTGATACTTTACCTATTGTTCTTTGGACATCTTATTCAGGAGGGACCAATACCTGAAGGAGGATATCATGTTTGGTATAGTGGAGGGTCAGCATAAAAAAAGAAGATCCCCAGGGAGATAGACTGATACAGTGGCAGCAACAATGGGTTCAAACATAACAGCAATTGTGAGAATGATACAGCATTTGAGAGTATTTTATGAGTTGGCACCAACTCATTTACAGCTAGTAAAAACAACAACAAAAGGTAATGCAGTAAGATTTCAAAATGGAGTGGGCTTATTTAAAATGCAGTCAGATCTGAAGGTGTCTGGGGGGCGTTGGCAGGATGTATTATAGGATGGTAAGCATGTACTCTGTTTCTGGGCCACAATTCAAATCCTGTACCAGGTTTGATACAGTTGGCTGACCCTAGCGTAAGGTCATATGATAGTTGTGGCTTGAGGTTCTATATATACCCTGAGAGCTGGTCTGAACCCCTCACTTCTGAAAAACACCTTTATGGAAGTTTAGCATGTCCATAAAGTATCCATTAAGTGTTATGTAATACACATTTTACTCATTGTTATGCATAGTTTGTTGTGATCCACACAATGGACTGCATTTGCATAGTTAATAAAGCATAAGTAAATATCTTGCTGGTATTTTCTGCTAAGAGCCATCTGATGTCAACAATGATATCCTTCATTTCATGTCTGGTTTGAATTTCTGACAACTCCCTGTTGATGGACTATTGCAACTATTTTTGTATTATCATCTGCAAAAATTTACTTGTGTGTGATATTAATGATATTGTTTGATGATTTCCATTTCCTTTGAGTCATCTTTCTTTGGAATGGGGACAAATATGGATCTCTTCCAATCAGTTGTCCATTTAGCTGTCTTACAAATTTCTTGACATAGACCAATGAGTGCCTTCAATCGGCATAAATTTGTTGACACACTTCAATTTGTATTCTGCCAATACCTCGAAACTTGCTTGTAGTCAGTGGCTTCAGTGCTGTTTGAACTTCTTCCAGTATCATTGGTTCTTAATCATACACTGCCTCTTTGAATACGTGAACATAGACAATTTTTTTTTTTTTTTGTACCATGACTGTATGACTGTAGTCCTTCCATTTTCTTTTGATGCTTTCTGTATCATTCAATATTTTGTTCATAGAATCCTTCAATATTGCAAGTTTCAACTTGAATGTTTTCTTCATTCTTTCAGTTTGAGGAATGCTGACCCTGTTCCTCCCTTTTTGTTTTCTAACTCCAGGTCTTTGCACATTTCATTATAATACTTGTCTTTGAAATTTTCTGTTCAAAAAAATAAACTCTTTTTTATTTCCTCATTCTTCCAGTCGTTTTAGATTCTCTATGTTTAAGAGTAAGTTTCAGTGTCTCTCTAACATCGATTTTTATGTTTTCTTTCTTTTCTGTTTTTATGACATTCTGCTTTCTTTCTGTATAATGTTCTTGATGTCATCCTCTTCTGCTCCTCAATCATTACAGCAAATCTATTCTTTAGATAGTCTCTAAATTCTGGTGGGATATTCTCAAGGTCTTTTGACTTTCATAGGCTTGTTTTAATTTTCTTCAGCCTCATATACACATGAGCATATGACTAATTGATGGCCTGTTTCACAGTAGGCCTCTGGCCTTGTTTTGACTACTTTTATTGAGCTTCTCCATTGTCTATTCCCACAGGTGTGCTCAATTTGATTCCTTTGTATTCATCTGATGAGACAATATACTTAGTCTTTGTTTATGTTTTTGATACAAGATGTGTGAGAAGACTAACTCTTTGGCATTGCAAAATTCTATAATATTATGTCCAACTTCATTTCTATTACCAAGGCCATAATTTTCATCTACTGATACTTCTTCTTTGTTTACAAATTTCACATTTCAATCACCAGTAATTGTCAATGAATTTTGATTAAATGTTTGATCAATTTTACATTGAAGAAGTTGGTAGAATTCTTTAGTTTCTTCGTTATTGGCTTCAGTGTTTGGTGAGTAAATTTGAATTACAGTGGTATTTTGTTATGTGCCATAGAGTTGGTTCTGATTCATAGTGACCCTGTACAGGGTTTCCAAGGCTGTAAATCTTTATGGGAGCAAAAAGCCTCATCTTTCTCCCACGAACAGCTGGTAGTTTCGAACTTCTAACCCTGAGGTTAGCAGCCCAATTCGTAACCACTATGCTACCAGAGTTAGTGATATTAACTTACCTTAATACCTTAACTTAGTGGTATTAACTTACCTTAATTGTAAGTATAAGTATATATTAACCTATAACAGGAAATACTGTATTTCAAGACAGATTTTGAGATGTTCTTTTTGATGATGAATTTGACTCTATTCCTTTTCTATTTGTCCCTCCTGGAGTTGTAAATAATATAATTATCAGATCCAATATGACCAAAACTAGCTTATTTCAGATCAATAATGTCTAAGATATTGATTCTTACATATCCATTTCATTTGTGACAATTTCTAATTTTCCACAATTCATATTTTTAAATTATTAATCAATATTTTATCCTTCTCATTTTGATGTGTGTCCTATTAGCAAATGAAGGTCCTGAAAGATTTGCTATATCTATGGCATTAAGGCTAACTCTACTTTGAGGAAGCTGCTCTTCCCCAGTCATGCTTTAAATTAAGGGAATTATTTTCCAACATTATATAAGATAATATTCTGGTGCTATTCATAATTCTTCAGAATTCATCTCCTAATCATTCTTCTTAATCTGTTTTCATCTCTCTTTGCCTATGAAGACAAAATCTCTCTATGATACTCATGAGTTACCTGATTATCATTGCAATCAAAATCACCCATTTTAAGTCTGGTGTCAGCAAACTAAATCCTGAAGGTAAAATCTGACCACTATCATCCTTTTATGCAAATAAATATTTTATTGGAACACAATCATACCATTGCACAAGAATGTTGAGGTTAAATAGTAGTAACAGAAACCACATGGCCTATAAAGGCAAAAATATTTACCATTACAGTATTTAAAGAAAATAATACTGTCAACTCCTAAATTAGTTCCACAATACTATAAAGAAATTTTATTGGCTATATTATGTATCCATATTTACTGCTTGATCTTTGAATCAATTAGGATGTTTTCAACTGCAAGTAACAGAAACCTAATTCATTACATTTCCAGATTTAACTAGTTGATCAGTTTGGAAGTTCAACAGTATTATTAAAGACAAAGTTTCTTTACCTTTTCTCCTGAATCTCCTTTCATGTGTTAACTTTTGTGTTCAGCTCTTCTACTTATTCATGGTACAGAGATGAGTGCTGGATGTCCATGCAAACACCATATAAAGCATTCATTTTTATTTATCACCAAGGCAAATGTTTTCCTGAATTCCTTTCCAATGATATTTTCCTTATATCCTGAATTGCATTATATGTTCACAACTAAACCAGTCCCTACTTATAAAAGTAAAATTGCCATGACAAATGTAGTAGTCAAGTTTCTGCTGTGAAAAGGTGTGAAACAGATAAGCCAAATATTTCAGTGACTTACAATGGGATATAGTTTTCATTAACATGCTTATGAATAAGAAGAGATAAATTTTCCTTAGACTGCAGGTCAGGTTAAATATTTGTTCCACATTGTGTCATTTTGTAAATAACAGTTAACAGGGGAATGCTTTTCTAATGATGGCAGATGGAATCTCCAAGAGGCCAAACAAACCCAGACAGGCACATTTAAGCTCCCTGGTAGGACCTTCCATATGTTAAGCCTGTTTATTTTCTTTTCCTAAGAAAACCAAACTCATTGTCAGAACGGAGAGCAGAAAACTAGCCCTTTTATAACAAGGTACCTTGTACTCATACAACAAAGGATATAGATATATTATTCCATTACAGAGCTTGGGTAGAGAACTGGGAACAATAATACAAGATTTACAATTAACTCATATTCAATCATATTTAACTCCTGATTTTGGTGAATGATCAACTTGTGAGAAATATTATCACTAATATTTCATGAGCACAAAATCAGTGTTTTGAAAGTAAAGAAGAAAAAATTATGAATGTGGCTTTATTCTTGGAATTATAATGTTCTATCTTCAATGGCAATATTTTCAGCAAACAGAAAGCACAAGGGGTGGTTTTAGCAATATGATAAATATAAACAACCTAAGAATAGAAAAATAGATGCACACAGATAAAAATCTTTTGTAGACTAAATAAAAAATATTGGTTGCCAAGTTCTTAAATACATTATGCTAGTTCCTCAATAAATAATAAAAGAAACCTACACTGATTTCATGTCTCAGTTTTTATTAGTTAGAAACTTGTTGTTGTTAGGTGCCATCTAGTCGGTACCGACCCATAGCAACCTTATGCACAGCAGAACGAAACACTGTCTGATCCTAGGCCAACCAACCTCACTACTGTTGCCATGCTTGAGTCCATCAATGCTGCCACTTGGCCAAGCCCTCGCGTTGAGAGTCTTCCTCTTTTTTACTAGCCCTCCACCTTACCAAACATGATATCCTTCTCCAGTGACTGGTCCCTTCTGACAATATGTCCAAAGTATGAGAGATGAAGTTTGGCCATGTTTGCCTCTAAGGAGTACTCTGGCTGCATTTCTTCCAAAATGGATCTATTGGTTCTTTTGGCAGCCCATGGCACTTTCAATATTCTCCTCCAACACCACAACTCAAAGGCATCAATTCTCCTACTGTTTCCCTTATACATTGTCCAGCTTTCGCATGCATATGAGATTATTGAAAATACCATGGTTTAGGTCAGGCGCACCTTAGTCCCCAAGCTGACATCTTTGCTCTTCAACATTTTAAAAAGGTCTTGTGCATCAGATTTGCCTAATGCAATACGTCATTTGATTTCTTGACTGTTACTTCTGTGAGTGTTGATAGTTGAGCCAAGAAGAATGAAGTCCTTGACAACTTCAATCTTTTCTCCATTGATAAGAATGTTGTGTATTGGTCCAGTGGTGAGGATTTTTGTTTTCTTGACATTGAGATGTAATCCATATCGAAGGCTGTGCTCTTTGATCTTCATCAGTAAATGTTTTAAGTCCTCTTCACTTTCAGCAAGCAAAGTTGTATTATCTTATATCACAGGTTGTTAATGAGTCTTCATCCAATCCTGATGCCATGTTTTTCTTCATAGAATCCACTTTCTCAGATTATTTGCTCAGCATACAGGTTGAATAAATATGGTGAAAGAACACAACCTTGTAGCACACATTTCTTAATTTTACACCACTCAGTGCTCTCATGTTCTGTTCGAAAAACTGCCTCTTGGTTCAGGTACGGATTCCTCATGAGCACAATTAAGTGTTCCGGAATACTCAATGTTGTCCATAGCTTGTCATGATCCACACATTCAAAAGTCTTTGCACAGTCAATAAAGCACAGGTAAACATCTTTCTGATATTCTCTGTTTTCAGCCAAGATCCATCAGACACTAGCAATGATATTCCTTGTTTCACGGCCTCTTCTGATTCTGGAAGTTCTCTATCAATGTATGATTTTAACGATTTCTGTAGTTAGAAATAGCAATGTAAATATTCTTCATTGTACATGATTCAGAGACTCCTCTATCTTCTTATTGCTGTCATCTTTCTTATGTAAAAGCTGCTCGATTCTTTCCTTCCTCACTGTTGTTGTTAAGTGCTGTCAAGTTGGTTCTAACACATAGCATTCTTCTATAGGTTCCCAAAGATCAGTTGGTGAGCTTGAACTGGCAACCTTGCAGTTCAAACTGACATTGCAGTCCAGCACATTTTAATCCCCATTTTTATGAATTCTATTCTTTATCAGTGATATAAAATTTGAGTTTTCCATATCAGTTATGTTTATTGCTAACTGCCTTACTGATGTCTTATAATACAGAACATTATTGAAAATATATTCATTCACCTCTTCTTACAAGTAAATTGATTTCAAATCTTTACGTTTGTGTCATAAATTTAAGTGTTGTTAACAATAAACCATTTTAGCAAATACCTCTCCAATCATACAGTGCTCTCTCCAATCATAAAGAAGATATTTTTCAATTGTCTATTAATCACGTATGTGTGTGTGTACATTTTTAAAGTACATTTTTTTGTGTGTGTGTGTGGATGCCTCTGTCTTAATTCTACATAGGCTACTGGCCATAAGCACAGGATGGAAAACCAGCCATGCATGCAGTAAGCTGCAGGCCAATGAAGCATGCAGCCATGCTGGAGGCACCAGGGTGTGGGACATAAGGAAGACTGTTTTATGAAGACAACTAAAAGGCTCCAGGGAACAATGATAAGCGGCCAAATGGTACTAAAGGACATCACACAGAAAATTACCAGAGAAAGACAGATGGATGGGACGTCCAATAACAGGGAGAAGTCTGTGAAATTATTAGTGTGAGGGAATTAGTAGATAGAGCCCTTGAGGAACAAATAAATAATAAATAAATGGGCTCTGCAGAAGTGGAAACAAAAGCTAGAAGTAACTCCAGAAATTGAAAGTCAAGCGAGCCCTTGAAAAACTTTATTAGTAGAGCACATCTGCCAAAGAGGGTCAGGTTAAAGTAAGCATTCAAACCTAAGTTATACCAATTTAGCCAAGAGGCGAGAATCTGATGTCCTATTATAGGATCATAGGGAAAGCTTCATAGACTTGGGGAAGATCATACTCTTTTCTGTATTCATCAATGTGTTCTTATACTGCTTTGAATAGATGAACTCATTCATTTAAACAATATAGAGAGAATAGGAAGACAATTGAGTAGACTCAAGGTTGAACAATATTTTTAAAAAATAATATTCACCTTTATAAACATTTGAATCTAGACTCTTTTGTTGTTGTGGTTGTTGTTAAGTGCTGTCCAGTCAGTTCTGACCCATAGCAACCCTGTATAGGGTTTCTGAGGAGCAGCTGGTAAGCTTGAACTGCCAACCTTGCAACAGACTCTTTTAATCTGTTGTTAATAAAATCTCTATACATTTGATCTGCTGAAATCTTTGACTGTTATAATGAAATTCATGCAAATGGCCAGAATAGGTGTATTCAGAAATCAGGATAGAAAGTTCCTGAAGGACATAGAGAAACTGACCAAACATATAGAAGGATGGGGAAGGACAGCAATATTCTACTTTTGTGTTTCTCACTGTCATTTCACTTTAAGACTACAGTATATGTTACATTAGTACTAATCATCTGGGTTAGAATGAAATAGACCAAGGAATGAGTCAAACAATATAATGTATTGCCCAGTTTCTAGAAGTCATCTCTGGTGTCCATGTTGTAATAGAGAGATAAATGAGGTAAAGAAAAGATGTATGACTTGACCAAGAAGGATCCTCTGAATGAGGCAAATGGATTTCAATCAGAAGCAGATCTTCTAATATCTAGCACAATGATTTTGAAGCTTCATTGTAAATACTATTAAACGTTACTTTACTCTTTAAAACTACTGCTTCTAACTTCTTAGGACACATAGTCCCCTTCAACCTATAAAGGAAGATCTGGTCCTTCTCCTTACATAAGTATTATAAGCAGTAACAAAATTAATTTTGTACAGATTTTAACACCTTGGATCCTCCATCTCTAATCATACATTAATTAGTCAAAAAGTCTTATGTTTTCTTTGGTTCCATGAAAAACTGAATAAAGTTGTATTCAGTGGTGAAGCAGGTTAAATATCAAACTGCTAACTGCAAGGTCAGTAGTCCAAATCCAGGACAAAGATGGCTATGTCTGCTTCTATAAAGAGTCACAGTTTCAAAAGTCCCAAGGAACCTTTCTACTCTATCTTATTGGGTTGTTTTGAGTTGGAATTTACTTATGGAAATGGGTTTTATTTTATTTAGTTATGCATAATTTTATAAAAGAGCATGGCTACCATGTTGCCTTTAAACTGGCGAAAAAATGCACCATAACCCAATGTGAATCTAACTTTTTGATTTTTCACTTACTCTAGTGAGTAGCAAAGTCTAAAAAGATCTTTTATTATCAGCAAACTAATTTCAGTTAGGAGCACTAGTAGCATAGTGGTTACGAGTTGGGCTGCTAACCTCAAGGCAGGGAGTTCGAAACTACCAGCTGTTCCACAGGAGAAAGATAAGGCCTTCGGCTCCCATAAAGATTTACAGCCTCAGAAACCCTATGCAGGGTCGCTATGGGTCAGAATCAACTACAGGCATTCCGCCACTAATTGCAGTTAATTTGTAAACCCCTTCCACTTTCTTTTCATGTATGGGAGAGAAACTTGCATATAGTTTGGCAACTGAGCACTGTAGATCTATTAAACCTATAGTTACTCAACTACAAAAAAGATGTTTAAAATATTTTAATAAAAATTTTAAACTCCTTCCAAATTGAATTGTACATAATGGATTATTTTTCCAATCTCTATTGGGATTTAAATGAGACTTACATTACCCAAGTGTTTAACAATATGAAAACCAGTATTTCATTTGAAAGCATGAAACAACACCATTATAGTCATTCAGATACATGGATGTTACATCTGGAATTTTATTAAAATTCACTGTTTTTGGCTTCTCTTCTCTGGCTTTGAGCATTGGCCCCATCCTGACGTAATAGCTCTCATCTGAGTTGTTCACCAGCAGGAACTTTCCTGCTTTGGAAACCTGGGGTATGTAATCTAGGGCCTTGTGAAAACTGCTTGCTGGGGCTAGGAATCCTTCCAAATCCAAGCATGTCAATATGCTTTTACAAAGATCACTTTATCCCAGTTTACATTTTCATCATTGCAACAATGAGAGTCAAAAATAGTGTTTAGTGCAACGTTTGCTTTTTTCTGCCTTTTCCACTCTCCAAATTGCCTCTTCCAATAAAAAAAAAAAGGAATTGAAAACCCCATTCCCTATAAACCACCTGTGGCCTCTTTTTCCATTGGAATACATTTTCACACAATCAAGAACTCCTGTAAACTTCTGTGCTCTCTTTGAGTGGAAATTAGGTAAAATTAGTTTTGATTCTTTTTCAGATCTCAGGATGGTGGTGGATGTTGTATGTAAAATCTGCTGATTATATTTCAGTCCTCATTGCATATCTTTTTATAGCACAGCTTCTGACTCTTTTTAACTTTGAATATTGACATAGTTTTGCTGGTGAAGTATATGTGTTGATAACTACATTAGGAGAAATATGCTTCAGGCAATACTTTAAAATTTATCAGAACTTAAACTTAAATATAAGCACTGGAAAGATGGCAGATATCATTTGAACTTAGAGCAGCTAATTTGAGTAAGTAAAGTTCTTAAGGAAACAAGTTGTAATAAGTAGTGTAAAAATGTAGTTCACATACTTTAGAAACCAGCTGTTTCTATGAAAAAATATACAGGGTGTCTATGAGTTGGAACCAATTACACTGTACTTAATAACAACAACAGTCAAGTTGTATGTATAAGCTCAGATTATATTGTTTCATACTCCAGTCAATGAAACATCCAATGTCTTTACCTCATTCTCTTTCTTTAGTTCTCTCCTGGAAAAACTACACTCTATTTTTCAATACAAAAAATTGAAGTCTATTACACACTTTCTTCCTCTCTACCAACCAAAGAGTGCTTCTAGAGAATATTACACAAACAAGATGATTGATTGAATTTTAATTAAATTCATGAAAAGAAACATCAACTGTGCATATAATAGTGCATTGATACACCATCTCATTTGCTCTACTAAGAATACTTTTTTTAGTATCCTAATGACTATTTCAGTTCATATTCAGCTAACGGCTTAACATGATTTTTCTCTGACAAGCAGGAACTGTCATATTATAGGAACTTTTTATAGGAACTTTAGCCTAAAAATCAATAACTTGTTGTTGTTGTTGTTAAGTGCCGTCGAGTCGGTTCCGACCCATAGCGACCCTGTACAGGGTTTCCGAGGGTTGACTTTATTTTCTGTAAAGAGAATTTCCTCCTTAGTAATTCCTTGGCTATTTCCGCTTATTTATTAATGTCTTTAACTTATTATTGAGTCATTACCTTTTCATAAAATATGTTAAATTATCTCTCTCTGTCTATCTTAAAACTCATTTTAAACATTACATAGACTGCTACTTCTTTCTTCATCTAACTTGAAAATATTGATTCTTCATATAAGTTATTTCCTGCTTTTCTTATTATTATTTTCTATATGATAATCATTTTCTTACATCATGACAACTTCCAAATTTTATCTCTGACTAAAACCTCTTTTCTGAGTCACAGATGTTTTTAAATTTTGCTTCACTATCTGACAGTAATTGCAATTTTAAAATTAAAAGAGTTCTATGAAAAAACAATTTATCCTTCTAAATTTCTTTCTCAACAAGTTTCTTTTCCTAATAGTGTATTACACAATCCTGTATCTAATAACATCTACTAGAAATCTGTTATCCAAAATTAATCTTGTATTCCCATATAATCTTATCTGAAGTGTGTCTGAGAAAACTCTTGATTGCAGCTGCAATCAGTACTACTGTAATTCCAATGCAATCTTTACACTGTCTTATATTCTATACCTCTACAAGTGCAAGGCACTATTATTGTGTGATAGTCCTATCACACAGTATTGCACAGTTTATATTTCTTGGTCCATTTTTGCCCCTCTCCAAGTCATTCTCTACAACGTAATGAAACTGGTTCTCTTAAAAATAAGAAAATTTATTATATTTCTCTGTTTAGCCCTAAGGTTAATTTACAATATACACTTTAAAATAACACTGTTTAAGTATTTTTACTTTTGCTGAGTATCTATTAACATCTCCTGATTCACTATTTATACATAGCAAATATATTTATTGAGAAAGCTGTGTGCTGAAAAGGATACTAATTTTTATTTGAAATGCTGTTGTTGTTAAGTGTCACTGAGTTGGTTTCAACTCATCATGACCCTATAGAGGGTTTCCAAGGAGCAGCTGGTGAGTTTGAACCACCAACCATGAGTTTCAAACTGACTTTGCAGTCCAGCGCATTTGTGCACAGCGCCATATGCAAGTTGATAAAAACAACATTAAGACAAGTTATTTTCATTATGAAATAATTTGATAACATAACAATTAAATTACCTCCCTCATTTTCAAGTGAAAACTAATAATGAAAGGCAATGCATCCCAAACAATATCCACCTATTTATTAACCAGTAATTACAGCTCTGGCAGATGTGACCAGGAAGCTGCCCTGCACTGTACCACGTACTGTGTAATTAAATGTTCTTCCCTCACAATGTTCTCCAAAATTCACAAAGGTTCCCTCTCCTCTACTGAAATACATCATTATAGGAAGTAGTAAGTTGCTAAATATTCAGTAATAATCTCATAAAAATGAATATTATGCAAAGCTAGAAATTCAACTCTGAAGCATGAATTAATTCACTAGCAGAACCCTAAGTATTCATAGGTTTCTTGGAGACAAGATGAAAGAAGTTATAAAAATACATCCCTGAAAGGGTTAAGGAATTTTTAATATGTGAAACAAAAATTAAAATACTAGAAAAAGTAAAATACAAATTAGTAAATAATTTTTGTTTTTGAAAATATGTTATGGGTTTATTTAATAATAAATATGTATGTGCACCTGGTAGACTCCTAATACTGCCTCAGGCATATCCAAATCAGTCTTTTACACAAAACAAAACATGTCTTGTGTGTCTAATGCATCTTACAGATCTTGGCATGAGGAGATAGATAAACATAAATAAGCACATGCAACTATAAATAAATAGTGTTTTATAGAAAAATGGATAATAGAGAACAAAAAGATGGATGACAAGCTGTTGTTTTTTGGTGTGTGTTTTTTGTATATCTTATAAAGATTAAAGCACTAGATTTGATGGTACAGTGTATGTAGATGTTAAGAAAATAGAATGATGCCAAAGTTTTTACTTTGTGAACAAGTATAATTTGAAAAAAGTAATGTATGGAAGCTATATAGACATGGATGAAGCAAAGCTTTTGGAACATTCATTTGCTGATTGAACATAACTCAAAATGAGTAGAAACAGCTGCAGACATACAAAATAATCAGAATGTGGAATGTATGATGTATGAATTTAAGAATATTGTTATTAGGTTCCATCTAGTCACTACCGACACATAACAACCCTAGGCACAACAAAATGAAACACTGCCCGGTCCTGGGAACCTCACAATTATTGCCACACTTGAGCCCTTTGATGCTGCTTCTTTGCCAATCCATCTTGCTGGGGTCTTCCTCTTTTTCTCTGACTCTCTGCCTTACCAAACATGATATCCTTCTCCTGTCACTGATCTCTCCTGACAATGCCTCTGAAGTGTAAGAGACAAAGTCTGGCCATCCTGGCCTCAAGGAGCACTCTGGCTACACTTGTTCCAACATAGATCTGTTGGGTCTTTTGGCAGCCCATGGGACTTTCAACATTCTCCTACAACACCATAACTCAAAAGTGTTAATACTTCTAAGGTTTTCCTTATTCACTGTCCAGCTTTGCATGCATTTGAGGGTATTGAAAATACCATAGCTTGGATCAGGCTTGCCTTAAACCTCAAGCTGACATCTTTGTTCTTCAACACTTTAAAAAGATCTTGTGCAGCAGATTTGCCTAATGCAATATGTCGTTTTATTTCTTGGCTGTTAGCTTCCATGGGTGTTGACTGTTGACCCAAGAAGAATGAAGTCCTTGACACCTTCAATCTTTTCTCTGTTGATAAGAATATGTTTTACTGGTTCGGTGGTGAGGATTTTTGTTTTCTTTACCTTGAGTTATAATCCATACCAAAGGCTATGGTCTTTGATCTTCATCAGTAAATATTTTAAGTCCTCTTCACTTTCAGCAAGCAAGGTTATATCATCTGCATATCGCAGGTTGTTGATGAGTCTTCCTCCAATCCTGAGGCCATGTTTTTTTTCATACCACCCAGCTTCTCGGATTATTTGCTCAACATACAGGTTGAATTTATGGTGAAACCTTGTCCCACACCTTTCTGAATTTTAAGCCATTCAGCGTTCCCATGTTCGATTTCAACAACTGCCTCTTGGTCCATGTACAGATTCCTCTTGAGCACAATAAAGTGTTCAGAAATGCTCAAACTTTGCAATGTTGTCCCTAGCTTGTCATGATCCACACAATCGAATGCCTTTGTGTAGTCAATAAAGCTCAGGTAAACATCTGGTATTCTCTGCTTTCAGCCAAGTTCCACCAGACATCAGCAATGATAGCCCGCATTCCACGGCCTCTTCTGAATCCGGCTTGAACCTCTGGAAGTTTTCTGTCACTGTATGTTTGCAGCTGTTTCTGTACTACATTTAGTAAAACTTTACTCACAGGGGATATCAAAGATATTGTCAGATAATCCCCATTCCATTGGATCTCCTGTCTTTTGAACGGGCAAAAATATGATCTCTTCTAATCATTTGGCCAGATAATTATCTTCCAAATTTATTGGCATAGATGGGTGAGTGCTTCTTGTGTTTTCTTAAAGATTTCAATTTGTATTCCATCAATCCTGGTGCCTTGTTCTTTGCCAATTCCTTCAATGCATCTTGGACTTCTTCCTTCAGTATCATTGACACTTGATTATATGTTACCTTTTGAAACAGTTGAACATCAACCATTTCCTTTTGGTACAGTGACTCTGTATTCTTTCCATCTTCTTTTGATGCTTTCTGCATCATTCAATAATTTGCCCAGAGAATTCTTCAACAGTGAAATTCGAGACTTGAAATTTTTCTTCAGTTTCCCCAGCTTGAAAAATGTTGAGCATGTTCTTCCCTTTTGGTTTTCTGACTCCAGATCTTTGCTCATTTTGTTGTAATATTTTACTTTGCCTTTTTGAGCTGTCTTTTGAAATTTTCTGTTCAGCTCTTGGACCTTCTCATTTTTTCCATCTGCTTTAGTATCTCTACGCTGGAGAGCAAGTTTCAGTGTCTCTTCTGACATCCTTTTTGATCTTTTCTTTCTTTCTTGTCCTCTTAATAATATGACTTTTTGCTGTCTTCCTTATGATGTTCTTGATGTCATCCCACAATTCTTCTGGTCCTTGGTCTTTAGAGTTTAATGTATCAAATCTGTTCTTCAGATGATTTCTAAATTCAGGTGGGATATATTCAAGGTCATATTTTGGCTCTCATGGACTTGTTTTCATATTCTTCAGCTTAAGTTTGAATTTGCATATGAGCAAATGATTGCATGTTCCACAATCTGCCCCTGGTCTTGTTTTGGTTGATGATATGGAGCTTTTCCATCGTCTCTTTCTGTAGATGTAGTCAATTTGATTTCTGTGTATTCCATCTGGTGAGGTCCATGTGTATAATCATCTCTTATACTGTCTAAAAAAGGTATTTTAAATTAATAAATCATTGATTTTGCAGAATTCTAGCATACGATCTCTAGCATAATTTCTATGACCAAGGTCATGTTTTCCAACTACTGATCCTTCCTCTTTGTTCTCAACCTTTGCATTCCAATCACCAGTTATGACCAATAACTCTTGATTGAATGTTTGATCAATTTCAGATAGAATAATTTGGTAGAATTCTTCTATTTCGTCCTAACTGACTTTAGTGGTTGGTTCGTAAATTTGAATAATAGTAGTATTAACTTGTCTTCCCTGTTGTTGTTGTTGTTGTTGTTATGTGCCGGGTAGTTGGTTCCGACTCGTAGTGACCCTGTACAGGGTATCTGAGGCTGTAAATCTTTATGGGAGCAGAACGCTTCATCTTTCTCCTATGGAACAGCTGGTAGTTTCAAACTGCTAACCTTGTGTTTTGCTGCCCAATTTGTAACTACTATGCAACCAGAGCTTCCCTGTATGTGTACGGCTATTATTTTATCACAAACAGCATTGTACCTCATGACTAATCTGAATTGCTCCTTTTTGATGATGAATGCAACACCATTCCTCTTCAATTTGTCATTCCCGGCATAGTAAACCATATAGTTGTCAGATTCAAAATGGCCAATACCAGTCCATTTCAGCTCACTAATGGCTAAGCTATCGATGTTTCTATGTTCCATTTAATTTTTGACAATTTTCAATTTTCCTTGTGTCATACTATGTACA
Source organism: Chrysochloris asiatica (assembly GCF_000296735.1). Lineage (NCBI taxonomy): Eukaryota > Metazoa > Chordata > Mammalia > Afrosoricida > Chrysochloridae > Chrysochloris > Chrysochloris asiatica. The sequence goes on from NW_006408529.1 coordinate 4,171,490, forward strand.
TTACATATTCCAATTATTAATGGATGCTTACAGCTGTTTCTCTTCATTTTAAGTTGTGCCCCATCAACAAATGAAGGTCCTGCAGGCTTTACTCCCACAGGCTTTACTCCATTCATGTCATCACAATCAACTCTACTTTGAAGAGAGAACTCTTCCCCAGTCATATTTTGAGTAACTTCCAACCTGAGAGGTTCATTTTCTGGCACTATATCTGACAGTGTTTCTCTGCTATTCATAAGGTTTTCAGAGTCTAAATATTCTGAAGTAGTTCTTCATTCCTTCTTCCTAGTCTGTCTTCGTCTTGAAGCTCATCTGAAACCTGTCCACTGTGGGTGACTCTGCTGGAATTTAAAATACCCATGGCATAAAAGTCATAAAAATTTATATGAAATACATAAAAACCAATAGCCTTGGCATTATTAAAATTGTTGCTAGGTGTTTTTGATTTAATTGTGGCTCAGAGTAACCCTGTGAACTGCACAATGAAACACATCCTGGTCCTGCACATTCCTAACAATTACATTTATGCTTGAGCCTATTGCTGTTGCCACTGTTCTAGTCCATTTTGTTGGTGGTCTTACTCATTTTCACTGATCATCAACTTTACCAAGCATGATGTCTTCCACCCAGGTACAGGTTCTGCTTTATAACATGCCCACACTGGGAGAGATAATGTCTTGCCATCCTGACTTCTAAGGAGCACAATGACTCTACTTTTTCTAAAATGGATTTGTTTGTTCTTCTGACAGTTCACAGTACTTTTAATACCATAATGCAAACACATTAATTTTTCTATGGTCTTCCTTATTTACTGTCCAACGTTACCATGTGTATGAGGCAATTTATAATACTATGGCTTGGGTCAAGAGTACCACAGTTCTCAAACTGATGTCTTTGCACTTTAAAGAGGTCTTGTGTACATTTGCCTAACTCAAAATGTCATTTGATTTCTTAACAACTACATGAAAGAGTGTTGGTTGTGGATCCAAGCAAAATTAAGTCTTTGACAACTTCATTGTTTGTTCATTTATCATTATGTTATTTATTGGTAGAGTTGTGAGGATTTCTGTTTACTTTACACAGAAGTGCAATCCATACTGAAGGTTGAAGTCTCTGACTTATCAGTAAGTACTTTAAGTCCTATTCAGTTCCATAAAGCAGGGTTGTATCATCTGTATATTATAGTTAATTAATGAATGTTGCTCCAATACTGATGCAATGTTCTTTATGTAATTCATTTTCTCAGATTATCTGCTCAGTTTACAGATTGAAGAAGTAGGGCGAAAGAATAAAATCCTGATGTACACCTTTGCTGATTTTAAATGACTCAATATCCCCTTGTTCTATTAAAAAAAGCAAAACAAAAAAATAAACACTGTGTCTTTGTCTAGATACATGTTCACGAAGGGCACAATTAAGTGTTCTGGTATACCCATTGTTTGCAGTATTATTCAAAGCTTGTCATGATCCACACAATTGAAAGCTTTTGCATAGTCAATAAAGCACAGGTAATCATCTTTCTGGTATTCTTTGCTTTCAGCAAAGATCCATATGGCATCAGCAATGATGTCTTTGGTGTCATGTCCTCCTCTGAAGCTAGCTTTAATTTCTGGCACTTCTCTGTTGATGTACTGTTATGGCTATTTTTGAATTATCTTCAACAACACACACACACACACACACACACACACATATATATATATATTTAATTGCCATCAAATCAGTTTTAACTCATAAAAACCCTGTATAGGACTTTTGAGGAGCAGTTAATAAGTTTATACTGTCAAATTTCTGGTAATAGTCCAGTGCTTATCCAACAAAACCACACCAAGTGTATACATAGAGATAATGGATTTGGTTCTGTATTTTTATTATCATTTTTCATTATATTGTTTTCAAAATAATACATACATACACACACACATGTATATCCTAAACAGAATTCTAAAGAGAATTTCACAACATTTTAAAAAATATATATGACTAATACAATTTTATCTAAAAAACCCAAGGTTAGTTCTGTAGGGAACATCCATGTACAAATATGTGTTATCACGCCTGCTTTTTTTTTTTTTTTTTTTTTTGCAACCAGGTTTACTTTTCAGTCATAATGCATATACCACAATCTAATCTAGGCACACAATCCTCATCTAGAACATGCCATTTTTGTGCAGAATGAAAATCTCAATTTCCAGATTAAGCAAAAACTTTTGTTTCCTTTCAAGCTAATGAAAAATAAATATACATTTTCCCACTTCAAGCATATGAACCCCCCCAAAATACAAAAACAAAAGGAATAAAGTTGTTTTCATTCCCTTTTATTGCCTCCTTTTCCCTTATCTTTTTCTTTTGAACTGCCTTCCATATCACTAAACACAGATCATGTCTACAGTCTAGCCAGTGAAAAATGATCCCTTCCTTCCAACCCCTGATAGCCATCATAGAATGTTTGTTATAACATGACAACCTTTTTTTGACCATTTACACATTAATGGACTCTTATAATATCTGTCTATTTATGACAGAGTCCTGGTGTGGTGGTGTGGGTTAATGTGTTTTATGTACTCCAAAGTCGGGTTGAACCACAAGGTTGGTTGTTTAAGTTTAACAGTTGCTTTTTGGAAACTCTATACAGGCTCACTGTAGGTCGGAACCAACTTGACTGCACTTAGCAACAGGAGTCCTTGTGTGATGCTGTGGGTTAATGTGCCAAACTGCGAATTCACTGACTCAATGGTGCTTAACAACAGCAACAGCCACAACAGTTTCACTCACAATAGTACCCTAGGTGTTCCCCTATGTTGTGTTGTTTTGAAAATTCATTTTAAATTGTCAAAATTATGTAATACTATATTATATGTATAAAACAAAGTTTGTTCAACCATCCTCTGTTCATGGACAGATCTTTATATTTTTACTATTGTAAATAATGCTTCAGTGAATGTTTGTGCGCATATATCTATTTGTCACACTACTCTTACTTATTAAGTATATATATCCAGTAGAGAGATTGCTGGGTCTTAAAATAATTCTATTTCCAGCCTTCTGAGAAAGTGCCACATCATTTTCCACAGTGGCTGCACAATTTTACAGTTCCACCAGCAGAGTAGAAGGGTGCCACCCTTTCCAGCACTTCTTGTTTTCTGTTTTGTTTTGTTTTGCTTTAACTTTGCTGTTAAGGCTAGCAGGAGATGGTATCTCATTGTTGTTTTTATTTACATTCTGATGTGGTGCTTCAGGATAATTCTCTGGACCACAAGGTCAATTTGAGTTTAACAAGTTGTTAGTTTAAATTCAGTTGCTCCTCAGAAACCATATACAGGGTCGTTATGATTCGGAACCTACTCATAGGCACTTAACAACAATAACACTGGCTAGTGAGTCCTGTGAGGCACTGTGGGTTATGGCACTGGACTGTATATTTGAACCACAAAGTCAGTGATTAAAGTTCACCAACTGCTCCTCAGAAACCCTATACTGGGGTTGCTATGGGTCAGAAATGACTCAATAGCAATTAACAACAGCAACAGCTAATTAAGGAATTCTGGTAGTATAGTGTGTTACAAGTTGAGGTACTAACTGCAAGTTTAACAGTTCAAATCTACCAGCCATTCTGTGAGAAAAAGATGAGGCTTTCTGCTCTTGTAAAGATTTATAGCCTTGGAAATGCTAAACAGAGTTACTATGAGTCTGAATTGACTAAAAATAGCTCACAACCACCACCAGCACCTATGGCTAATGACCATGAGCATTTTTTCATATCTTAGTTGGCCACATGAATGTCTTCATTAATCAAGTGTCTGTTCAGGTCCTCTGGCAATTTTTTTATTGGATTTGATGTCTTCTTCTTATTGAGATATTGACATGTTCTATACATTATAGAGAGTAGACCCTAGTCTGATATATCATTGCCAAATACGTTTTACCAGGCTATGGATTCTAGTTTTACTCTTTTGATGACATATCTTTATGTGTATGTCTAATTTTTAAGAGATGCCTTTAGTTCTCTATTATTTTGTTGTTTGTGTTTTCACTTATATTTGGTGATATATTTATGTCATATATCAGAGACATATGTCCCTATTTTTTTCATTGGTGACCTTTTAGGTTTTACATTTAGGTCTTTAATCTATGCTGACTTCATTTTTGCATATGGTGTGAGATATGGGTCATGCTTCATTCTTCTGCAAATGGATTTCAAGTTGTGCCAATATCATTTATTGAAAAGTCTATCTCTTCCACATTTAAAGTATTTTGAATTGTTGTCAATAGTTAACAAACAAGTGATATTATTGCTTGGTACTGTCAAGACTGTTCTGACTCATAGTGATGCTATGCACAACAGCACAGAACACTGCTTGCTCCTGCACCATGCTCACAAAGGTTGCTATGCTTGAGCCCATTGCTGATGCCACTGTGCCAATCCATCTCATTGGGGTTCTTCATCTGAAGTTTTATTCATTGTGACCCAGAATTGTCTTCCAATTCCTGTTGTTGCAAATTACCACATCTTAAGTGTCTTAAACAACACAAGTTTACTATTTTACATACTTGGAGGTCAGAAGCCTAAATGAGCTTTTTGTTGTTAAACTCAAGATGTTCTTAGAAAAATGTTTCTTCCAGCAGTTCTAGGGTAAAAAAAAAAAAATTGTTCTCTTGTTTTTTCCACTTTCCAGAGTCTGTATGAATGACATGTCTTATGGCTTCCTGCCAGAAATAGCATCACTCTAACCCCTGCTTCTTTTGTGACATCTCTTTCTCAGACTCTTGCCCTCTGGACTCCCTCTTCACTTTATAAACACCCTTGTGATTACAATGAGTGGAAACAAGTAACTTAATCACATTGGCAAGGTCCCTTTTGCCATGTAAGAAAATATATTCAGGGGTTTTGGACATTAGGACACGGGTATATTTGAAGCTTTTTTTTTTTTCCCTGTATAATGTTGTTTTTAGGTACTTTTGAGTCAGTTTTGACTCATTGCTATCCCAGGCTCAATGCAGTGAAATGTTGCCTGATCTTGCTCTATCATTGCTATGCTTAAAGCTCATTGTTGCAGCTATTTTGTCAATAAGTTTTGCTGAGAGTTTCCCCATGTGGCAGACCATCTTCTTTACCAAGCATACGTCCTTCCCTAGGAACTGGGCCCTCCTGATAACATGTTCAAATGCATGTGACAGAGTCTTGCCATTTTTGCTTCTAAGGGGTATTCTGACTGCACTTCTTCCAACACAGACTTGTTTATTCTCTGGCAGTCCATGTTATATTCAATATTATTCTCCAGTACTATTATTCAAAAACATCCATACTTCAGTTTTCTTATTCATTATCTACTTTTTGCATGTATTTGGAGCAAATGAAGGCACTATAACTTGTGTACTTTAGTTCTTAATGTGACATCTGCTGCAAATTTGCCCAGTCAATATATTTTTTGTTCTTGTTCTTACTTGACCACTGTTTCCATGAGTTTTAATTATGGAGCCAAGCAAAGTGTATTCTTTGACAACTCCAGTTGTTCTCTGTTTATTATGATGTTACCATGTTTCTCTTAAAGTATCTTGGTGTGTATAAGCACTAGATTACTAACCACTGGGTCAGAGGTTTAAACCCACCAGCTGCTCCTTGGAAATCCTATATAGTCTCACTAGGAGTAGAATCTACCTCTAAGACTCTTGACAAGGACACATTTCTCTTAAATGACTGCCTATTCTTTCTTCCCTCCCTCCCTTACCTTCCTTTCTTCTTAAAGAAAAAGAACAATTCTTAAAGAAAAATAAAATTATAATAAATTATATTATTAAGGGAACACTTTTCTTCACTCATTTTGCCTAGTCATCTGGAGTCAGAGTAGATAGCAAGAAATAGACAAGCCTTAAAGATAGTAATTTCTGGACTCCCATTTATTATAAGCATCTTCTGACATGAAGTCTGTCTCTAGAAAGTGTGTAGACTTATGAAAATTTTCCTTTCTCCAACTTTTCAATGAAATTGACCTGATATCAACTTGCTGACAGAAAGACCATTTGCTAATTCTTGTCTAAGTTTCAATAAGTGAAAACATACTATCCTTTGTAAAAATGATTTCATCATAAGTGTAAATCCTTTATTTATGACTATATCCCAAGACAGTACTTTTGTATATTTTTTTCTTTACTGGAAGTTTTTGCCAAATAAAACTTACCACAAACATATATGGCCAAGATAAAAGCCTAGTTGTTCTGGTCAAATGTGAGGAGAGGTTGTTGGAGCCCAACCATTCTGAAGCAATGTTGCATTCCATGGCGGTGGATTTTTATACCTAGTGTCCTTGTAACACTGCCAAAGAGAAAAATGATTCCACAGAAAACAGGTTGAGACATGCTCTTTTTTACTGAGAAAATTAATTTATTCTAAATGTGAAATTTAGCTACCATGAAGGTTCAGGAAAAGGAAATACTTTTCATTAAGAATACTGATGAAGTTTGTAGGGACAGTTGAAGTACACTGCCTAGATTTATTTTAAGGAAAGAAGTACTAATTCCTCAAATGGCTAGGTGTGCAGCCCTCTGACAGTTCATAAAAGAACCATCCAGAAACATTGCTCCTGGCTGAAGGGAGCTTCCTTGCCCAAAGAGATTTTATTGCCAGTGGTGCATGGAGCTAGTTCTATAGTCTAAATGGGATACATCCATAAGCATCTATTCTACTACCTAAGCATAACGAATGAGGTTTCTATTATCCCTACACTGCTATTTAACTTCTATGAAACAGTGTCTTACTTCAGTCATCCCCTTATAGAAATTGTTCCTGAAAGCACTGTTGAATTAACTACCATTATCTTAATTTTCACTTCAGATACCCTTTCCTGGGAGAATGACCTATGACAGGACATTACAAATTAAAGAAAGGTAAATGCAGAATTATATTTCCAAGTTGTTGACCCTAATTAATATTAAACTAGCATTTAGCAACTGATTTAACAGGCAATCATTTGAAATGTATATGTTAAATGTTGTTGTTGTTAACTCTATTCACAACAGAATGAAACACTACCTGATGCTAAACTCACAATTATTTTTAAGTATACAGACTTATAAATATAGGACATTGCCCCTGAAAGGATCTAATATAACTTGAAAATTATCAGGTATATTAAGAAAAGATAATAAAATTGACCTAGTGGAATTGTTTAGAGGGTGGAAAGCTGAGTTCATCATATCTCCTAAATCTACTGCTATGGTTTCCCCCATCAGGTCACAGAGTGAGAAAGATGTTGACAATTTAGCTATCTGAAGTGGACACTCCACCATTAGAAAGAGGAAAGTGATCACTAACTCATTTTTCAAAGACCTTCTTTAGGACATTGCTTGTCAAGGTCATGATCAAATTCATGCCTTAGTCTTGAAAAGTACTATATCTCAATGTCAGCTTTTTCAAGTCTATAATTTATAGGGCTAAATTATATCCTTTGGAGGGATTTTTTTCTACAAAAACTTTCTGTCTTAAGTATTATCATTTCTGTACTAGAAAGAAGGGCATTTCTTTTTAATTTAGATTTTGAGAAACTAAGATCTGGGTATTTTTACACATAAAGTTCACAGTTCTTGAAATATTCTAAATACTAAATAATATACAAATGCCAAGAATAAGCAAAATGATGATGACAGAATAATTGGACATAAAGGAACTATTCTCTACATTAATGTAAAATTTATCACATAATAAATACATAGTCTAAAGGATTTTTAATTCAACGAACAACATGAAAGCTTAAAAATATGAAATAAATATAGATATAAAATCTTAGTAATGATTAGTATATTTTGATATTATATCTCTTGGTTTTAAATTAATGCACCCAAAATTAGAAAAATAAAAATAGAACCGGCAAAATTAAGTTTTAGAAAACAGATAATGTTAAGCACAGTAATAAAACTAAAATACTATTAATGTTAAATGCATGATTGCAATGTAAGAGTTAGGCAGTAAAGTATAATTTCACTTACTTGGCATTATGACAAATGAACTGATCTTAATTAATACATGCACAATGGAATTTCAGTCATAACTGATATACATAATGCCCAATAGAGCAAGATAATAGACTTCAGGTGATTAAAAGAAAAGACTAGAATTGGATTTAGTCTCTTCTTTAGTGTGCAAGTCACAAAGCTTTCTGAGAAAGAGTATCTGTGGAAATTAAAAAGATACTTTGTGCTGTAAAAGATAAAATTGTATAACTTTATACAACATGGCATGATTCTAGGACATTCAGTATTCTAAAATCTCTTCAAGTAGTGAAATACACACTGATTTTCTTTTGTTGTTGTTGTTGTTAAGTGCCGTCGAGTCGGTTCCGACCCATAGCGACCCTGTACAGGGTTTCCGAGGGTGTAAATCTTTACGGGAGTAGAAAGCCTCATCTTTCTCCCGCGGAGCGGCTGGTAGTTTCGAACCGCTGACCTTAAGGTTCGCAGCCCGATTCGTAACCACTACGCTACCAGAGCTCCTTTATTATATAATATATTTGATAGTATTTTACTTAATGGACAAGGTGTCATGTGTCATAGTAAATCTCTTTAAGAGAGAGAGGTAGATTCTCCAGAAATTCTTATACCAGTTTCATGCATTATCAAAGACTCGTTGCTGTGGTAACTTTAAAGACGGCAGCTATGATTCTATGTCAGGGTCAGTTTTATGAATGGATGAAATCCAGAATGGCCTATATCTGAAGTAACGTTAGGCAGAACTTCATAACTCGTAATCTCTATTGTTATTATTGTTAAGTGACTTCAAGTCTGTTCTGACTCATAGTGACTCTTTGTACAACAGAACAAAACACTGTCTGGTTCTGTACCATCCTCACAATTGTTGTTACATTTCAGTCCATTGTTGTTGCCACAGTGTAAATACAACTTGTTGAGGAGTTTTCTCTTTTTTGTTGACACTCCATTTTACTAAGCATAATGTCCTTCTCCAGAGACTGAGCATTCCTGATAGTATATTCATACATGATACTTTCAATATTCTTCTCCCACACCTTAGCTCAAATGCATCAATTCTTCTATGGTCTTCCTTATTAATTTTCAACTTTCACATGCTTATGAGACTAAGAAAACTACCATGATTTGGATCAGAAATCTTTACCCTTGAACATTATAAAGCTTTAAAGAAGTTTTGTACAGCAGATTTGCCTAGTGTAATACATCATTTGATTTCTTGACTACTGCTTCCATGAACATTGATTGTAGGTCCACACAAACTGACATCTTTGACAGCTTCAGTCTTTTCTCCATTTATCATGATGTCATTGTGAGGATTTTTAGAGTGTGTGTGTGTTTATTTTACATTGAGGTACAATCCATATAGAAGACTGGTTTCTTTGCTCTTCATCAGTAAGCATTTAAACTCATCTTCACTTCCAGAGAGGTAAGTTTGAATCATCTGCATATTTCAAGTTTTTAATGAATCTTCCTCCAACACTAATGCCAAGCTCTTCTTCATATAACTCAGCTTCTCAGATGATTTGTAACACATAAAGATGAAATAAATATGATAAAAGAATACACCCTTGGTGCACACTTTTCTTGATGTTATTTTATTTCATTATTAATTTATTTTGAACTTCAATATACTACAAATGTTTGCTTAGCGGTGGGGTGAATTCTTTATTAGCATGTTTGAAATGTAAATAAAATGCTTGATAAAGTGGAGAGTCCTCAAAAAGGAGGAAGACCCCAACAAAATGGATTGGTATAGTGGCAGTAGAAATGGGTTGAAGTGTAAGGACAGAGTAGTGTTTCATTCTGTTGTGCACAAAGTCATTATGAGTCTGAACCAACTTGATGACACCGAAAACAACAACAACAGCTTCCATCCAGCATGACAGTAACACACAAGCCACCAGGGTACCACCGACTCAGGGTACAAATGAGTAGTGGTATTTATTTTTACTTGCCACTAAAAGCAATTTTTGAGATCCTTTCTACCCTATCTTACATTAAATATACCACCAATTAGAAACATAACACCAGAGGTCATCACTTCATAATTCCAGAAAAACTAAAAACTAATTGAGAGCAGACTTTGGCAAGGGAGTAAAAGAAATTAGGGCAAGAATGATGAAGAGCTAGAAGAGACTTAGAAGTAAAGGAGTAACACAGAAACATGTAGCTTAGTTCACAATTTTCTATTAGTAATCAATCCCCGTTATGTCTGCACTGAAACGTGTGTTTCTGTCTTGATCACTTTGGGAAAATCTTGTCCTCCCTAGCTTTTAAAACATCATTAATACTAGGTTACAGGTAATTTTCAAATTTTTTTACTAAAATCTTGCACTTGAATAACAATCAATAGGTGTTATTTTTTAAAAAACAGGCTACAAACAATGTAAGCAAAACAAACAGAATTGATATTAATAGTAAGTGCCTTCAAGTTGGTTCTGACTCACAGAAACTTTGTATAGGGTTTCTGAGGTACAAGCAGTGACTTTGATCTGCTGACCTTGCAGTTCAAACCCACTTTGTAGTCCAGTGCATGTTCCCACAGTTCCACACCAGAATTAAGGTAGATCTGTTTAGGGCTGTTGCATAGGGAGAAGTTAGGGAGGGAATACCAACTTCAGGTTTCACAGTTAAGGAGTGCAAGAAATGATTCCTGAGCCCTGGGGGATTGATCTCTTGATGTAGACAAGGTCACGTTACAGAGGTCCTTGTTAATACTGAAATGGATAAAATTTTTAGGAGACATGTTTTGTTCTTTTAATAAGATAATCTCTTAATTCTCTGTATTTGTCATAACCACAATGAATAAACAGCTGGTGATGATTCTTAGCTTCTAGGAACAATCTCTTCCCTGGGCTTCTAGTTCAGGCTCAAAATATGTTTTATTTGATTGGACTGTATTATTATCGATAGACTTTGCAGATTCAGTCTTAATTCTGAAGCCCAGGAAGAAAAATGGGTTAAGTACTGAACTGCTAATTGAAATGTCAGAGGTTCAAACTCACCAATTGCTCTGTGGAAGAAAGATGAGGCAGTCTGTTTCTACAAGGTTTATAGACTTGGAAACCCATCAATTTTGGAGACAATGGGTTTACTATTTTTATTTTAGTCTTAACGCAGTCTTTTTGTTTTGTTTTGTTTTGTTAATTGTATTGATATATTGTCATTAGTTATGTGCCACTTAGTCTGTACTGACTCATTGCAATCTTTTGCACAACAGAACAAGAAATTGCCCAGTCCAGCACCAGCCTCACAATCATTGCTACACTTGAGTCTGTTGCTGCTGTCACTGTGCCAATATACATTTCATTATAAGTCTTCCTCTTTTTCTCTGACCTTCAACTTTACCAAGCTTGATGTCTTTCTCTGTGGACTCATCCTTCCTGGTTATATGTCTGAAGCCTGAGAGGAGATATCTGGTCATCTGACTTCTAAGGAACATTCTGGCTGTACGTCTTCCAACACAGATTTGTTTGTTATTTAGGCAGCCCATGGTACTTTTAATATTCTCTTCCAACACCATAACAAAAATGCATCAATTCTTCCAAATTTATTTATCTTCTAAATTTCACATGCATATGAGGCTATTAAAAATACTATGGCTTGTGTAAGACCACTTTAGTCCTCAAACTGACATCTTTGTTCTTGAACAGTATTAAAAAGTCTTGTTCAGCAAAGTTGCCTAATGTGTCCTTTGATTTTTTTGACTGCTGCTTCCATGAGGGTTGTTCTAAGCAAAATTAAGTCTGTGACAACTTCAATCTTTTCTCCATTTATCTTGATGTTATTTATTGGTCCTGTGGTGAGGATTTTTGTTTTCTTTACATTGAAATGCAACCTGTATATAAGGTTGTGGTCTTTGATCTTCATTAGTATTTTAAGTCCTCCTCGCTTTCAGCAAGCAAGGTTGCATAATCTGCATATTGCAGGTTGTTAATGAGCTTTTCCTACCTTCTCTTTGCACAAATGTAGTCAATTTTATTTCTGAGTATTCCATCTGGTGAGATCCGGTGAGCTTATGTTGTTTTAAAAATATTTGCAGTGAAGAAGTCATTGGTCTTGCAAAATTCCATCATGTTATCCCCAGCATTGTTTCTATTACTAAGACAGTATTTTCCAATGATTGAGCTTCCTCTTTGTTCCCAACCTTTGTATTCCTATCACCAATAATTATCAATGCATCCTGATTGCACGGTTGATCAATTTCATACTGAAGAAACGGGTTGTTGTTGTTGTTGTTGTTAAGTGCTGTTGAGTTGATTCCGACCCATAGCAACCCTGTACAGAGTTTCTGAGGCTGTAAATCTTTACTGAAGCAGAAAGCCTCATCTTTCTACCATGGAACAGCTGATAGTTTCAAACTGCTGACCTTAAGGTTCGCAGTCCGATTCGTAACAACTACACTACCAGAGCTCCTTGGAAGAAACACATAGCATTCTTGAATTTCATCATCACTGGCTTTTGTGGTTGTTGCTTAATTTTGAATAATAGTTGTATTAACTGGTCCTCCTTTTAGGTGTATGGTTATTATCCTACAACAGGCAGCATTGTACTTCAAGACAGATCTTGAACTGTTCTTTTTGATTGTGAATGTGGCATCATTCCTCTTCAATTTGTCATTTGTAACATAATAAGCCACATGATATTCAGATTCAAAATAGCCAACACCAGTCCATTTCAGCTCACTAATGTCTAGGATATTGAAGTTTATGTGTTCTGCTTCATTTTTCACAACTCATGATTTTCCTAGAGTCATGTTTGTACATTCCATGTTCCAATTATCATGAATATTTATAGCTGCTTTTCCACTTTCTGAGTTGTACATGGTCAGTAAATGAAGGTGCCCAAAACTCTCCACCATTTGAGTCATCATTGTCAACTCTACCTCAAGGATGCAGTTCCTTCCCAGTCATATTTTGAGTGCCTTTCAATCTGAGATGCTAATTTTCTGGCACTGTATCTGGCAATAGTCTAGTGTTCTCTATTATGTTTCTACATTCAATATTCTAATGCTATCCAACAGTGTTCCACTGCTATTCATAAGGTTTACAGTGACTAAATATTCAGAAGTAGCCCATCTAATATTGAGACTTCTTAGTCTGTCTTAGTCTGGAAGGTCATCTGTAGCCTGTCCATCTACCATGGATCACTCTTATGGTATTTAACATACTGCTGGTATAGCTTCCAGACAAGATGTACTTTATTTAAAATGCAATTCATCAACTTTAAGAGCACAGTTCAGTCCCTCCCTGAACTGTCTACTTATCTGATTCTAAGCAAATATTGTCTTTCCTAAAATTTCATATGAATTTAATACATGTTGTTTTTTGCATAGATCAGTAGTTAATTTCTTTTTATTGTTGAGTACAATTTCATTGTTTCAACGTACCAGTAGAAGAGCAGCAGAGAAGCAGAAGCAACAAAACCAAGATCCAAGGCACAAGACAGAGCCATGGGCTTCCCAACCCATGGAGCAAATGGTTAAGTACTCAAATATTACTTGGGGTTTGAAGCCACACACAAGCCTCTCAGATGATAGTGATCTGCTTCTAAATGTTTGTTGTTATTGTTATGTGTCATTGCTTTGGTTCTGACTTAAAGAGACTATGTATAGAGTGAAAGTTTACAGCCTTGGAAATCTTACTGAGTGCTTGTGTTCTGCACACATGGGGTACCAAGTGTCATAATTGACTAGATGAGCAACAACATTTACTGTAGAATTTCTTGGTTGAATTTAAGGATATGTTCAATTTCATAATCAACTGCCAAACAGATTTTCAAAGTGACTATAACCCCTTTTACATTTTTACCAACACTGTATGAGTATTCCAGTTTCTCCATATTCTTGCCAACACTTGATAGTGTAGGTTTACTTATTTCATCATTGAAGTCAGTATATATATATTGGTATTTCATTATGCTTCTTGTTTGTATTTTCCTATTGGCCAAAAATGTTGACTATTTTTCCCATGATTTTTGTCCATTTACATATTTTCTTAGATGAAGTGTCTATTAAAATTGTTTGTCTGTTTTAAAAAAGAAGGTATTAGATTTTAGACATTTAAAAAATATTCTGTATATAAATCACTTGTCAGATTGATCTTCCAAATACTTTCTTCCCATCTGTGTTTAACTTTTATTTTATTTTTTTTTTTGCTTAATGTATTTTCTGGTTGTGGTGTCAGAGTATTGCTGGTGTCAAAAAATGAGTTTGGAAGCGTTTCCTTCTGCTCTAGTTTCTGGCAAGAGTTTATGTAGAATTAATATTATTTATTCCTTTACTATTTGCTTCTGTTGTTATTAGGTGCCCATGAGTTGGATCGACTCATAGCTAACCAGTATAGGGTTTCTGAGACTGTGAATATTCACAAGAATGGAAAGCCATATCTTTCTCCTGAGGTGGACTTGAACAACCAACTTTGTGGTTTGCAGTCCAGTGCTTATCCTATAGTGTCACCAGCATTCCTAACAATGTAGTAGAAATCTACATTAAAATCAGCATTCGATTCAGCCTTATCTCCCATAGGAACTCAATCATTACTTTTGTGGGTATGAATGTGATCAGATTAAGGATAAATCTTCAGTGAGATGGGCAAAATTGATTAGCCATTTACCAAGATTTTTTTTCTGGATATTTTACCCATAAAAGGAGGGCAATAATGATTGGGTTAAGTTAACCTGAGACATAATCCTAGATTTATATAGTGTTAGTCTGATTCCTATCTACAAATTGTCTTCTCTTCTGTAAATAGGAATCAGACTGGCACTATATAAATACACCCCAATTTGGGAATATAACAAAGTGTCATGGTACTGTACATAGACAAGTCTGTAACAAAGCAAGGAAAATGAACACTAGTTTCAGCATGGGGTGTTGTTAGGTGTTCTTGAGTCAGTTCTGACTCAGCAACCATCTGTACACAGAACAAAATACTGTGTAGTCCTGCATCATTCTCACAACTGTTGTTAGGTTTGATTCCATTGCTGCTGCTACTGTGTGGATTCAACTCCTTGGGTGTTTTCCTCTTTTTCATTGACACTCACTTTACCAAGCATGATGTTCTTCTCCAGGGACTGCTCCATCCTGATAACAAGTTCAAAGTATGAAAGATGAAGTCTTGCCATCCTAGTTTTTAAGAAGCTGCATTTTTTCCCCAATACAGATTTGTTTGTTCTGCTGGCATTATTGTTGTTGTTGTTGTTGTTATGTGCCATGGAGTCTGTTCTGACTTCTAGCGACCCTGTACAGGGTTTCTGAGGCTGTAAATCTTTATGGGAGCAGAAAGCCTCATCTTTCTCCCGCAGAACAGCTAGTAGTTTCAAACTGCTGATCCTGAGGTTCGCAGCCCAATTCGTAACCACTAGGCTACCAGAGATCCTTGCTGGCATTATATGGTACTCTTAATATTCTTCTCCAATCCCATATGATCAGTTTTCGATGGTCAAGCATGGGGTCATCATCGTTGTTGTGTACCATCATCAAATAGTTTCCAACCATAATG
>NW_006408529.1:4187506-4189564 GCF_000296735.1 Chrysochloris asiatica
AGGTCAGTGTCTCAAACCCACCAACTACTCTGTAAACCCTAAACATGGTCACTATGAGTAGGAACCAATTAGAGAACATTTAACAGCAATGTATGTCTTTGATATGTAATTGTATTTGTCAGTGAAGCAATTATGGACTTTCGTATAGAGAAAATTCACCTACTTTAAGTAGTTCTGGAGCATATTGGGCTGCTAACCTCAGCATAAGCAATTCGAAACTACCAGCTGTTCCAAGGGAGAACAATGAGGCTTTCTGCTCCTATAAAGATTTACAACCTCAAAAATCCTGTACAGGGACTCTATGAGTTGGAACCCACTCCATGGCACATAACCACCACCACAACAGTGGTATAGTGTGTTAAGGTTTGACTGCTAACCACATGGTTGGTGGTTCAAATCCACTAGCTGATTTACTGGAGAGACATAAGGCTGTCTGCTTTCCAAAAGATCTACAGTCTCAGAAACCCTAAGGAGCAGTTCTACCAATTCCTGTGCTAATGGTTAGGATTTATTTGATGGAAATAGAATTAGTTTTTGGTGTTTTGATTTTTCTCCATGTAACAAATATATTACTGTTGTTATTAATTGCTATCCAGTAGGTTCCAATTCACAGTGATTCATAAAACAGCAGAACTCTACATTGTCTGGCCCTTGGCTATCCTCACAATTGTTGTTATTTTTGAGACATTTGTTGCTTCTACTTTGTTAATCCATTCTGTAGTGGATCTTTAACTTTTTCACTGACCTTCCACTTTACTAACTGTGATGTCTTTCTCCAGGGACTAGTCCATCCAGAAAACAATGCCTGAAATCAAGAGATAAAATCTCCCCATTCTGGCTTCGAAGAATCATTCTGACTACATCTTCCAAGACAGATGTGTTTGTTCTTCTGACAGTCCATGGTACTTTAAATATTCTTCACCTAGACCATAATGCAAATGTTTTGATTCTTCTAAGTTTTTCCTTTTTCATTACCTAGCTTTTCATGTATATGAAGTGATTTAAAACATCCAGGCTTGGATCAGGTGCACCTTAGTCCTCAAATGGACATCTTTACTTTTAAATACTTTAAAGAGGTCTTTTTCAACAGATTCATCGAATTCAGTACATCCTTAATGAATGTTGTCTCCATGAATGTAGATTGTGGATTAGAAAAATGAAGTTTTTGACAACTTCAATTTTTCAGTTTGGTTTTTCTTGATCTCGTTGTGAGGATTCTGATTTTCTGCAGTAAAGTGCAATCCATACTGAAGACTGGATTGATCTTTGATCTTTATCAGTAAGTATTTCTAGTCTTATTCATTTCCAGCAAACAAGGTTGTGCCATCTGCGTATCGCAAGTTATTAATGAATCTTTCTCTCATTCTGATGCTCTGTTGTTCTTCATATAATCCAGTTTCTCAAATTTTTCACTCAGCATACAGACTGAATAAATATGGTGGAATGATATTACTCTTACACATATCTTTCCTGGTTTAAAACTATTCAGTATCTTCATGCTCACTTGGAACAACTCTTTCTTGGTCTATGCACAGATTTATTAATATCACAATTAAATATTCAGGAATAGCCATGTTTCCTAATATTATCCATAATTTGTTATAGTCCACATAGAACAATGCCTTTGCATACTCAGTAAAGCACAAGTAAACATTTTTTTTTTTCTGGTATTCTCTGCTATCAGCCAAGATTTATGTGACACCAACAATGATATTCCTAGTTACACGTCCTCGTATGAATTCATCTTGAATTTCTGGCAGCTCCCTGTCAATGTACTATAACAACCATTCTTGAATTATATTTAGCAAAATTTTATTTGCATATGATATTAGTGACATTATTTGATGATTTCTGCATTTCATTGAGTGCCCTTACTTTGGAATGGGGTCAAATATAAATCTCTTCCAATCAGATGAATAGGTAGTTGTTTTCCAATTTTCTTGGCATAGATGAGTGAGCGCCTCCTCATCTGCTACAGCTTTTTGAAACATTTCAAATTGTACACTGTCAGTTCTTCTTGTTGTTGTTAGGTGCCATAAAGTCAGCACTGACTCACAG
>NW_006408529.1:4194264-4195485 GCF_000296735.1 Chrysochloris asiatica
TAGCTGTAAGGCTTCCCAATCTTCTAAATATCCCTTTACATGTGGTTCAGAGTTCTAGCACAAACCCCTGAGCCTGCTTGGTCCATTATTCTGTGTTTGTTGTTGGTGACGGAGCTTCTCACTGCATGTCTTCCCGTTCTGCCATCTTGAATCCCATCATTTCTTAGAGCCCTGTTTTTCATGAATGCTTTCAATGCAGTTTGAACTTCTTCCTTCAATGCAGTTGGTCTTGAACATATGTTACCTCTTGAAATAACTGAATGTTGATCAATTCCCTTTGGTAAAGTTGTTTTGTGTATTCCTTCCATTTTTTTAATGCCCACTGTTATTGTTGTTTGTTGTTAAGTACTGTTGAGTTGGTTCTGACTCATAGTGACACTTTACAGAGTTTCCAAGGAGCAGCTGGTGAGTTTGAACTGCCAACATTTGGTTCAAACTGACTTATGGTCCAGCGCTTATCCTACAGTGCCACACCAGTACTCCATTTTTGCTTACAAAATCCTGATGCTTAAATTGTTTCTTCAGTTCTTTCAACTTGAGAAATGCTGAGTGTGTTCTTCTCTTTTGGTTTTCTAACTCCATATCTTTGCATGTTTTATTATTTTGTTACTAAGTTGTCATTGTTGTTAGGTGCCATTGAGTTGGTACCGACGCATAGCTACCCTATTCACAGCAGAATGAAACATCACCCGATCCCGGGCCAACTTCACCATTGTTGCCCCGCATGAGTGTATCAATGTTGCCACTTGGCCAATCCATCACGTTGAGGGGTCTTCCTCTTTTTCTCTGACCCTCCACCTTACCACACATGATATCCTTGTTATTAAGTACCAAGAGTCATTTCCAACTCATAGTGTTCTCTGTAGAGTTTCTGAGGAGTGGCTGGTGAGTTTGAACCGCTAACCTTGAGGCTCAGTGCTTATCTTACAGTGACAGATTACATAGAGAAAATGTTATACTTTCTTTGAATTTCAGTTTATTCATCAGTTTCTTTTTTTATTATTTTAGTTTATAACTAGGTTATTGTCAAAATTGAATAAAATGACTTTCAGGAAAATTTGTATCGTGTAAGTATTCAGTAAATATTGTTGTTGTTGTTGTTGTCAAGTGCCATCTAGTCGGAACCGACTCATAGCGACTCCATGCACAGCAGAACGAAACAATGTTCGATTCTGGGCCAACCTCACCACCGCTGCCACCCCCGAGTCCATCAATGATGCC
>NW_006408529.1:4195585-4199213 GCF_000296735.1 Chrysochloris asiatica
ACAACTGCTTCTTGGTCTAGGTACAGATTTCTTAGAAGTACAATTAAGTGTTCTGGAATACTCATACTTCTCAATGTTGTCCATAGCTTGTCAGTAAATATTAGTTTTCTTTAATTAATGTAAACTTTGCTTCTTTAAAATAAATATTTATCTCATGATTACTAGAATTGTATATTATCTACTTATATAACAACAAGCTATAACATTCATGAAAATTGCTATGTAAGTTAAATAAAGAATAGCTAGCAGAAAAATGAGTGATTAATAAGACTTGGCTAATAAGTATACATACAGAAATAATGTTGTTGTTGTTAAGTGTCACCTACTTGGTTCCAACTCATAGCAACCCTGCATAGGGTTTCTGATACTTTAAATCTTCAATGGAGCAGAAAACCTTACCTTTCTGCCTCAGAGATGCTGGTGGGCTCAAAACAAGGGTCTTGTGGTTTATAGTCCAGTGTTTATCATGTGGAGCCATGTTGCTCCCATGATATTAACACTAGACTTTAATTTGATATAAAATCTCTGACTTAAGTCATTCTGAAGTGTTGCTTTCAAAATGGTAGGCCAGAATAGTTCAGGAAATTCAATATAAATCTCAATTTACGATAAAGGGAAGCTAAGGGAGCTTAGGAAAATACCCAGTGTCTTTTAATATCTATCAGACAAATATGTGGAAATCATTCTAAAGGGGAGTATAGAAACAGAGTCTTCTTTTTTTTTTTATTTTGATAATTAAAAAAAATTATCAGATAATTCAATGAGTCAGCAAATCAATTGTAAACTATGTATTTACATATTTTGTAATTGTTGTCTATCCTTTCCTTAATTTAAGTAGTTTGATAACAACTCAATAAATCATACACTTAACTTGCTTTCCTTTATGTATTAATTTGGATAGATTTTATCTGAGATGAAATAGTTTTTAAAAATTATTGAGACTTTTTTTTGTGGAGGGTGATGTTTTGACTAACTTGAAACTTTGAATTGTCATTTACGTATGTATTCATTGTTGTTGTTTTTGTTAAGTGCCATCAAGTCATTTCCTACCCAAGGAGCAGCTGGTGAGCTTGAACCACTGACCTTGCGGTTCAAATGACTTTGCAGTCTGATACACTAGTCCACAGCACCACACCAGGATTCATACAGTGTAAAACTAAGTTAGATATAATCATACCAACATTTGAAATTGTCTTTGTAGAGTTCTATTTGCTCTACTATAGAAACAATTTTGGAAAAGCTTAAGTTTCCTGTATATTACAAAAATTTTTCTTCAGCTATTAGCCAGAAACTCCTCATAAACCTTATACAGGGTCACTGTGGGTTGGAACTGACTTAAAGTCACTTAGCAACAACAACAACTAAATTAATTGTTCATCTCAATTTTCAAGTATATCTGTTATGATTTTTTTAGTAAAGTATGACATTAAAAATTAAAAATTAAAAAAGAAATGACAAAATATTAAAATTAAAATTTTCTATGTACAAATTTCAGAAATCAATTTTGTGTGAAGAAATTTTCCTTACTAAAGTACTCTATTCATTAATAAAACATATTTATTCTTTATTATAGAGAAAACAAATGCTCTATATATCACCCTAGAGAAAGACTATTTAGAAACAAACAAGTAATGCCTAAGAAGATATGTAATTTAGCAAAAATAGATGCCTACACTGACTTATCTTTTGGGGTAAGAAAATAGGAGATAAACTACCAATGTAAAGGGAGTTGATTTGAAAATAAATGAAACGTTTGCCCAGGAGAGGCACAGCTTAGAGAGAGATCAAGTAAGTTTTCCTGAAAACCACTCAGCAGTCATTCACAACACACACACATAAAATAAAACCCAAATGACATTTAGACAACTGTTTTCTTTTATAATACTTCATTTGTAGTTTTTTAAAATTACTTACAAGCCAGTAAAAATCTCATTGGTATTTTGTTATTAATGTGAATACCTTCTTCTGTTTATAACATTTTATATTTTATAATTTCCTGACCATTTCCCTAAGATTTTTGTAAAGCTCCTTTTGAGTCAATATTTTGCACTTCACTTTATTAGCATCATTCTTTTCTTAAAGTTTAGGAAATTTTCTTATCTTTAAAAGTTTGCCATTTCAATTTTTGTTAGTGAGTTATAGTTCTTACAAAAATATTCCTGATTTAACCTTACCATAAGCTTAGTTCTACTTTGAAAAAGAAGACTTAAATCTGAAGATCATATCAACCTTTATTTTGCAGTAATTTACTACCTTACATTAGAACTTTCCATCTAAAATACAAATGAAACAATATATAGTTGTAATTAACTGAAATTTTGTGTTCAAGGTAAGTTTTGGAGGATACTCTTAGAATTTTGTATTGTCATCTCCTGAACACAGACTCCTTATAGTTATAACAAAGAGCCAGTACATCAGTGAACTCCAGAATCTTACTCAAAACTTTTATTTCTTCCTTAATAATCACAAACTACTTCACATCACCACTTCATTTGGTCTTGCCAAATCAAATAGTTATATTTGAAAAATTACTCAAATATTCAGTGCCACCTATTTAGATGCAATTTATTTGTGTTGTTCCTCTTCCATTCTGTGTGTAGCATACTAGAAGTCTAAAATCTTATTTTCTACAAGTCAGAAGTAAGAGATATGACAGATTAATTTCTACAATGCAATTTTGCTCAGTACTTTACCCCACAGTAACTGTTTTGGCTGTAATCTTGCAGTCTTACTTTTTTTTCCTCCCATTCCATCAAGATTGTGAGAATATTGTTCAAACAAATGCAAGTATGTAAAAGAAATTATAGAATAATGTATCCCACAGTAGACCAATAGTCACTATTTTTATTAGTTTTCTAAATTATAAGGCATCATTCCTAAACACGTGGACACTGAATTCAATCACATTTTTTCTAGTATAAAATCAATTATCTTCTTGTGGTTATTACAGAGTCAGGAACTGTGATAAACTTCTAAACACACATGGGTTATTTGAGAAATGACAGTAGTAAACAGAGGTAAAGGAGGCAGGGAATAAGACAGGAAAGAGAAGAAAGCCATAAAAATTATTCTGAAGTCAGCCATGATCCTTTGCCTTCCACACTTGCTGCCTAATCAGAAGTATTGGGTCTAAAACTTTTTCTAATAATGATAGCTGTCAACAGAGCCTCCCTTTGTCCTCTTCCTTCTTAGGGAAATTCCTTTCCAGTTTGGACCTAATAAGTACCTTCTTGTTCTGCTTATGCATGTGGCAGTATATTAAGGCAGCTGGCCAACCCTACTAATATATCTTTTCCTAGCAGAGAAGTCCCTCACCTATAACATCAAGAAGCCTGCAGGACACCTGTCTTGAGAGGGCTGAAGGAAGTCACTTGCTGGCCATGAAGACAAACACTGACTTCTGAAGCTAGCCTTGCTGTCTCTACTCTATGGAGCAAAGCATTATTCTATCCACTTCATGTGAATTAGTAATGAGTTTGTAGTTATCTCAGATCTTGGCTTAACAAGAAGTGTTTTGTTGAGCAAGTTGTGTTTGTTGGCAAATAGAGCACAATCCTGTGATGGAACTCTGTGAATAAATAGACTAATTTATCTGTGAATTATAACAGCCAAGGGATAGTATATATAT
>NW_006408529.1:4199313-4200437 GCF_000296735.1 Chrysochloris asiatica
TTTTTTACATAATTCCTTATGTGACATTGTCCCTGAAAGGCAAGTACTTTTTACTAACCCCATATAGGGCTAAACTTGACCCTGACACCTAAACCCAAAATATCCCCTAGGCAGAAAATGAAAATATTCATAACTAGCATGCTTTATCATATGGTTATATAGAGATAACGGCTTAAGATATATAGTAGAATAAATTTGATGTGATGTACACATGCATCCTCAGCATTACCTTATTAGAATTACCATACTGGTATGTGTGAAATTTGAGGGAGCTGTATATACAATTTTAGATAGACTAATTTGAAAATTTTCCATTTTTAGGCCAGAGGCCTAGTGGTGTAAAGTTTAGTATTCAGCTGTTAATGGACTGGTCCAAGGTTTGAACCCCCCAGTTGTTCCAAAAAGACAGATATGACAGTATGCTTTTCTGAAGATTTACAGCCTTGGAAATCCTATGGGGTTGTTCTACTCTGTCCCATCGGATTGCTACTAGTCACAGTCATTAGGGTTTTGATATGTTATGTTGTTGTTGTTGTCAGGTGCATCGAGTCAGAACCAACTCACAGCGATCCCATGCACACCAGAACAAAACAATGTCCCATCCTGGGCCAACCTCACTACCGCTGCTACACTTGAGTCCATCAATGCTGTCACAAGGCAAATCCATCTTGTTGCAGGGCTTCATCGTTTTCTCTGATCCTCCATCTTACCAAGCATGATATCCTTCTCCAATGACTGTTCCCTCTTGACAATATGCCCACAGTATGAGAGATGAAGTTTAGCCATCCTGGCCTCAAAGGAGCACTCTGGATGCACTTCTTCCAAAACAGATGTGTTTGTTCTTTTGGCAGCCCATGGCACTTTTAGTAGTCTCCTCCAACACCACAATTCAAATGCATCAATTCTTCTATAATCTTCCTTATTCACTGTCCAGCTTTCACATCCATATGAGGTTATTGAAAATACCATGGCTTGGGTCAGGCGCACCACAGTCTTCAAGCTGATATCTGCTCTTCAACACTTTAAAAAGTTTCTGTGCAGCAGATTTGCCTAATGCAATACGTCATCTGATCTCTTGACTCCTGCTTCCGTGAGTGTTGATAGTTGATCCAAGAAGAATGAAG
>NW_006408529.1:4203794-4212951 GCF_000296735.1 Chrysochloris asiatica
AGTCAGTCACAAAAGGAGGCATACAGCAGCATAGAGCCATTATTGTAAAAGATTAAGAAAAAGCACCCACACTAAGTGTGGGGGATAATTATCTTTGATTTTATTTATTTTTTATTGGTTAGAGGGGTGTATGGGGTGGGGTGGGGTGAGGAGTTAAGGGAAGGGGTAGCACAAAGTATGGAATAGACACAGGAGAGTATGGTGCTGGGGTATGGGAAATATACTAGAAGGGGAAGGGGAAAGGAAAAATAATGCAGATGGGAGAATAGCTAGGCAGATTTACATGGGATAAATGGGACAGATCTAAGCACAAACGTGGAAAAACAAGGCTTGTAGATACAATAATTGAGGCATGGTTTGAATGGGTAAAAGTGGGGAAATGATATTAAGATGCTTGGCTATCTGTTGAATCTTGGTTTCCCTTGCTTACCATTGTAAAATAGACACTTGAAGGGGAGAGAGAGGAATAGCTAGAAACATCAGCAGAGAAAGCTTATAAGTCTGTCTTCAGCTTATATCTGTTTGGAATATAAAATGGGGCTAGAACTTGCCCAGTGAAGGAGGCTACTGCAGAGCCTTTGCACTTCACAAGACCACAGGTGGAATCCTGATCCTCATCCAGAATCTTCTGAGGTGGTACATTCCCACATGAAAGGACAAGCAGACCAGTCTGGAGCAGCTAGAAGAAGAGAAGATAGTTCTTGAAAGAAAAATCAGCAAGAAAATAAATAAATAATAGCAGTCCAATTGACTTCTACAAGAATAAGCAAGTTGTTCCCCAGTAAGTCATCAAGACAAGTGGTCAGGTCCTCTCAATGCAAACCCCCTTCCAAGACTGAAACTCAAATGGAATTCACTAGCAGGCATATAGTCCTGCTGCTGACCACGTTGGTCATTGATAAGGGGAAAAGGGGGAAAAACAGCAATGAAGTTGTGAACTAAGTCCGACCACATTGAATAGACTCCTGCTAACCTGGATTGAGACCTAGTTAACCAGCAGTATGATGAGACCTGGGGACCCCTTGTCCCAGGGGCAGGGACATGGTCCCAGAGTACTAAAATGTAGTATGGAGCATCCAGCTGATACAAAGAGACGGGAAATGCACAAGAACACCCACACTCACAGATAGTACCCATTTGACCTGGCATCAATGACTGGATGATCAGAACATGACTAGAGGAAGAAAGAAGAGGAAAAAAAAAAAAAGGAGTAACCCACTATAAGTGGATGATCCTGACCTATGCTTGTGGATGCAGTATGACAAAGAAGCGTACAAATCTCTACAGTGCAGATCATTTCCACCCCTTGGTATACAGGGTCAACAGGGAGGGGGAACTTAGAGATTACATGAAGAAAAACAAGGAGTCAAAATTGGAGGAAGATATGAAGATTAAAAAACCTTGCTTGCTGAAAGTGAAGAAGACTTAAAATATTGATGAAGATCATAGGCCACAGCCTTCAGTATGGGTTGTATCTCAATATAAAGAAAAAAGTCCTCACCAGTGGACCAATAAACAACATACATATCAATGGACTGCATTTTTCTTGAATCAATCATCAATACTCATGGAAGCAGCTGTTAAGAATTTAAACATATTGCATGCATTAGGCAAATCTGCTGCACAAAATGTCACTAAAGTGTTTAAGACACTGAATGGCAATCTCAATGGGCTCAAATCAAGCATGGCAACAATAGTGAGGTTGACCAGGATCTGGCAGTGTTTCATTCTGCTGTGCATAACGTCGCTATGGGTCACTACCAACTTGATGGCACCTAACAACATAACAACAATGAGTCAGAACTGACTCAAGTGAACCTAACACCAACAGCATATTTAAAAATACATATAACTATTAAGTCTTCATTGATATTTTATAAACAATAAAATAAAGGAAGGGGAAAGGCAGATAAATCACTTACCAGAAAATAACCAAAACCTAGTCCACAGCAATCAAGTCAATTCTGACTCATAGAGACTTTATATAGAATTTGCTAGACAGTAAATCTTAAAGGCTTTTACTTTAAGAAAGCCTCAGCTTTCTCCCATTGAGCTGCTGATGGGATCTAAACAGTAGCCTTGTGGTTAGCAGTCTAATGCTTATCATTCAATAGCACCAAGGCTCTAAAAGAAAACCCTAAAAAAATAAAGTTATTTAATGGAGGTCAATCCATCTCTTCCTCTTTTTCTCTGACCCTACACTTAAACAAACATGATATCCTTTTCGGGAACTGGTACCTTCTGATAATATGTTTAAAGTATGAGAGACAAAGTTTGGCCATCAAAGCTTCCAAGGAGCACTCTGGATGTACTTCTTCCAACAGACTGATTTGTTATTTTGGCAGTCCATGGTACTTTTAATATTCTACTGCAACACCATAACTCAGATGAATTAGTTCTTTCATGGTCTTCCTTATTCACTCTACAACATTCACATGCATATTAGGTTAATGAAAATACCATGGCTTGGGTTGGGCGCACATTAGTCCTCAAACGGACACTTTAAGGATGTCTTGTGTAGCAGATTTGTCTGTTATAACACGTCCTTTGATTTTTTTGACCTATGACTTCAATGAGTTTTGATGGTTAATACAAGCAAAATGAAGTCTTTCACAACTTCAATATTTTTTCCATTTATATGAATGTTGTTTATTAGTCCAGTGGTGAGGATTAATGATTTCTTTACATTGAGATGCAACCCATCACAAAGGCTGTGGTCTTTGATCTTCATGAGTAAATATTTTAATCTTCTTTACTTTCACCAAGCAAGGTTGTATCATCTGCATATTGTAGGTTCTTGATGAGTCTTCCTCCAAACTTGATGCCACATTTTTCTTCATATAATAATTTCACTGATTATGTGCTCAGCATACATATTGAATAAGTATTGTGAAATAATATAACCCTGGCACAAAGCCTTCCTAATTTTGATCACTTGGTATGCCCTTGTTCTTTTTGAACAACTGCCTCTTGATCTTTGTACAGATACCTCATTGGCACAATTAAGTGTTCTAGAATACTCATTCTCAGCAATGCTGTCCATAGCTTGTCATGACCCACACAATCAAAAGCCTTTGTAAAGCATAGGTAAACATTTTCCTCTTATTTCAGCCAAGATCTATCTGACATCAGAAATGATATCCCTTGTTCCAAGTCCTCATCTGAATCCAGTTGAACCACTGAAAGTTCTCTATCAATGTATGGTTGTAGCCATTTTTGAATTACCTTTAACAAAATTTTACTTGCATGTGATATTAATCACATTGTTGAATGAATTTTACATTCTGTTGGGTCACCTCTCTTTGGAATGGGTACAAATAAGATCTTTTACAATCAGTTGGCAAGGTGTTTGTCTTCCAAAATTCTTGGCATAGATGAGTGAGTACCTCCAGTGTTGCATCAGTTTGTTGAAAAATTTGTTTT
This sequence comes from Chrysochloris asiatica, assembly GCF_000296735.1. NCBI lineage: Eukaryota > Metazoa > Chordata > Mammalia > Afrosoricida > Chrysochloridae > Chrysochloris > Chrysochloris asiatica. Next base: position 4,207,218 of record NW_006408529.1, read on the forward strand.
TATTCAATAAATTTCCAGCACCTCATTTTTTGCCAATGTCTTCAATGCTCCTTAAATTTCTTTCTTCAGTATCATTGGATTTTGATCACATGTTACCTTTTGAAATGGTTGAACATCAACCATCTCTTTTTGGTTCAATACTCTGTGTATACCTTTCATCTTCTTTGATGCTTTCTACATCATTCAGTATTTTGAACATAGGATCATTCAATAGTGAAAGTCAGGGTTTGGATTTTTTCCTCCGATCCCTCCTCTTCAGAAATGCTGAGCATGTTCTTCCCTTTTGGTTTTCTAACTCCATGTTTTTGCACATTTCCTTATAATATTTGATTTTGTCTCAAGCTGACCTTTGAAATGTTTTATTGAGCTCTTTTGCCTCCTCATTTCTTCCAATTGCTTTAGCACATCTAAGCTAGATATCATATTTTAGAGTCTTTTCAGACATCCATTTTGGTCTTTTCCTCCTTTCTTTTCTTCTCACTGTCTTTTTGCTTTCTTCATGTATGATGTTCTTGATGTCACCCCACACCTTTTATTGCCTTCATCTTATGCATTAAATGCATCTAATGCATTTAATCTCTTCTTCAGATGATTTCTAAATTCTGGTGGGATATTTTCAAGTTCTTATTTTGGCTCTGTAGACTTGTTTTAAATTTCTTCAGCTTCAGCCTGAACTTGCAAATGAGTAATTCATGGTCTGCCCCTGGCTTTGTTTTGACTGATGATATGGAGCTTTCTCACGGTGTCTTTCCCTAGATGGGCTCAATTTGATTTCTGTGTATTCCATCTGGTGAGGTCCATGTGTAAAGTTGTCTTTTATGTTGTTTAAAATATATATTTGCAATGACATAGTCATTGATCTTGCAAGATTCTGTCATGCAATCTTTAGCATTGTTTCTATCACCAAGGCAATATTTTCCAACTACTAATCTTTCCTCTTTGTTTCCAATCTTTGAATTCCAATCACCAGTAATTATCAATACATCTTGATTGTATGTTTGAATAACTTTAGACTGAATAAGTTGGTGGAATTCTTCAATTTTATCCATGCTGGCTTTAGTGGTTGGTGTGTAAACTTGAACAACACTGGTATTAACTGGTCTTTCTTGCAGGTGTATGGACATTATACCATCACAGACACTGTTGTACTTCAAGAGAGAACTAAATATGTTCTTTTTGATGATGAATGTGATGCCATTCCTCTTTAAGTTTTTCATTCCTGGCATAGTAAACCATGTGATTGTCTGATTCAAAATGGCCAATAGTAATCCAGGTCTTCTCATTAATGCTGAGGATATCTGTATTTATGTTCCATTTCATTTTTGACAGTTTACAAGTTTCCTAAAGTCATACATTTTACATTTCATGTTCCAATTATTAATGAATGTTTGCAGCTCTTTCTCTTCATTTTGAGTTGTTCCCCATTAGCAAATGGAAGTCCTGAAAACTTTACTCCATTCATGTCATTACAGTCAAGACTAATATGAGGAGGCAGCTCTTCCCCATTTGCATTTTGAGTGCCTTCCAACCTGACAGGTTCTTCTTCTGGTATTATATCTGATAATAATCTGGTACTATTAATTGTGTTTCAATATTCAATATTTTGGTGCTGACTGTATACCACTGCTATCCACAAAGTTGTCAGTTACTAGATATTCAGAAGTAGTTTATCTCTCCTTCTTGTCTGTCTTCCTCGAGAAGCTCAACTGAAACTTGTCTACTGTGGGTGACCTTGCTATCATTTAAAATACTGGTCACATAGCTTCCAGAATCACAGAACATTCAAGCCACCACAGTATAACAAAATGATATACAAGTTGTGGTGATGACTCATTACAACAGAAATTTATTGTCTCACATTTATGGAAGTTAGGAGTTCAAATCACTATATCAGTCATGCCATTTCCTTTTAGAGGCTCCATAAAAATAATATTCCATGATTCTTCTTGCTTAGCTTTTGGTAGCTCCCTAGCTTTTCTTAGTTTTCAGCTGCAATGTCACATGGTATCTTCTTTCTTTCTACTGGTCTTTATATCACTTCTCATTTACAAGTACACCAGCCATATGGGGATAGTACCTCTACATCATTGCAACCTTATGTTAATCTATTGATAACATATTCAAAGAACCTATTCCAAACAGTGTCACAGTCTTAGGTACAGTGGTTAGGACTTCAATATATCATTGAAGGGTACACAGTTCAATCCATAACAATCAGAGAACAAACAACAAAAAGCAAGGCAAACAAAACTTTCAACAAGAAAATTGAGATGTAACCAAATAAGATACTTATCAAAACATCAAGCCAATAAATAAGACAAGATTAATTATACTGGTTTGCAGCAAAAGAAGAGAGGAACCACAGTAAGTTCCTCATGCTGCCCCATTACATCTGAATATGATTGTAAAATTCTGAGAAATTCTCAATAGTATTTCCAAATGTATACAGAAGTTATGAGTGGCCAATTTATCCTTTCCTTGTATGACTGAAGGACAAAGGTAACTACTGCTATCTAGAAAAGGATAAAATATATTGCATTTAATTGGTCTGTTTCTCTCTAACAAATGAAGACTCCAGGCTTACATACTGGATTGAAGAAATAATCTAAAATGATATAAAGTCAAATAGCCTCATTCTAAGTGAATAGGATACACCACTAAACTAATTGAAATGAATCCTGTTAAAGTGCACTTTAACAAAAGCCAAGGTATTCTAACAAAGACTGCATATGGCCTGTAGTTAAGCTATTGAACTTCAAAGGTAAAGATAGAATTCTTTAGGCAACCAGACCAAAAATATATCACCTAAAGGCAGAAGGATATTAGGCTGGTCTCTGGCTTCGCCATAGTAACAGTCAGTCAAAAGACAGTGAAGCACTGTCTTCAAAGTATTGAGGGAAAGAAAATGTGACCCACGTATATCATTCACAGCTGCAGTGTTATACTATTGAAAACATTAGAGAATTTAGAAAATAGAGCAACAGGAATTGTACATTAAAAAATAAAAAAAACTCCTTGATAAAGGTCTCAAGACAACTAGAGATAAATTAAAATAAAAAAACCTCAGGATTCAAATTTATTGTTACTTTGATGAGCATTGAATCTATTTATGTGTAAAGCTAATAATCTACTACCTGTTGTTATTAAGCCCAGGTAATTTTCTTAAGAATTTATTATGAATTTAAACTTCTCAAACTTGTATAAAGTAGAGACTATTATTTCCAGTTTATAGTTGAGGAAAACAGAGTATCAGGCAATTGTTATAGTTAATTTTATGTGTCAACTTGGCTAGGATATGTGTCTATTTGACCAGTTGTTTGGTCAAATGTGAAACTAGATGCTGCTGTTAAGGTTGTTGTTATCATTGTTAGGTGCCATCAAGTTAGTACCAACTCATAGGAACCCTGATTGAAATACTGCCCAGTCTGGACCAACATCACAATCATTGCTATGCATTAACCCATTGTTGCTGCCTCTGTGCAAATCCATTGCTTTGTGGTTTTTTTCTCTGACTCTTCACTTTACCAAACATGATAACTTTCTCTAGTGACTGGTTACTCCTGGTAATATGTCCAAAGTATGAGAGACAAAGTCTGACCATCCTGGCTTCTGAGGAATATTCTGGCTAAACTTCTTTCAACATAGATTTATTTGTTCTTTTGCAGTCCGTGCTTCAATATTCTTCTCCAATATCATTATTCAAAACATCAGTTCTTCTACAGCCTTCATTATTCACAGTCCAACCTACACATGCATATGAGGTTATTGAAAATACAATGACTATGATCAGGCACACCTAAGTCCTCAAACTGATATCTTTGTTGTTCAACACTTTAAAGAGGTCTTGTGTAAACAAAATTAACACAGCACAGAAAAACATGTGGAACAAAATATTCATCAATACCAAATACATACATGTAAATGCACATACACACAAACAAAGTAAAATGACAACAGTAAATTCAAACCTATGGAATTAAAAGTAAATGGATTACATGCATAAATCAAGATACTAAGAGTAACTGAAAGAATAAGAAATCATGATCTATAAAAACACTGTCTACATGAAGCACATGCTTCAGACACAAAGACATAAATAAAAATCAAAGTTGAAAAAGAAGAGATGACTTTAATATTTCATAAATTTAATTAGCAAAAAAGACAAAGAAACATATTATAAAGTGATAAAAGGGTCAATTAAACAAGAAAATATAGCCATAATAGACATCTACCCAACCAATGAAAAAGACTCCAAATTAATAAAACACACTTTAACAGAACTGCAAAAAGAAACAGACAACTCTACAATCATGGTAGGAAGCTTTAACACAGCTCATTTGATGAAGGGCTGAACAATTAGAAAATCAATGAAGACACAAGACATAAACACCAGAAATCAAACAACTAAATTTCATAGACATATACAGATCACTCCACTCAACAATAGAATAGTATACATTATTTTCCAGTGTACATGGAACATTCTCCAGAATACACCATATGTCGAGCCACAAAATTAACCTCGATATCTATAAAAACATTGAAATACTATAAGGCACCTACTAATATCACAATGTTATAAAATTAGAAACCAGCAACAATATGATGAGAAAAAACCAAATACATGGTAATTGAAGGATGCTCTTATTAAAACTATTGAATAATAGAATAAGTAAAGAAATTCCTTGAATCAAATGAGAATAAAAACAAAAACCACCCTCAAATGTTGGGTTTGGACAAAGCAAAAGAGGTTCATTTACAGAAGTAAACATACAGTTCATTAAACAACAACAAACTGGCAGACACCAGAAGTAAGGAGATTGTAAACATTCAAACCAGAAGTAAGAACAATAAACATTACATCCAAAATAAATGAAACAGAAAATTTTAAAAAAAGAAATTAAAACTACAATTGGCTCTTTGAAATGATTAATAAAGTTTCAAATGACTTGCAAACTTGACAAATGAAAGGAACATTCAAATATCATTAATAAGAAATGAAACAGACAATGTCACCATAGAGCAAACTGAAATTAAATTCATAATAACAAAATATTAATGAAGAACAGTATTCTAATAAATTTGAATATCTACAATAAATCTATGTATCACTAGAAACATGCTACCTACCTAAACTAACAAAATCTGAGTGAAAAAATTTGAACAGACACAGCCCCAAAGAAGAAACTGATCTGACGTTCTCAACAACAACAAAAAGTTCCTTGCCCAAATGACTTTACAGGCCAATTCTATTATACATTCAAAAGAGAGTTGTCACTAACTTCTCAAACAACTCCAGAGCTTAAAAAAAAAAAAAAAAAATTAAATTCCCCTGAAAAGAAGCAAGCATAATTCTGACACCAAAACTAAGTAAAGGCATCTAATTAGAAAATACACGTAAAGTAGGAAATTGTGGAACAACATCTCTCATGAACATATTTCGCAGTGTACTTCTAGCTAATACAATCCAACAAAATATATATCAACAAATAAAATAAATAAAGTACATGAGGACCAAGATGGGATTCAAATAACTTTTGCAAGAAGCTGCTTAGTAAAAAACAATCAACATTATCACCACATAAATAAAACAAAGGAAAAGAACCACAAGGTTATATCAATTGATGCAGAAAAGGAATTTAACAAAATCTAACACACATTTAGCAGAAATAATGCTAGGCATCTCAGTATAGAATTTTGAAAAACCAATGAATTATTCATTGGAAATATACAT
>NW_006408529.1:4228634-4229137 GCF_000296735.1 Chrysochloris asiatica
GAAATACAACTAGGGAAGTGTTGCCGCCTCAAAATAGAGTTGACTGTGATGATGAGAATGGAGCAAAACCTTCTGGAACTTCATTTTTCTACAGATCAAAAAATGTAGAAAAAGTTGCAAAAATCTATTAATAATTGAAATATGGGAAGTAACAAGTATGAATCTAGGCTAATTGGAAGTTATCAAAACTGAAATGGAACACATAACATAGATATCTTAGGCATTGTTGTTGTTAAGTGCCATAGAGTCAGTTCTGATGCATAGTGAATCTGTATAGGGTTTTAAATGAGCTGCTCCTGGGTTTGAACTATAGACCTAGTCATTTAAAGTTCAGTGAAGACCCTATTTCATCACACCAGGAGTCCATCCTAGGCATTGTTGTTATTGTAGAGTGCTATTGAGTTTGTTAGTCTGTTCTGATCCATAGTGACCCTGTATAAAATTTTAAAGGAGTAACTGGTGAGCTTAAATCACTGGACCTTGTGGTTCAAACTGACTTTGCA
>NW_006408529.1:4229512-4230088 GCF_000296735.1 Chrysochloris asiatica
CCTTAAATTTGATGTAGATGGGACCCTCCATTCCTGCTTTACCTAACAAAAGGCAGCAGGTCTGGCCATATAACCAAACACTATGTGCACCTTGTAAAACCTAACATAAAAGGCAAGAGCCAACATCAACTGTTACATTTAAGGATGCAACTATTTTGAGAATTACGCTGTGCATACACAGATACTTAACTGACCTTCAGAGATGAAAATAGTGAACAATCTTTCTTCCATTTATTTTTCAGTATCTATCTGTGTACCTACATGGTTGTGACTAGAGGAGGAGCCTAAGTGAGTAGACACACCCACAAACCACTGGAAGCTTCCACTGTGCACACACCCTGACTTGTATAGCAAAGGCTACTGGACAGTTGGCTATGGTTATATTTTTGTTTTTGAGTGGTGGTTTTGTCTCTGCTTTTATATTGTTTCTGGTTTTGGTCCTTTTGGTCTCACTCTTTTCCTAGGGGTGGGAGATTTCTCACTCTACATTACCCAAGAAGAGACAGCAATCATGGCCATATAGCCAAGCTACAAGAATCTCCCATAATATCCTACCATCTGGACAGGAGCCAATAC
>NW_006408529.1:4233298-4236027 GCF_000296735.1 Chrysochloris asiatica
ATAGGGGAATATTGAGACAGGTTTGCATGGCCTAAGTGGGACAGAGGTAAATAGTGATGTATGCTCAACACTGGAATTACAGGGCTCTGTGATACAGGGATCTAGGCATAGTTTGAAGAGGGGAAATAATACTAAAATGCTTGACTGTCTTATGAATATTGTTTTACCTTGCCTAATATTGTAAAATAGACACTTGAGTGGGATAGAAAAGAATGTTAAGACACATGTGTTGGAATAACTATACCAAAATGCTCCTTTGAAGCTAAGATGGTAAGACTTCATCTGTCATACTTCAGACATATTATCAGGAAGTACCAGTCACTAGAGAAGGACACCATGCTTAGTATAGTGGAAGGACACTGAAAAAGAGGGAGAGCCCTCATAAGACAGATTGGCACAGTAGCAGCAAAAATGGGCTCAAGTATAGCAATAATTATGAAGATGATGCAGGACTCTGCAGTGTTCATTCTGTTGTACATAGCATCATTATGTTTTGGAACTGACTAGATGACACCTAACAATAACAAAATGTGCCAAATATAGAATGATGCAAAAATTATCAAAAAACACAGAACAGATACACTGTGTCTCTCTACCAAAATAATGATCAATGAATACCTTTTCAAGTAATATCATGATCAAGAACCAGTGGTACTCAAGGAAGAAATGCAAGGTTCACCAAAGGCACTGGTAATAAACAAGGCTAGAAATTTGTGAAATAGGAATAGAAATCTTTCAACAAACTGAGGCATCACTGGAGGCACTCGTATATACCAAGAAATTTGGGAAACTATCACCTGGCTAACATTTGGAGGAGATCCATATTTGTGCATATTCCAAAGAGAGGTGATGCATTTTGAAATATGGTGTTGGTGAAGAATATTGAAAGCACCATGAATTGCCAGAACAAATTTGTCTTGGAAGAAATACAACCAGAATGCCCCTTAGAAGCAATTTGATGCACATCAAAATAATTTAATGGGAAAACAATTTGCTATAATAAAAAGTGTGTTTTTTTGTTTTGATTTTAATTTTGATCTTATCAGTGAAGAAGGCTATTGGGATTTTGATCAGGACTGTATAAATATTGGGAAGCATATTGACATTTTATCACAATTAATTCTTCCAATCCATGAGCGCAGAATGTCTTTGCATCTATCTAGGTCTTCTTTAATCTCAGCAGTGTCTTGTAATTTTTATTATATACGTATTTCACAGTCCTAGTTAACTGATTCCTGTGTACCCTACACTTTGACATTATATATAAAGTGGTTTTCTAAATTTGCTTTTCTGATTTCACATTTTTAGAGAATAGAAACCCAACCAATTTTTTGTATTGATTTCATATTCTGCAACTTTGTTAATTTCCTTACTTACACAAGATTTACTGATGATTCTTTGGAATTTTCTATGTACAACATCATGTCATTTGTATTTGGTTACCTTTATATCTTTTCCTGGTTATTGCCCTAGTTATGACATTGAATAAGATATTGATTTGGAATGGGGCATGTGGGCATCCTTGTCTTAATTCCAGTTTAAATATGAAAGCTCTCAGTCTTTCTGCAGTGAATATAATGCTGGATGTTGGTTTTTCATAAATACCTTTACATATATTGAGGAACTTTCTTCTTATGCTTATCTTATTGATATTTTTATCAAGAATAGGATAGATATCAGGTTTTGGGCTTGGAGGAAGTGAAGAGACTCAGGGAAGTCTTTTTGGTGGAAAGGCAGAAAAGCCAGAAAAAATTTTTTTGCCATGACAATCCCAGAGCTTTAAATTCAATATAAAGTAAAGGGGAAATCGTTTCAGGGGCCTACCAGAGGAGAAATGTAACAGAGTGAGAATGAGTAAGTAAGAAATGTAAAAGAGATTACTAAATCAATAGGGACTCTGCCTCTGACCCATATCTTGGTGGAGGTCAAAGTGCAGGGCCACAACCAGTGGCTAAGGAGTGCAAAAAAACCAGTGAATTTTATAAAAAGAGGTGTGACTACTTTTTTCTTCTTCCACTATTTTTCTTTCAACTCCTGTGCTCTGTCCTGTCACCTCCTCTCTGCCCAGCCAGAGTATCTTCATGCAGGTGGAGTGCATATACAAAAGTGTCCAGCATTGTGCACACAGGACATAATATTCCCACATCAAAAAGAAGAAATAGCTGAAAGTACCAGCTGAAAGTCCAGAAGCTAATCCTCCAGCAGGTTCTTTGACTTCTGACTGTCGGATTTAACCCAGAAGTTGGCTTCCCTACTTGGGCAGGAGCTTTCATTCCTGCCTTATCTAACAAGGGACAGCAAGTCTGGCCATACAGCCGAGCCATATTTTCACCCTGTAAAACCCCAGCATAAAAGACAAGAGTCAACACCAACTACTAAATTCAAGATCAGTGTTTAAACCCAAAACCTATTAAAAGCACACTAAAGGGAGAAGAATGCTGTGGATATGGAGAGACCTAACCGATCATCAGAGATAAAAAGTGTTAACAATCTTTCTCCCATTCATTTCACATTCTTTGTCTGTTCACCTCCAGGGTGGTGACTAGAGGGGGGTGCCTACACAAGTGGACACCCACCTATCCCTGAAGGTTTTTGCTCTGCACACACATTGATCTACTCAGCAAAGACTACTGGACTAAATTGTTAAGAGTTTTTGTTGTTGCTGATTTTTTCCCTTAGTTTTTGCTTTTACTTTTGTTTCTGGTTTTTTGTTTGTTTGGTGTTTTTTT
>NW_006408529.1:4236127-4238490 GCF_000296735.1 Chrysochloris asiatica
TTTTTTTTTTTTTTTTTTTTTTTTGCCTTTTTGGTCCTACTGTTTTCCTTAGGGTGGGAGCTTTTTCTCCCTACATTAACCAAGAAGAGACAGCAATTGTGACCATATAGCCAAGTTACAAGCATACCCTATAATATCCCACCATCTGGGCAATAGCCAGTACCAGCTGCTACACATTACATAGATAGTTAACACTTGCCAAGATTACTCACAGTTGAGTAATAAGAGACATGAAAAGGGAAGCCTATCTCCAGAGCAAATCCATAAGGAGGCACTAAATAATCTTAATAATACAGCAATATATATTCATTTAATCATTGAAAACCCATCAAACTATTGAAAATGTCCAAGAAACAACAAAAGATCTCAACACATCGAGAAACAGAGAAGAATAACTGAGACAAGTGAGCTTAAGGTAGGTATAGACTTCCATTAGAAGAACAGCAGGCTTTGGATCTGCTTGAGAAGAAATTCAAGAGAATGATATTGAGACAAATTCAAATGCTTCACAGAGGGGTAGAGAAAAATAAGGAAGAAGTCAGGTAAGTGCTACAGTAGCACCAAATAAGTTATATATAGCATTGGAAACAATTTAAAACTTGTAAAAAGAGGTCCAAATGATTAATAATGAAATATCAGAAATGAACAATACATTGAAAGGGTGAAGGAGTAGAATTGAAGAGATAGAAGGTCACACCCAGTGAACTAGAAGACAAATCTCTCAATACTGCTAAGATAGACAAGCAAGTATAAAAAAGGATACAAATATCTGAATAAAGTCTAAGATTCATGTGTGACAAGATGAAGAGGAATCACTTGAAAATTATTGGCCTTCTAGAAGAGGAAGAATCACACAAGTCCTCAGAGGACTTGAGGAGCTGTAAGAAAATTTCTCTAACATCTTGAAGGATGAAAATGTGAGTACTAAATAAAGAAGCTGAACCAAACCCCAGGAAGGATTGATCCCAAAAGAAATTCACCAAGACATATCATCATCAAGCTCTCCAAAATAAAAATGAGGGCAAAAATTATAAAAGCAGCCAGGGAAAAGAGAAGTGCTACTTACAAAGGAAAACAAATCAGATTAATCTCTTATCTATCAGCAGAAACCATGTAGGCAAGAAGGCAATGGGGAGACATTTATAAAACTCTAAAAGAAAAAAAAAAAAAAAAAAAAACCCAAAAAATCATCTACACAGAAAAGCTGTCAAAAAATATGACTGTATAATCAAAACATTCCAAGACAAACAGAAGCTAAGAACTTTGTCAAAACCAAACCCATCACTTCAAAACATCCTAAAGGTAGTTCTTTGGACTGAAACCAATGAACAGACAATAACCAGAGATTGACACACAAGCCAACATGACCCAAAAACCAGTTGACAGATAGAAGAGTCTAGAAAAGAACAAAATTACAACAACGAAATCAGAGAACCTGGAAGGTCAATTAAAGAGCAAAATAATGGCAATATTAAAGAATGGAAAAATATAGGAACAGATTTCCAAGTGGTGAGGAGGTTGGGTAAATTACAGAATAAAATAGACTGCCTCAAATGGAGGAAAAATTAGTAAATCATAGGGTAACCCAAATGAAAACTAATATTTCACAGCATTCCAAGAAAATGAAAAGACAAGAAGAACATGGAAACATTAAAACTAAGAAGAAACAGACAAAAAAGAACACTAAAAACATGAGCTCAGCACAGGAAGGCATGCAGAATATAGGAACAAGCAGCACCACAGAAAAAACAAACAAACAAAAAACCCTAACATACTGACAGAAATTAAGTCATACCTATTGATAATTGCACTGAATGCCAATGGTTTAAATGCACCTGCTGAGAGACAGAGAGTGGCAGAAAGGGTAAGAAAACCGTACCCTTGAATATGCTGCTTGCAAGATATTTACAAATCTCAAAATACTATAAAGCATCTTCTCAGACCACAATGCATTAAAATTAGATATCAACAATAGGAAAACAAAGGAAAATAAAATACATGGAAAGTAAATAACACCCTGCTTAAAAGCTACTGGGTTGTAACAGAAATAAAATGTGAGCTTACAAAGTTCTAGAAACAAATGAGAATGAAAACACAGCATATCAAAATCTTTGAGATATTGTGAAAGCAATGCTGAAAGGATAATTTATTGCAATAAATGCACAAATCCAAAAAGAAGATAGAACCAAAATGAACACATTAACACAGCATCTCCAACAGTTAGTAAAAGACCAACAAAGCGAGCCTACAGTAACCAGAAGAAAATAAATAATAAAGATTAGAGCAGAAATAAACAAGATACAAAGGAGAAAAACTATAGAAAGAATCAACAGGGCAAGAAGCTGGTCCTTTGATAGGATTAA
>NW_006408529.1:4239134-4241507 GCF_000296735.1 Chrysochloris asiatica
GTAGATTGGTGCAGAAAAATGCATTTGACAAAATCTGACATGCACTCCTGATAAAATCATTCAACAAAGTAGGAATTGAAGGGAAATTCCTCAGCAATATTAAGAGCATATATACAAAACCAACAGTCAAACTGAAAGCCTTCCCTTTGAGAAGAGGAACAAGACAAAGATGCCCTTTGTCACCTCTCCTATTCAATATTGTGTTGGGAATCTTAGCCTGAGCTATAAAACAGAATAGGGAAATTAAAGGCATTCAAATTTGCAAAGAAGAAGTAAAACTCTTGCTGTTTGCAGACTCTCTATATGATCCTCTACATAGAAAAACTCCAGAACTCAGCAAAAACAAAACAAAACAAACTATTAGACCTGATTGGAAGATTCAGTGACAGGGTACAAGATCAACATACAGAAATCAGTTGGATTCCTCTATACTAATAATGGCAGCACAATAAAGGAAGTTAGAAAAGGAATATCATTTATAATAGTCCCTCCCAAAGGATAAAATATTTAGGAATAAACGTGACCAGAGAAACAAAGGGCCTGTACAAAGAAAACTTTGTACAGGTCTTTTGTAAACCAAAAGAAACTTACAAAAATGGAAGAATACACCATGCTCCAGGATAGGAAGACTTAACATTGTGAAAATGTCAATACTACCCAAAGCAATCTACACATATAATACAATCCCAATCCAGATTCCAATGACATTCTTCAAAGATATAGAAAAAACAATTACAAAATTTACCTAGAAGGAAAGAGACCCAGGATAAGCAAAGCACTGCTTAAGAAGAAGAACAAAGTTGGAAGCCTCTCACTTCCTGATGTCAAAATTTACTACCTGGCTACAGTGGTCAAAATCACCTGGTACTGGTACAACAAATGACACATAGATCAAATGAACAGAATCCAGAATCCAGAAAGTAACCTATCCACATACAGCCAATTGATCTTTGACAAAGGGCCTAAGTACATTACATGGGGAGGAGATAGTCTCTTCAGCAAATGATGCACGCAGAACTGGAAATCGATATGCAAAAGACTGAAAGAAGACCTTTATCTCACACAATATACAAAAACCAACTCAGCATGGTTTAAAGACCTAAATATGAATCCCAGATTTATAAAGATCATTGATGGAAAAATAGGGATAAATTTAAGGGCTGACCCCAACTGAGATGGACTGGCAAAATAGCAGCATCAATGAGCTCAAGCATGGCAACAATTGTGAGGTTGACACAGGAATGGGCAGAGTTACATTCTGTTGAGCATAAGGTCACTATGAGTCAGAACTGACCCTATGGAACCTAACAACAGCAACAATACAGGGCACACAGACTTCCAACAATGCAAAACTTGCACAAATAAAAGAATACAAAATAGATGATTGGAACATACTTAAAAATTAGAAACTTACGTGCATCAGAAGACATCACCAAAAGAGAAAAAGGGAGCCCACAGAATGGGAAAATATCTTTTGTAACAACCTACTAGAAAAAGGACTTATTTACAAAATATTTAGGAAAATATAACACCTCTACAATAAAAGACAAATAACCCAACTGAAAAATGGGCACAGGATATGACCAAACACTTCACCAAGGAAGAGATTTGGGCAGCCAACAAACATATGAAGAAAGGCTCACGATCATTAGACACTGTTGCTGTTGTTAGTTGCCATTAAGTTGGTACTGACCCACAGTGACCTTATGCACAGCAGAACGAAACACTGCCTGATCCTGGGACAACCTCACAACTGTTGCCACGCTTGAGTCCATTGAGGATACCACTTAACCAATCCATCTCGTTGGGGGTCTTCTTCTTCTCTGACCCTCCACCTTAGCAAACATGATATCCTTCTCCAGTAATTGGTCCCTCCTGACAATATGTCTGAAGTATGAGAGATGAAGTTTGGCCACCCTGGCCTCCAAGGAACCCTCTGGCTGCACTTCTTCCAAAATGGATCTATTGGTTCTTTTGGCAGCCCATGGCACTTTCAATATTCTCCTCCAATACCATAATTCAAAAACATCAGTCCTTCTACGGTCTTACATATCCACTGTCCAGCTTTTGCATCTATATGAGGTTATTGAAAATACCATGGCTTGAGTCAGGCTCACCTTAGTCCTCAGGCTGACTTCTTTGCTCTTCAACACTTTAAAAGGTCTTGTGCAGCAGATTTGCCTAATGCAATAAGTTGTTTTAATTTCTGGACTGCTGCTTCTGTGAGGGTTGATAGTTGATCCAAGAAGAATGAAGTCCTTGACAACTTCAATCTTTACTCCATTGATAAGAATGTTGTTTATTGGTCCAGTGGTGAGGATTTTTGTTTTCTTGACATTGAAATGTAATCCATACCGAAGGCTGTGATCTTTG
>NW_006408529.1:4244837-4250468 GCF_000296735.1 Chrysochloris asiatica
AAAAGAATAGGATTGCATTTTATCAAATACAATTTCTGCATTAATTAGGATGATCGTGTCGTTATTTTACATTGTTCTGTTGATATGGTGTATTATTTTGATTCATTTTCTAACGTTGAATTATTTTTGCAACCCTGGGAAAAATGTCACTTGGTTTCTGTTTGTAAGAATTTCTACATCTATATTTATAAGGGATATTAGTCTGTAGTTTTCTTTTCTTGTGATATCTTTTTTGTCTTGATATCAGGTTAATGCTGATTTTATAGTATGAAATATTCCTTCCTCCTCTACTTTTGTGAAGAGTCATACAGTATTGGTATCCATACTTCTTTAAATACTTGGTAGAATCCATCAAGAAAGTTATCTGTGTTGTTTGTTTGTTTTGTAGTCTTCTAATGTAAATACTATTACTCTGATGTCATTCTTCTGTTGAGTGTGGTCATGTAGTATCAACTCATAGCGATCCCTTATAGGTTTCCTAGACTGCAAATTGTTGATGGAATGGAAAGCCTCATCTTTCTCTGGCATAGCATATTGTGAGCTCAAACCACTGACCTTGTTGTTTGAAGTCTAGTGTATATCCTACAGAGTCAACTTTCTGCCAATTAATCTGATGTTTACCATATGATCATAGTACAAGACAATAATATTTAAGTGATGAATGACTAAGCTACACAATTCCTTTAGGAAATCAGTTACCACTCAGGAGAATAGCTTGGAGAGCACTCTATATCAGAGAATAATCATGAAATAGAATTTAAAAGAATTTCATTTAAAAATCAATATATATCTTAATGTTTTAAAATTTGTATTATATAAGCTATTAACTACTCAGAAGGGACATTTTATCTTTTAATCATAAATCTCTGCCAATAGAGTTCATAAAATTGATGGAGGAAGTTACTGTCATCATAGTTCATTCTCAGAAACCTTACTGTAGAGCAGAGTGTTATAAAAAAAACTATATTTCCTCTCAGGGATAATGTGGTAATACAAGCACCAAATAAATCAGACAAGACTGAAACTATGTCATAAAATAAGAGCTACAATGATAAATTTATAAATTTGTGCAATCATTTTAAATGGCAAAATTGTGCTCATGATCTATGCAATGGGCATAAATGTACGACATACTCTGGTAATTCTAGTACTCCAATGCATAATAAAAAAAAGTACAATTTATAAAAGGATAATTTTGCTCTTTTATAAATTTGCCTTACCTAGAAATTTTAGCTAATTAAATTTTCCTCTACTATTTAGTGTTACTATGAGTTGGAATCAACTAGGTAACAATGAATTCCATTTTTTGTTTTGATGTATTACTTAGAATATTGGTGAGCTTAGTGTCTCCTCTTCCTCTTAACACTCAACTCCATTCTATTACTTTGCACCTCCATGATTGTTACAGTCACTACATTCGCTGTGAATTGCAGCAGTCAATTGTATTCCACTTAATAATCATTGAATTCTGAAATGGATATATGATTTAACCAAAAAAATGGTAGGTATGAAATAATTATTTGGAATTACTTTTCCTATATAGAAGAGGGTATGAATGTGCCACTGTTGATTTATATGTTTTTGTTTTTGTTTTCTTTTCTTTATTTTCATTGTGTTTATAATATTTGCAAGTGAATATCATGGAGAAAAAAAAGCATGCAAACACATTTCTCTTTTTATCAATAGAAAATGTAGAATTCTTTCCAGATTGTCTTTTCCCTAGTATGTTCAAAATAGTGCCAGTGACAGATGCTAGGTTCCAGAGGACAGTTGAGGAGCTGTTGTTTAGGAATAAGTTTAATCCCAACAATTGCTGAGTGCTCTGCTAAGTAAACATTTATTAAGGGCAATCCAAAACAGAAAATAAGTTCCAGTAGAGGATTTGAGCCCTGGTGCAGTGCTCTAGGATAAACACTAGACCCCAAAGTTGGTTTGAACTGCAAGGTTGATAGTTCAAACACACAAGCTATGAGTCAGAACTGACTTGACAGTACTTAACAATAACAACAACAGTTTTCAAAGGCAATAGCATTCAAGTTATTTGGTAGTGCTGAGTTGTTGAAAAGAATGATGTTTCTTTATTAGAAGAGACGACAGAACTAACATCTTATGATAAGGTTTAAAGTTATGGAAGGGGAGGATATTAAAGTGTGAAATATGCTGTTGTTGTTGTCAGGTGCTGTCGAATCAGTTCTAACCCATAATAACCCTATGTACAACAGAACAAACACTGCCTCGTTCTGTGTCATCCTCAAAATTGTTACTCACTTGAGTTAATTGTTGCTATCACTGTGCCAGTATATAAAATTGGAGAGCTCCATCTTTTTTTGCTTCCCTCCACTTTACCAAAGATGATGTCCTTCTTCAAGGACTGATTCCTGCTGATAATATATCCAAAGTATAAGAGACAAAAGCTGTTCATCTTGACTTCTAAGGAACATTCTGGTTGTATTTCTTCCAGCACATATTTGTCTGTATTTCTGGAAGTATATGGTACCTTTATTATTCTTCTCCAACACCAGAATTCAAATGCATCAATTCTTCTTCAGTCTTAATTATGCACTATCCAACTTCTACCTACAGGCTCATGCAGGCTATTGAAAACACTATGGTCAAGCACACTTGAGTCCTCATACTGACATCTTTGCTCTTCAACACTTCAAAGAGATCTTGTACAGCAAATTTGTCTAATGGAATATATCATATGATTTACTTATTTATGTATTTATTTATTTGTTTGTTTGCTTACTCACTTATTTTTCTGGTGATTCCATGAGTGTTGATGGCAGATGCAAGCAAAATGAAGTCTTTGATAACAACCTTGTATAAGGTTTCTGAAGAGCAGTTGGTGGATTTGAAGTGCCGATCTTGTGGATCACAGTGCAGTGCTGATCCTATAGCTCCACAATCAGGAGTCCTGTGTGATGTAGTAGGATAAAGCATTGGACTGCAAAGTCATTTTGTACTGCAAGGTTGGGAGTTCAAATTCACCAGCCACTCTGAAAATCCTATACAGGGTCACTATGATGTGGAACTGCCTCAAGGGCACTTAACAACAAGTCTTAATGTTCCAAGTCACAGGATGTGGATGGGGAATAAAGGATCAAAGTTTATAATTCAATCTACTACAATTGTTTTGAATACAAGAGAATATCAGAAGATGTTTGTCTATGCTTTATTTTGTATATAAAGTATTTCAACTGTGCAGATCATGACAAACTATGACATTGTGAATAATAGGTATTAAAGAACATTTATTGTGCTTGTGTGGAACCTGTGCTTAGACCAAGAGGCAGTCATTTAAACAGAACAAGGGGACAATGAATAGTCAAAATAAGAAAAGGTGCTCACCAGGTTTGTATTTCTTCATCATATTTTTTCAATCTGTATGTTGAAGCAAATAATTCAAGAAGTATTATATGAAGAAGAAAATAGTATCAGGATTGGAGGAAGAGGCATTATGAAACTTCATTAAGCATGAAGCACAACCTTGCTTGCTGAAAGTGAAGAGGACTTAAAATATAGATGACTGTCAAAGACCACATGCAGTTCAATGGAAAGAAAGCAAAAATTTCACTACTAGACCAACAAATAACATCATGATAAATGGAGAAAAGATTGAAGATGTCTATTACTTCATTTTTCGTGGATACATTATCAACACTCATGGAAGCAACAGTCAAGAAATAAACAACATATTTCTTTAGGAAAATCTGATGCACAAAAAGTCTTTAAAGTGTTCAAGAGCAAGCTTAAACTGCCATTAACTGCCAGAAGAACAAATAATTCTGTGTCAGAAGCATTATAGTCAGAATGTTTCTTAGAAACCAGGATGGCCAGACTTAGTTTCTCATACGTCAGATATATTATCAGGAGGGACCAGTCCCTGGAGAAGGATACCATGCTTAGTAAATGGAAGGTCAGAGTAAAACAATAAGAACCCTACGGAGATGGACTGGAACAGTGGCATCAGCAATGGGCTCATGCTTAATAACAATTGCTAGGATCATTATGAGTTGGAACCAATTCTGTGGTACCAAATAAAAATAAAGAAATATTTTCATAACCATGTCTATAGATGCTGGCGTATCAACTATAGATAAAAAGCATAATTTTAACCTGTGCTAAAATATGTAATAATTAAACTTATTTTCTCTATTTATAGTACAAAATAAGCCTAGTTGTTATCTAACTCAATGGAGTTCAGTTAAAAGAGAAAAAATCCTGAAAATAATTTTTGTTAAGTGGCATCATTCCAAGAGCTCTCATGGTATAAACACTAGGTTATTAACTATAATAATTATATAACTAAGTGAGTAAATGATGAATATTTTATAAAAACCACTGACGCTTACTGTATTGCTTTGAGATTGCTAGAATTATGCAGCATTGTAAGCAATCTCAAAAACCCAAAACTTTAGAAACATGCACATTTACTTTACTTCAATATGGATTTTAGTGTAAGCATAGGCAAATCTGCCTGAGGGTACATTTTGAATTATGATCTGCTTCCTCTGCTCTTATCCAAGGACCATGGGATCCTGAGTGTCTAGCTCTTATCATGGAATAACTGAGAGTCATGTTTAAAGTGAAAGCACATTTAGAGTAGGTGGGGATGTTTAAAACACTTAGTATACTATAAGTCCTTGCCCAGAATCTCTTAATTTTAAACACCTTTAGGGTATTGTTGTTATTATTAGGTGCCATGGAGTTGGTTCCTACTCATAGATACCCTGAACAGGGTTTCTGAGGCTGTAAAACTTTGCGGGAGCAGAAAGCCTTATCTTTCTCTCAGGTAACAGCTGGTAGTTTCAAACTGCTGACCGTGAGATTAGCAGCCTGACTCATAACCACTATGCTACCTAAAGATCAATTAGAAAATATGTTTTGACAACTAAAGTCACATAGAAAAGAGGTTAGTTGCAACAGTCTGATTTGTGAATTTAAGTCCTAAATCTATTACATATGCCTGTAAGTAATTTTTAGTTTTCTGATCTAAACAAAAATGAGATTCAGTTGTATTCATTTCTAAGGTTATTGTATGGCAATAATAAATTAGTCATTTAATATGTTTCATCACATCACCTTATATCAAGAAAGTAATAAATAAAAGAAGATGGAAGGAATACGCAGAATTACTGTACCAAAAGACAATGGTTGATGTTCAAATGTTTCAAATGGTACATATGATCAAGAGCCAATGAAACTGAAGGAATAAAAGTTGAATTTTTTCAAGAAAGTGAGGTAGCACCGGAGTCACTCACTCATCTATGCCAAGAAATTTGGAAGACAACGATCTGGCCGACTGATTGGAAGAGATCCACATTTGTGCTCATTCCAAAAAGAGGTGACCCAATGGAATGTGGAAATCATCAGAGAATATCTCTGATATCCCATGTGAGTAAAGTTTTACTAAGGATATTACAGAAACAGCTACAAGCATACATTGACAGAGAACTTCCAGAGGTTTAAGCCAGATTCAGAGGAGGATGTGGAATGAGGGATAACATTGCTGCTGTCCAATGGATCTTGGCTTGGCTAAAAGCAGAGAATACCAGAAAGATATTTACCTGTGCTTTATTGACTACACAAAGGCTTTTGATTGTGTGGATCATGACAAGCTATGGACAA
>NW_006408529.1:4258180-4264909 GCF_000296735.1 Chrysochloris asiatica
TGCTTCTGCCACAAATTCCCCCAGCTGTGAGCCTTCCAACCTTCTAAGTATTCCTTTATATGTGGTTCAGAGTTCTGGGACCATCCCCTGAGCCTACTGGCTGGGTATTCTGTGTTGTTGTTGGCGGAGCTCTCTGCTATACGTCCACCCGATCTGCCATCTTGTTTGTTCCTCCTGTTTATAGCATTTAAGACAGGAAATTTAGGTCAAGGATTTTTTTTCCCCCCTTCATCATCCTGACAGTGCAACTGCTCAGTTTTCTAGGGTTTGGAGAGATTTCCTATTTTGTTGGCAAAACTTATCCCATCTACACTACAATCTTGATCTCACCCTTTCAGACTCCTATTTTGTTTTCAAAACTCCAAGACTATTTTAAAGAAACAGAATCTGAATCCCTTGAGGATGCCAAAACTATTATTTGTGATGTAAATTGAATAGCTCAGAATTCTTTGGGGAAAGGCTTAGAGAGATAAAAACATAGAAGCATATAGAACTATATGGATGATATGTCAAAACACATTTAGCTTAGCATTTTGATATATTTATTTAAAAAAAATGTTTCTATGATATTTTCATCCTATGATGTTGTAGGATCTTGGTGTGGCACTTAGGATAAGTGCTGATTTAGTAACCACAAGGTCAGCTGTCTAAACCCATTAGCTGCTTCTAAGAAACCCTATACATGGTCGCAATGATTCAGAATTGACTCAATGACACTTAACAACTTCATGATGTTATAGTAATGCTTTCTAGATTACTCTCTATATTTATTCATTTGTCCTTTTTATCTATTCAACCTATGTTTAGGGGCAATATTTCTTTTCTTTTTCAGGTCACTGTCAAAGATCCTTAGTTATGTGCATTAATATTGGTCTGGGAAATCTCTCTCTCTCTCTTTCTTGTTTGAAAGATTTTATTGTGACTTCAGGAATAGTTTACATGGGAGAGCATTGGTTTTTACTTAATCTATCATATTTTGTTTCATTGTAATAATTACAATTCCCTCCATGCATCATAAGTTAACAATATTTGCTTCTATTCCCTGTTTTTTTTTTTTGTTTTTTTGTTTTTTTTTATGTACACAAAATCACTAAGGAATATATAATAATTTAAGCAACCAAAGGGCATAGTCTGCAAACCAGCCTCCTGGCCACTAGCACACAGTATTTCACGTTCTATGATTTCACATTCTAGATTCCTCAGTTGCTCTATCTCTCCATGCTATCATCTCTGCCTCCATCTGGTGTTGCTGCTTCTCTGGTTAGGGTTCCCCATTCTGCTCATACTCTTCTCTCTTAATTGTCCTAGGGTCTTCTGTTCCTGGAATGTAAAATTAACTACTTCCTTCTTTTTATTACACAACTTCTACCTTTACAGTTGTGACAATCACAATTTGTCATGATAACAAATACTCACAACTGAATCAAATTAATCCTATCCCCATCTCCTTTCACCAGACCCATCTAGACAGGATGCAAATTATTCAGTTGGAGTTCTACCTCCTCCCTCTGCACCCCCACCACTCTGACACTAAACCCCCTCTTGAAAACTTGTAAGTCACTCACTTCATGCCTTTATAGCCCTCCTCCCATCCCATTTTAGGTAGCCAATATCTAAGTTACCTGTCTCCCTCAACCCTGTGTGGAGAGGGGGCAGGTGTGATCCTTAATGTGAAGACTCCTTCCCTCTTTGTTGGTATTTTGAGCTACTGCATCCATAAGTATAGGTTTCTGGATAATCTCTTGAACGTTATTTAGATTCAGCATTTTTTGAAAAATTCTCATTTTGAGGAGTTTTAAATTTATGTTTTTGAAAACAAAATTAAAATTTCTTCTTGCAATTCTCAAAATGTCATTAATTAACTTGAATATTTTATATGTAAACTAAATGAGTCCTGATGTATAGCTGTAAGATAAGCACTGGAACACATTTTTGGTTTGAACCACAGGCTCTGTAATTCAAACCCACCAGCCACTCCTCAGAAATCCTATACAGGGTCACTGTGAGTCCTAACTGAATCAACAGCACTTAACAACACAGAAACAGTGCTAAATTTATTGAGCATAAAAGTAAAGGAAGTAATTAGTATCCTAACATATTCTAAGTCCAATAGCTAACAAAGGAAATTACTCATAAGATGTGGTAATGTGGGTTAATGTGGCAAAGTGCAAAGCCGTTTGAACTGCAAGGGTCAGTGGTTCAAGCTCACCAGTCGCTCCTTAGAAAGCCTATACAGGGTCACTATGGGTCGGAACTGACTTGATGACACTTAGCAACAATAGCAACATGACTTACCCTATATACAACACCAAATGAATTTATTTCATGCTCCAGATGTCTTTCAAAAAAGTTTTCAGTTTTTTTTTTTTAATTTTTTTTTGTGCACCCTTATTTTTATTATTCAAATATTTCGATCTGTATCGCATTCAAAAGTGAAAAAATGAAAAAATCCATTGTTGTCAAGTTGATTCTGGCTTATACGGACCTATAGTGATGCTGACTTCTCAGTTAATAGCTAGCACTTAACCACTGGGCCACCATAACTCCTCATTCCAATGGAGGAAATAGATTCTAAAGTATATTCTGATACTAACTATCCCTACTTTTTTACATTTTTAATTTTATCAAATTTAAGCAATTAAGTCATTAAGCATTCTTGATATATAATGTATCCTGTCAAATTATAAATATATCTCAGAAAAGTTAAACAACATTCTAAGAACTAACATCTTCTCCCTCATACCACTTCCTGTATTTTGTTACAAATCATCAAAGAACAGGTATGATATGATTCTCTGTCCTCCAGTCTCATGACAGTAGAAATTCAGCTGTCTGCAAGTAGCCCATCTTTTGGAATTGTTTTCACAAATGTTATTATTTTTTAATATTATAGTTGAAAAAGCCAATGAGCCTTTCACATTTCTACTCTTCTTTTCCCCTCTGGAGTATTTGATACTGTCAATTCATCTTTGAAAATTCTGTAATCTTTTGTACAATGAGCTCTCACACTTCTCCCACCTCCTGTGTGGTCCTCTCAACTCTTAGACTCCCTAACATACATATTCCTTAAATATTTTTCCCTTGTTTGTTTTCTTCTTCTTCTTTCTCAGATGATTCAACCTTAGTAATTTTATCTACACAGAGTTTGATTTTAGTTTCTCCAGAGATAGGTTACAAATGTGTGTTTACAGGACTAATGACTCTTAAACTCTTATTCCCTAGTGCCTGCTGGGAATTTTGATATGGTTATTTCTCCTGCAGGTTAACATCAGAGTTACACTTGCTATTCCCCCCAATATCTAATTTTTACTTGCTATATAAAACTCAGTTGAGGTATCAATCTCACTGTAAAATCCTCCAACCCGAGTAAATCTTTTTTTCAGTTGTGCTACTTTATACCTATTTGTATAACACATTAAATTTATTCTTACAATTCTGAGTAAAGATTTATGTATCACTTAAGGAAATTTACTTAAGGAAGAAATAAATTCTCAAATCAGTAATGTTTTTAAGTATTCAGTTAGAAACTATTTTAGTAACTTGTCTATCCTTTAAATTTAAACAAATATAAAAGGGAATGTAGTAACTGTAGAATAAGCACTTTACTGATAACCAAGTCTGTAGTTTGAGCTCACAAGCCACTACACAAGTAAAAAATTATGCTTTCTGCTCATGCAAAGATTTATAGTCTTAAAATTATATGTTGTCATTGATAAGTGCTGTCGAATTAGTTCTGACTCAGCATGCTGTATAGAGTTTCCAAGGAGCAGCTGATGGGTTTGAACTACCAATCTTGTGGTTTGAAGCTCAGTGCTTATCCTACCTTGCCACACCAGGAGTCCTGAAAACCATACACTGGATCTCTATGAGTTGGACCTGACTTAGCAACACTTAACAAAAATAGCACAGTAGATAAAACACTTGGCTGCTAACCTAGACTGACAATTCAAACCCAACCACTGCTTCACCAGAGAAAGATGTGGCAATCTATTTACTTAGTGATTTATGGCCTTGGAAATCCTATAGAGCAGTTCTACTCTATCCCACAAAATTGCTATGAGTTGGAACAGACTTTATGGTCATGGGTTTGACTTCTGGGGTTTTAGACAAATGTAAATAGTCCAGAACATTTTTTACTAAAAGTTGAGATAAAATGCTAAGGGTGTTAAAATATGATAATAAAAGTTAAGAATATGGTAAGATTGGCTTTATTTTAAAAGTACATATGCTATCTCCAATGAATTTTGTCTATTGCAAATATCTCGTATATATTCATGTGGTATCATGGAATTCAAATCATTAAAATATAAGCAGGTATATTCCTTTAACATTAAAAAGAGAACAGCTCTAGGTAAGATGCATACGCTTCACAGAGATTCTGTTATTAATGTTGTTACAAAATTTACATTTTAATAGCACCACAAGAATAAGGGAATGCACAGAGACAGACTCAATAAAGAATAGGTAACAATCTTGTGGGGCGACATATAAAGTTGTCTTTTAGTTCTTCCTATGTTAATCTGTATCTTAATGCTTTGATACCTTTTCACTGTGAGGAAAACAACAGAACATAAAAAGCTCACACATCATACTCACTGCTGATCCAATTTTTTGTTCATGTTTTCTCTACCTGGGTTTTCATTCCAACCTATTATGCTTATTTATTATTTCAATCTACTATAATATCACATCATGCGTGACTATAAGGCATCCTCTCTAAATATGCTTTATTTAAAATTCTTATGATATTGGTTTTGTGGACACATATTTTGTTGTTACCTTTCAGAGAATTGATACAATAAATATATAAACACATAATCTGTGTACATGAATGCCATCTCTTTAAATGTGGCACACTTGTGCAGAGCACAACACTACAGCAGCATTCATAGATTTTGGATTGTGCAACAGTTTGAATGTTAAACTTTTCTGAGTCTCAGTTTCCTCATTAGTAAAATGAGGACAGAACCTGTGTTATAGAGTTTCATATACACATGTGAAAAAAAAATCATATTAAAACATTCAGCATAAAATTATTCAATAATTCTTAGTTTTCCATTTTTCCTGTTGGCACTTATAACATTTCTGAAGACTCACTTTATCCAAGAATGTGTTCCTCATGTTTGAGCCCAGGGATCAACTGTCAACACTCTCAGAAGCAGCACTCAAGAAATCAAATGACGTGTTGCAATAGGCAAATCTGCTGCACAAGACATTTATAAAGTGTTGAAGAGCAGCAATGTCAGCTTGAGGACTAAGGTGCACCTGGCCCAAGCCATGGCATTTTAAGTAACCTCATGTACATGTGAAAAAGCTGGACAGTGAATAAGGAAGACCATAGAAGAATTGATCCCTTTGAATTATGGTGTTGGAGAAGAATGTTGAAAGTGCCATTGGCTGCCAAAAGAACCAATAGATTCGTTTTGGAAGAAGTGCAGCCAGAGTAGTCCTTAGAGGCCAAGATGGCCAACATTCGTCTCTCATAATTTGGACGTATGGTCAGGAGGGACCAGTCGCTGGAGAAGGATATCATGTCTGGTAAGGTGGAGGGTCAGAGAAAAAGACGAAGACCCCCAACTAGATGGATTGGTCAAGTGGCATTTGGATTGGGATTGCATTATATGTTTAATTGCTTTTGGCAATATTGACATTTTCACAATGTTAAGTCTTCCTCTCCAGGAACATGGTACATTCTTCCATTTTTGTAGGTATATTTTGGTTTCTTTTAGAAGTGTTTTGTAGTTTTCTTTGTATAAGTCCTTTGTTTCTGTGGTTACATTTATTCCTAGATATTTCATCCTTTGGGCAGCAATTGTAAATGGTATTGCTTTCCTAATGTCCTTTTCAGTGCTGTCATTTTTGGTATAGAGGAATCCACTGATTTTTGCATGTTGATCTTATATCCTGCCACTCTGCTGAATCTTCCAATTAGGTCCAATATCTTTTTTTACTGAGACTTTGGGTGTTTCTACATATATGATCATATCGTCTGCAAATAGAGAGTTTTACTTCATCTTGGCCAATTTGGATTCCTTTAATTTCCCTCTCTTGCTGAATAGCTCTTGTTAAGACTTGCAGCACAATATTGAATAGGAGTGGTGACAAAGGGCATCCTTGTCTGGTTCCTGTTCACAGAGGGGAGGCTTTCATTTTCTCTCCACTGAGAGTAATGTAGGCTGTTGGTTTTGTATTTATGACCTTAATTAAGTTGACAAATTTCCCTTCAATTCCTGTTTTGTTGAGTGTTTTTATGTTTGATTTTGTCAAATGTCTTTTCTGCATCAATCGATATAATCATGTGGTTCTTTTCTTTTTTCTTATTTATATGGTGGATTGCGTTGATCATTTTTCTAATGTTGAGCCATCCTTGCATTCCTGATATGAATCCCACTTGATCATGAAGTATTATCTTTATGACGTGTAGCTGCATTCTGTTGGCTAGGATTTTGTTGAGAATTTTTTCATCTATATTCATGAGGGATATTGGTCTATAATTTTCTTTCTTAGTAACACCTTTCCCTGATTTTTCTATGAGAGTTATGCTTGCTTCATAAAATATATTAGGAAGTTTGCCATCCTCCTCTATATTCTGGAAGAATTTGAGTAGAATTGGTGACAGCTCTTCCCTGAATGTTTGGTAGAACATACCAGTGAAGCCATTTGGGCCTGGACTTCTTTTGGTTGGGAGTTTTTTGATGACCTGATCCATTTCTTCTTTTGTTATGGGTC
>NW_006408529.1:4265009-4265543 GCF_000296735.1 Chrysochloris asiatica
ACCAGTCACTGGAGAAGAATATCATGTTTGGTAAGGTGAAAGGTAAGAGAACAAGAGGAAGACCCCCAATGAGAAGGATTGACCAAGTGGCAGTGTCAATGGGGTTAAGCGTAGCAACCATTGTAAGACAGGTCCAAGACTGGACAATGTTTCATTCTATGAGTCAGTACCGAATTGATGGCACGTAACAACAACAGCAACAATAATAGGTGTTGGTCTCTGAATGTCACATATGTAATCAATGTTTACTATCCATATAGTGAACTTATTACATATTTAAAGCCACAGGTTTTAACTAAAATTGTATGGGATTTTGTGTTTTAAAATGTTGTTTTCTTTAAAAAATATAATTTTAACTTTCGTTTCTAAAATTCTCTTGTGAACCATTGATCATGAACCAGCTTATGTTTGCTCATTTATTAGACTTTCATAATAAAGAATTTAAAACAATAGAGATAATGAATCTATGAATTATTTTAACCTTTTATCTATGTACTAACCATAGAAGTTATGTTTTCTTTTCTCTTTCTCAGA
>NW_006408529.1:4271167-4272186 GCF_000296735.1 Chrysochloris asiatica
CTTCTTGGACATATTTAGTGTTTATCTGTGGCCTTAATACTTAATGAGTTTGTGTTTTGGTATTTTTTATGCTTTCTGAATGCTTCCATGTAGATATGATCAGGATGTGGGCTTCCCTTTTCACTCTTCTTATTGTTTAACTCAGAGTAACTTTCACAGGTGTTGTCTGCCTTCCTGGTATATGGCAGTTGGTATTGGTTCTTGCCTGGATTTTGGTGTTTTATAATGTGTGCTTGTAGCTTCACTATATGGCAGCAGTTGTTGTTTCTTCTTGGATAATATAGGGAGAGAAAGAGTCCACCAAAGGCAGAAGGGTTAGTTAGCATAAAACAGCAAACCAGAAACAGCAACAAAAACAAAAACAAACAAACAAACAAAAAAGCACCAAAACACCACCAACAACAACAAAAAATAGACTGGATACTGTAGTCTATAATCACAGAAAAGGGAGAGGAGGGAGAAAAGAAAAAAAAAAAAAATCTGTAGCCTAATATGAGTATGATTTTAATGTCCTCTTTCAGCTTCTTGCTTTTAAAGCTGTCTGATAGATTTCATGGTGCCACTGTTGGTTCTTATGTATACCTCAGGCTTTAATTTAATTTTTGGCCTGTTTTGTTTTTTAAATTCTTTCCCTCTCCAAACCTCTTGTGGCTTTTTCCATATTAAAAAAAAAAAAAAAATAGTTCAGTGCTGACTCTTGGGCTGAGAGTATCTGTGTACATCCGTAGCAGAAGCACCCATCAGTGGTGAGGATGGGGGATGTCCACTCGCTCAGGCACCCTCTCTAGTAACCAGAATGGAGGCGCACAAACAGTGGGTGGCCAATGAGCAGATACCAAAAAACAAAAGAAAATTAGAACAAAGCAAAACCAACAAAGTGTATTTTCCACCTTGGCCCCAAGGTTCCTGCAGTGTTTTTCTGTGTTGTGTCTGCTCCCCTGCTTGGTCTTGATGTTTGGTCTCACTCAAGTTGTCAGCTCTGGGCCTCCAAGCCCGCCAGATTCAAAAGTACACGATTT
>NW_006408529.1:4272381-4273656 GCF_000296735.1 Chrysochloris asiatica
GGTACTGCTGATGGAGAACCTCACGGCACCTCTACCCTAGCCACCATCAAGCCCCACCTCCACATTTGTTAGTTTTTAAGGCCCTGATACAAACAAAGAAGATTTCAAAGGTGCATATTTTACTTCATTATTTCTCAAAATTTCATTCATACTAAAGTCAAGATGAAGTAAACAAAAGATTATCTCTTAAAAGTCCCTCCTTTTTTTGATACATGGATAAATTTAATCATGACACAATTTCCTAAACAAGAAATATTGTAGAGAAAACCATGAGTATTGGTTTACCTTTCCTATCATTATAAAATAGACATTTAAGTGGGATAAAAAGGAATGTCAGGAAGCATGATTACAGAAAGCTTGTAAGCCTGTCTTCAGCTTATAACTGATTGGAATCCTAGAACTTGCCTAATGCAATAGGCTTCTTGTGGAGCCTTTGCAGTATATAGGACTTTAGGTGGAATCCTGAGCCCCATCTAGAACTTTCTGCAGTGGGACATTCACACTGGAAAGGACAAGCAGACAAACTGGAATAGTTAAAGCAAGAAAAGATACATCTTCAAAGAAAGATCAGCAGGAAAAATGCAAAACAAAAATGGCAGTATGATTAGCAGTAGAAGAAAACGCAAGTTGTTCACCAGGGAGCCATCAAAGCAAGCAATCAAGTCCCTTCAGGAAAAACCGCCCTCCAAAACTGAAAGTCAAACAGAACACATGAGCAGGCACGTAGGATTGTTGGAGACCACGTTGGTGAGTGGAATACAGAGAAAGGAAGCAATGAAGATATGGAATGAGTTCAACCACATTCCATAGACTCCTGTCAACCTGGAGATGAGAGAGGGAAGAGGAAGGGCCAGTTGTTCAGAAGTCTGGTGAGACCAGGTGACACCTGAGCCTCTGGACAAGGATCTAGCCACAGAGGACTACAGCTGAGAGTTAAGCATCCAGCTCATATGAAGTGAGGGGAGACACACAAGAATGCCCAAACTTTCAGATAGTACCCATTTAACCTAGCCTTGATGGCTTGATAATCAGAACTTGACTAGAGGAAGATAATATATGTGTGTGTGTGTGTAAAGGAAACAAGAGCAAATCGCTATAATTTGATGACCTTGACATATATTTATGGATGTAGTAGCTCAAAATACCAAATGAGAGTGAAGGAGTGTTCAGATCAACTATCAATCCTATCTCCTCTGTATACAGGGTAGATAGAGTTGGGCAACTTAGGCATTGGCTGCCTAAAATAAGGGGGGCAATAAAAGCAAGAAGTGACTG
>NW_006408529.1:4273886-4276807 GCF_000296735.1 Chrysochloris asiatica
GACTCTGGACTCATGGAAAGAGAGGGACTGGGTGCTGGCGACCAGGAGGCAAGCTTGCAGAATGTGCCCTTTGGTTGTTTAAATTAGTATATACATATTCCTGAGTATTTTTGTGTACACCCCCTCAAATAAAAAAAAAAAATACAGAAGGAATGAAAGCAAATGCTGTTAAATGATGATTGATGGAGGAGATTGTAATGAAACGATGGTATAAAACCATTGTTCTCTCATGTAAACTATCACTCAGTTCACAATAAAAACTAAAAAGAAAAAAATATGCTAGAAAAAATTGATACCTAGTGCTCTGGAACACACTATCAGATGTGAAGGGAAAACAGTATTATAAGTGACCAAGAAGACCACATGGAGATTGAAATAATGGCAAATTTAGTTAGTATAGTATTGTATGTTCTTGAAAAGGAGAGTGGCTGACCTATTTTTCAGACTGCGTGGAAACTGGTAGCCCTACTGTAAGCTGCATGGAATGGATGCAAAAAGCCCTAGAAGAATGGAAGAGCAGAGAGAAAAGAACGAAATGAGACCTAGAGAAAGTGCATGAAAGAGATTGACACAGAGTTATCAAAGGGATGACTAGAAGACCATTTGTTTCTTTTGGAATCTAAAATAAACCTGATCTAAGACTTTAAGTTAAAATCAGCAATCACATAATAAAATACAAAACTTGGCACTATGAAGAAATGATGGGAAGGGGAGACATTTTACAAAATTAAAGGAATGACATGGTTTCCCATTATCCAAGAGCTTATAAACTATGTTGTTGTTAAGTGCCGTCGAGTTGGTTCCGACCCATAGCGACCCTGAACAGGGTTTTCAAGGCTGTAAATCTTTATGGGAGCAGAAAGCCTCATCTTTCTCCTGCGGAACCGCTGGTAGTTTTGAACTGCTGACCTTGAGGTTAGCAGCCCGATTTGTAACCACTACACTACCAGAGCTCCTTGAGTCAATAATTAGAAGTCCCTAAATCGAAATCTTTTAATAAAGTGAAGCAACAAAGGAGGCAATCACTCATATCTGCCAAGAAATTTGGAAGACAACTATCTGGCCAACTGATTGGAAAAGATCTGTATTTGTGCCCAATCCAAAGAGAGGTGTCACATGGAATGCGGGAATCATCGGGCAATCTCTTTGATATCCCATGCGAGTAAAGTTTTACTAAAGAAAAATACAGAAATGGCTCAAGCATACATTGACAGAGAACTTCCAGAGATTTAAGCTGGAATCAGAAGAGGACGTGGATGGATGTCCGATGGATCTTGGCTGAAAGCAGAGAATATCAGAAAGATATTTACCTGTGCTTTATTGACTACACAAAGGTTTTTGATTGTGTAGATCATGACAAGCTATGGACAACATTGTGAAGTATGAGTATTCCAGAACACTTACTTGTGCTCATGAGGAATCCGTACCTGAACCAAGAGGCAGTTGTTCGAACAGAACATGGGAACACTGAATGTTTTAAAATTAAGAAAGGTGTGCGACAGGATTGTATTCTTTCACATACTTATTCAATCTGT
Source organism: Chrysochloris asiatica (assembly GCF_000296735.1). Lineage (NCBI taxonomy): Eukaryota > Metazoa > Chordata > Mammalia > Afrosoricida > Chrysochloridae > Chrysochloris > Chrysochloris asiatica. The sequence continues at coordinate 4,275,422 of NW_006408529.1, forward strand.
ATGTTGAGCAAATAATCTGAGAAGCTGATTTATATGAAGGAAAACATTGCATCTGGATTGGAGGAAGAGTTATAAACAACCTGAGATATACATATGACACAACCTTGGTTTCTAGAAATGAAGAAAACTTGAAATAGTTACTAATAAAGATCAAAGACAACAGCCCTCAATATGGATTATACCTCAATATAAATACTACGAAAATAATCACAATTTGACCAATAAATAACATAATGATAAATGAAGAAAAGATTGAAGTTGTTAAAGATTTCATTTTTCTTGGATCCACAATCAATGTTCATGGAAGCAGCAGTCAAGAAACCAAATGGCATACTACAGTAGGTAAACCTGAAGCAAAAGTATTCTTTAAATTGTTAAAGATATCAATTTGAAGACCAAGGTGCCCATAACCAATGCCATGATATTTTCAATTGACTTTCAATCTGTTTTGGCAGTTGTACATTCAGAATATTCCTTAGAAGTGAGAATGGTGAAACTTCCTTCCACTGTTTTGGACATGTTGTCAGGAGAGACAAGTCCCATGAGAAGTACATCATGCTCAGAAAAGTGGTGCATCAGCAATAAAGAGAAGCATGAGATAAGATGACCCAATGGCGGCAACAATGGATTTGAATATAACAACAATTGTGGTTTTCTTCTGTTATGTATAGGGTAGATACGATTTGGAATTGACTCAACAGAACATAACAACAACTATATGACAGTAAATTTTATGGAAGCATAGAACATCTGCTTTCTCCACAAATCTTTTGGTTAGGAGTCCAATGCTTAACCCACAACACCACCAGGGCTACTTGTTAATTTTCCAACTTTCACATGTATATTTGTTGTTGCTAATAGGTGCCATCAAGTCAGTACCAACTCATAGCGACCGTATGCACAACAGAATGAAACACTGCCCAGTCCCGGGCTAACCTCACAATGGTTGCCATGCTTGAGCCCATCAATGCTGGCACTTCACCTATCCATTTTGCTGGAGGGATTCCTCTTTTTCTCTGACCCTCCACCTTATCAAACATGATAACTGCAAAGAGGAGAAAGCCTCTTCTCTCTCCTATGGGGGGCCTGGTGGATTCAAGTTGCTAACCGTGGGGTTCGCAGACAGATTCTTAACCACTACACTATCAGGCCTTGTACCTTCAAGATGGCAGATTGGGTAGATGTGTAGTGAGGAGCTCCATCAACAACAACATGGAATACCGGGCCAAGAGGGCTCACGGGATGGTGTTGGAACTCTTAAACAAATATAAAGGTATGTTTGGAGGATTGGAGTGTTTACAGCTGGGGAATTTGCAGGAGAATCCAGAAATCCATTGTTTTGTTTGTTTTCTGGACACTCAGCTGTTCCTGGAGCCACCATCTTGG
>NW_006408529.1:4278192-4278761 GCF_000296735.1 Chrysochloris asiatica
AGACAATCAATTACTGATATGCAATTTCAAACTGAAGCTGAAGGAAATGAAAACAAGTCCATGAGAACCAAAATATGACCTTGAATTTATCCCACCTGAATTTAGAGATCATCTGAAGAACTGATTTTATATATTAAACACTAAAGACTGAAGACCAGAAGAGTTGTGTGATGACATTAAGAACATCATACGTTAAGAGAGCAAAAAGTCATTAAGAAGACAAGAAAGAAGGAAAAGGTCAAAATAGATGTCAGAAGAGACTCAGAAACTTGTTCTCCAGCGTAGAGATTCTAAAGCAAATGGAAGAATTGAAGTCCAAGAGCTGAACAGAAAATTTCAAAGATCAGCTTGAGAAGATAAAGCCAAATACTATAAAAAAATATGCAAGGATTTGGAATTAGAAAACCAAAAAGGAAGAACACGGTCAGCATTTCTCAAGCTGGGGGAACTGGAAAAAAAAAAAAAAAAATCAAGCCTCGACTTTCGTTATTGAAAGATTCTCTGAGTAAATTACTGAATGCTGCAGAATGCATCAAGAAAAGATGGAAGGAATACACAGAGTCATTGTA
>NW_006408529.1:4280996-4283348 GCF_000296735.1 Chrysochloris asiatica
AACAACAACATTCCTTCTCCAGCGACAGGTCCCTCCTGATAATATGTCTGAAGTGTGATTGACGAAGTTTGGCCATCCTGGCCTCCAAGGCGCACTCTCACTGCACTTCTTCCAACACATATACCTACAACAAACACCAGTTAATGCCATTATTATTTAAATTAATGCATCAACCAATATGTCCAGTGAAGATGAAATTAAGGCATTCTATTAGCAATGCCTCTAGATGATGATCATTGGACATTGAACCACAAAATTGGTGGTTAGAGACTACCATCATCTCCAATGGATAAAGATGAGGCTTTCTAGTCCTGCAGAGACTTACAGCCTCAGACACCCTATACACACCCACTATATATTATAATGTACTTAATGGCACTTAACAACCATTTTATTAAATCTTAAATTTATCAAAACATGCAACCTTGAAGCATTGATAATTACCAGTGAACAGAATGTGAAGTTTTAGAAAAAAATAGAAAGGATCTGTAGTTGGAAAATATGGCCTTGGTGATTGAAATGAGGCTGGAGATTGCATGATATATTTTCACAAGGTTAACAACTTCTTGATTGAAAATACCATTTAAAAAAAAAAACAGAAAAGTCAACGAAATACCTGGACCTCACCATATAGAGACACAGGAATTAAATTGACTACAGCTGTAGGAAGAAATGCTGGAAAAGTTCAATATCATTAGCCAAAAGAAGGCCAGGGCAAATCGTGGAACTAACCACCAATTGCTCATATGAGAGTACAGTTTAAAGCTAAAGAATATTAAAACAAGTCAACAAGAGCAAAAATATTGCCTTGACTATATCCCTTCTGATTTTAGAAACCTTCTCAAGAACTTATTTGTTGCATTAGACACTGATTTCTGAAGAACAGAAGCATTGTTGGATATATCAAGAACATCATACAAGAAGGATGTAAAATCAAAAGACAGGAAAGACAGAAAAGACCAAAATGGAAGTCAGAAGAGACCCAGGAAGTTGCTCTTGAATATAGAGAAGTGCTCTAGTAGCATAGTGGTTACAAATCGGGCTGCGAACCTTAATGTCAGTGGTTGGAAACTACCAGCCGCTCCACGGGAGAAAGATGAGGCTTTCTACTCCCGTAAAGATTTATACCCTCGGAAACCCTGTACAGGGTCGCTATGGGTCGGAACCGACTCGACGGCACTTAACAACAACAACAACAAAGCAATGTGTAGAAATGAGGAAGTAGAAGAACTGAACAGGACATTACAAAGAGTAATTAGAGAAGACAAAGTCAAGTATTATAATGAAATGTATAAAGACCTGGAGTAAGAATGCCTAAAGGGAAGAACACGCTCAGTATATTTCAAGCTGAAAGAACTGAAGAAAAAAATTGAAGACTCAATTTACAAATTGAAATATTCTATGGACAAAATATTGAATGATGTAGAAAGTATCAAAAGAAGATGGATGATTGAATATACAAAGCCACTGTATCATGGATAAATGACTGATGTTCACATATTTCAACAGGTAGCACATGATTAAGAATCAATGGACATGAAGGTAGAAAACCAAACTTCCCTGAAAGAATTGGCAGAAAAAAAAAAAAAAAAAAAGTCTCCAAGAACTCATGGGACACAAATAGAAATCTTTAAACAAACTGATCCAGCACAGTAAGTAATCACTCACGTATGACAAGAAATTTGGAAGCCAGTTAGTTACCTGGCCAACTGATTAGAATAGATCTTTATTTGAGTCCATTCCAAAGAGCAGTGACCCAATGAAATTCAGAAGTCATGGAATCATATCATTAATACCACATCCAAGTAAACTTTAGATGAACATAATTTAAAAATGGTTTGACAATACATTTATAGGGGAACTGCCAGAAATTCAAGCTGGATTCAGAAGAAAATCTGTAATGAGGGTTATACTTGCTGATATCAGATAGATTATGGTTGAAAGCAAAAGACACCAAAAGGATATTTACCTGTACTTGTTTTTGACTACGCAAAGGCTTTTGACTGTGTAGATAATGACAAACTATGCCTGACCCATGCCATAGTATTTTCAATAATCTCATAAGCTTGTGAAAGTTGGACAGTAAATAAGGAAGATGGAAACAGAGCTGATGCATTTGAGTTATACTGTTGGAGGAGAATATTGAATGTACCATGGACTTTCCGATAGAAAAAATAGAGCTGCGTTTCAAGAAGTACATCCAGAGTGGTCCTTGGAATCCAGGATGGCCAGATATTGTTACAATTACTTTGGACGTATTGCCAGGAAGGACAATTCACTGGAGAAGGATATCATATTTGATAAAGTGCAGAGTGGGAGAAAAAGAGGAATACCAGATGGATTGGCATAGTG
>NW_006408529.1:4295564-4296593 GCF_000296735.1 Chrysochloris asiatica
TTTATTTCTGTTCTAATCTTTATTATTTCCTTTATTCTGTTGACTGTAGGTTTACTTTGCTGGTTTGTTTCTAGTTGTTGGAGATGTTGTATTAATGTGTTGATTTTTGTTCATTCTTCTTTTTAGATTTGTGTATTTATTGCAATAAAGTGTCCTCTCAGTCCCTCTTTTGCAATTTCCCAAATATTATGGTATGTTGTGTTTTCATTCTCATTTTTTTCCTGGGAACTTTGTGAATTCCCATTTTATTTCTTCAACTACACAGTAGCTTTTCATCAGGGTGTTATTCAGTTTCCATATATTTGATTCTATTTCCTTGGTCTTTCTATTGTTGATTTCCTGTTTTATAACATGTTTGTCTAAAAAGATTCCTTGTAGTAGTTTGATGTTTGTAAATTATGGAGATTTGTTTTGTGGCCTAACATATGGTCTATTCTGGAGAATGTGCCGTGTACACTGGAAAATAATGTGTATTGTGTTGTTGTTGGGTTGAATGCTCTGTACATATCTTTGAGGTCCAATTGACTGATTGTATTGTTTAGTTCTTCTGTGTCTTTGTTGACTTTCTTTCTGGTTGTTCTATCTGTTTTCTAACATGGTGTATGAAAATATACCACTATTATTGCAGAATTGTCCATTTCTTTCTAAAAATCTGTTAGAGTTTGCTCTATATATTTTAGAGCTCTTTCATTGGGAGCATAGATATTTATTACATTTATGTCATCTTATTCAATTGTCCCCTTAATCATGAAATAATGTCCATCTTTGTCTATTATGCTGTGTTTTGCCTTAAAGTTTATTTTATCAGAGGTTAGTATTGCCACTCCTCTCCTTTTTTGTTTTTGCAATTATCTTGATATATATTTTTCATCCTTTGACTTTTAGTCTGTTTTAAATTTGTGTGTAAGGTGTGTCTCTTGAAAGCAGCATATTGAAGCATATTGTTTTCTTATCCATTCTGCCACTCTCTGTGGCTTAACTAGTGCATTTAGTCCATTTACATTCAGAATAATTATTGATAGGTATGGA
>NW_006408529.1:4299253-4305278 GCF_000296735.1 Chrysochloris asiatica
ATTGTTCAAACAAAACACCAAATGTATTAAAATGATTAAGAGTGTGTACCAGGGTTGTATTTTTTCACCATAGTTATTCAGTATGTATGCAGAGTGAATAATCTGAGAAGCTGAATTACATGAAGAAAAATGCAGCATCAGAATTAGAGGAAGACTCATTTACAATCTTCAATACGCAGATGATTCAACCTCGCTTACTGAAATAGAAAAAGACTTAAAATGCTGATGAAGATCAAAGACCACAGCCTTCAATTTGGGTTGCACCTCAATGTAAAGATAACAAAATTCCTCACCAATGAACCAATAAGCAACATCAAAAACTTCATTTTACTTGGATCAAACATCAACACTCAAGGAAGAATCATTCAATAAATCAAGTGACATATTTCATTAAGCAAGCCTGATGTACAAGACCTCTTCAAAGTTTTGAAGAGCAGAGTTGTTAGTTTGAGGACTAAGTTGCACCTGACCCAAACTATAGTATTTTTAATAACTTCATATACATGTGAAAGTTGCATACTGAATAAGGAAGGTCTGATGCGTTTGAGTTATGGTGTTACAGGCGAATATTAAAAGTACCATGAACTGCCAAAATAGCACAGATGTTTGTACAGTCAGAGTGCTCCTTGGAAACCATGATACCCAGACTTTGTCTCTCATACTTCAGACATATTATCAGGAAGGATCAGTCACTGGAGAAAGATATCATGTTTGGTAAAGTGAAAAGAAAATGAGGAAGAACTCCAATGAGATGGATTAGCACAGTGGTGGCAGTGATGGGCTCAGTGTAGCAATGATTGTGAGGTTGACCCAGGATTACACAGTATTTTATTCTTTTGTGCATAGGATTGCTATCAGGCAGTATTGACTTGATGGTACCTAAGAACAACAACAGCATCTTTTCTCCATTTATTGTGATGTTAGTTATTTATCCATTTATGAGGATTTTTGTTTTCTTTATATGGTGGTGGTTATGTGAAATTGAGTTGATTCTGACTCATAGTGACCCTGTACAGGGTTTCCAAGGCTGTAACACTTTACGGAAGCAGAAAGCCTCATCTTTCTCCCATGGAACAGCTGGTAGTTTCGAATTGCTGACCTTGCAGTTTGCAGACCGATTCTGAAGACTGTGTGTGGGCCTTTGATCTTTATCAATATTTTAAATTCTGTTTGCTTTCAGACAGTAAGGTTCTATCATGTGTATTTCACAGGTTGTTAAAGAGTCTTACTTAAACACCGATGCCATCATTTTCTTCATAAGATCCAGAGTCTCAGATTATTTGCTCAGAATACATATTGAATGTTGTTGTTGTTGTTAAGTGCCATCGAGTCGGTTCCAATCCATAGCGACCCTGTACATGATTTCTGAGGCTGTAAATCTTTACGGGAGCAGAAAGCCTCATCTTTTTCTCGCGGAGCAGCTGGTAGTTTCGAACTGCTGACCTTAAGGTTCGCAGCCTGATTCGTAACCACTACGCCACCAGAGCTCCTTACATATTGAATAAATAGGGTGAAAGAATATAACATTGGATCATGACTTTTTTGATTTAAAACCCTTCAGTAATCCCTTGTTTGGTTTGAATGACTATCTTTTGGTCTATGTACAGCTTCTTCATGGGCACAGTTAAATGTTCTGCAATATCTACTCTTTGCAACGTTATCCATAACTTGTCATGATCCATACAATAAAAAGGTATAGTCAACAAAACACAGTATTTTTTGTTGACTATATCTTTTTATTGTATGGATACTTGACAGTTTTTATTGTATGGATACTTGACAGAATACTTTCAGTATTCTCTGCTTTCAGCCAAGATTCGTCTGACATCAGCTGTGAAAAACAGTTCCACTAATATTTTGAATCTGGCTTGAGTTTCTGGCAGTTCCTTGCTGATGTGCTGTTGTAGTCATTTTTAAATTATTTTTAGCAAACTTGTGCTTGCATTTGATATTAATGATATTGCCCAATGATTTCCACATTCCATTGGGTCTCCTCTCTTTGGAACAGGCACCAATATGGATCTCTTCCAATCAGTTTGCCAAGTAGTTGTGTTGCATACTCCTTGGCATAGATGGATCAGTGTCTCCAGCATTGCGTCAGTTTCTTAATATATTTCAATAAATGTATTTCATTAACTCTTGGAAAGTAGTTTTTCACTATCACTTTCAGTGCAGCTTGTACTACTTCTTACAGTATAATTGGTTCTTGATCATATGCTACATCTTGAAATAGTTGAACCTTGACCATTTCTTTTAGGCACAGTGACTCAGTATAACTTCCATCTTCTTTTGTTGCTTTCTGTATCATTCAATATTTCGCCCATAGAATCCTTGAATATTTCAAGTTGAGGCTTGATGTTTTCCTTCAGTTCTTTCAGCTTCAAAAATGCTGAGCATATTGCGTTTTGGTTTTCTAACTCCAGGTCTTTGCATATTTCATTATAATTCTTTACTAAGTTTTCTCAAGCTGCTTTTTGAAATTTTTGTTGGGCTCTGTGACTTCCTTATTTCTTCCATTTGCTTCAGCTCAAGAGCAAGCTTTGGACTCTAATCTGATATGCACTTTGGTGTTTTCTTTCTTTCTTGTCTTCTAAATTATCCTTTTATTTTATCTTGTAATATGTTCTTGTTATTATCCCATAGCTCTTCTTGTCTTCAATTATTGCTGATTAATGCATCAAATCTCTTCTTGAGATGGCCCCCAAATTCAGGTGGGATATGTTCAAGATAATATGTTGGCTGTCATGTTTTAATGTTCTTCAGGATCAGCCTGAACTTGCATATGAGTAATTGGTGGTCTGTTCCACAATATGCACCTGTCCTTGTTTTCACTGATGATATGAAGCTTTCCCACCATCTCTGCCCTCAGATGTAGTCAGTTTGATTCATGTGTATTCCATATGGTGACATCCATATGTATAATCACCTTTTAGTATGTTTAAAAATTATATCTATAATGAAAAAATTATTGGTCTTGCAATATTCTATACTATGATATCAAGCATCATTTCTATTACCAAGGCCAAGCTTTCTGATTACTGATCCTTCTTCTTTGTTTCCAATCTTTAAATTTCAATCACTAGTAATCATGACTATATCTTGATTGAGTGTTTAATCAACTTTAGATTGAAGAAATTGGTAGAATTTTTCAATTTCATCATTACTAGCTTTAGCGGTTGGTGTATAAATTTAGTGGTTGGTGTATAAATTTGAATAATAGTATATAACTGGTCTTCTTTACAGGTAAATTGATATTTTCTTATCAGAGACAGCAGTGTACTTCAAGAAAAACATTGACATTTTCTTTTTGATAGAGTACTGTATCATTCCTCTTCAATTTGCTATTCCAGTACCAATAAATCAAATGTGTGTCTAATTCAAAATGGCTAATAGTAGCCCTGGCATTGCATCCTGGTGTGACAAAGTAGGTTATTGCAGTGGACTGTAAAGTCAGTTTTAATTGTGGTTCAAGCTTCCCAGCTGCTCCTCGGAAACCCTATACAGAGTCGCTATGTGTCGGAAGTAACTCAAGGGCACTTAAACAAGCAAAAAAAATTAGCAGTCCATTTCAGCTCATTATGCCTAGCATATCCATGTTTATGCATTTCATTTCATTTTAACAACTTCCAATTTTCCTGGATACAAACTTTGTACATTCCATGTTGTGAATATTAAGGGATGATTGCAGCTGTTGCTCCTCATTTTGAGTTGTGCCCAAAGAGCAGATGAAGGTTCCAAAAGCTTTTCTGTATTCAAGTCATCATGGTCAACTCATTTGAGGAGGCAGCTCCACCTCAGTCATATTTTGAGTTTCTTTCAACCCAATGGGTCCATCTTCTTGCATTGTATCTGACAATAATATTGTGCTATTCATAATGTTTTCATCTACCAGCATTATATCTTACAATGTTTCGCTGCTGTTCATAAGGTTTTCAGTGACTAACATTCAGAAGTAGTCTACCTCTTTTTCCTAGTTTGTCTTAGCCTGAAAGCTCCACTGAAATCTGTCCATCACGGATTATGACCAGCTAGTATTTTAAATACCGGTTGCATAGCTCCCATCATTACAGCAACATGTAAGTCATTTCAGTACAACAAACTGACAGACTGAAGGTAGGAAAAGTTTGAAATATTTATCTTTCTAAACATAGATAAGAATAATCAGATGAATTCTTATGCATGAATAAATTTTTGTTTTATCCTGATTTTATTTATTTTCTCAAAATGGTAATTAATATCAGAAAACATAAATGATCCAAATCCTTTCTGATACATTTCTTTCTTAGTTTTGAGATTTTACAAACCTTTTGTAAATTTATGAAATTACATTAATTTCTGGATGGAGCTTTCAATAGTTTACCCTTTCCGATCATTCTCACATTTTAGATGGAAATAATTAGTTTCCATGACTGTTCCTAGAACAAGCTGAATTTTTTCTGGTGCTCAGATATTTTTAACAAGAAATTGCTGTTATCGCTGTCCAGAAAGGCAGTAGTAGTGTATTGTTCTTATAACTGGCTTAATCCTTATAATGCAAAAACAATGTGATCAAAATTAATATTGATTTCCATTTTTGGGAATTAATTATAATTTTACCAATAAATAAAAAGTTGTCCATTTACTTATAACTTAAAACCATTCAGATATCCACTCATTGAGAAACATGTATTAGATGCACAGTATGTGTCAGTTATAGTTTAGACATAGAGATGCAATTTTTTTAAAGGAAAGAAGGTAATAAAAGGAAGGGTACTAAATTTAAATAAAAAAAGAAATGATAGACAGAAAAATACATTAGAAACTATACTATTGAAGCCTCAGGAATCTAAATAAGTGTGGGGTTAAGTGTATATCTGTGCTTTTTTCACATTGTTTATCTAATATAGTCTTTACTTAAAAACAATGAGAATTCATTATTTAGTTTATTGTCTGCCTTCATATATTATGTATAACTCAATTTTTCATCAATGCAGAGATCACTGACATAAACACAAATAAACATATCTATGTTATTCACTATTTTGTGATTAAATGAAGCAAAACCAATTAGCTATCATCTTCATTACATACGTTTCCATATAAAATATTGATTATCGTTGTGGAATATATGATGTGATTATCTCTAAATTTCTATATATTAAAACTAGAAAATAAAGTTTAATATTTCAGAAAAACTATCAATATATTCTCTATAAGTCTTTCTAAGGCTGTTTACACATGATATGCTATGTTTCACAGCCTAAATTGCTTACTTGTGCATGCATATAAAATTATATATGTAATTTTTACTGATTAGAATTGATTTAGGTAAGAAGTTGAAAATACATTTAAGGATTTTAACTGATGATTTTTTAACTTATTTTTTTATGTATTCCTGAAGAATTTTACCAACAAAGTAAGTGGAGCAAAGAACTGAAACAACCATGCTTTCCATGAAACTTAGATGACACTTCCACTAAATGAGTTTCAATTCTGTTACATTTATAAGGAAGAATTAGTTTTGTGGCCTTTGGCTCCAGATGATGGACTCCTATAATTAGACTTTAAAGTTCTGCATGTGATTAAATCTATAATCCTTTGATTTCCCTCATCAAAGTACATTATATAAGTTTTTGAACCTCTCTCTATTTGCCTCTATGCTTTTGTGCTTCACTCTATGTAATATCAAAAACAGTTTACTAGAACATTTATTTTGAGTTCCATAAATACAAATACATTGGGGATTTTTTTTTTTTTTTATAAATTAGATAAGAATTAATATGATGCGCCTTCTCATTTTTCTAATGGTGTGTTTAAGGTTCTTTCAAAAACTTCTAACATTTGTAAAGTAGGTATAGAAAAAGAAACTTTAGAGAAACTTATATTCTGAGAGAAACTTTTTTTGGCATCAAAAGATGAAGGCAAATAGTTTTGCCAAAGCTAAAAAGGGACAAAGCCAATAAAATAAAATCTCTTTTCGTTATGTGTAGCCTCTGGCATATTTTAGTTGCTTAGGAGATGTTCATTTAGTTATAATTATAGTTAT
>NW_006408529.1:4305378-4309368 GCF_000296735.1 Chrysochloris asiatica
ATAATTATAGATAATTATATAAAGATTATATAATTTATTATGATAATGAACATGCCTCAGAGCTGTTGAACAAGTAATCACTGGGATTAAGATCTTCCTGGAGGTGTCTCCATTTCTAACTTTTCCTTTCTATTTTTATGTAATTTCAACTTGCAAGAATATGTGCTTAATAACAAAAAAGCAAAGACAAATGACATAAAAGTAAAAGTGTATCTTCCATTCCCTACTCACATATATATGAGTAGTTTAAACCCATCCATTGCTCCCACAAAGAAAGATTAGGCTGTCTGTTCCTCCAAAGATTTAGTCTTCAAACAATCAGACAGAATAACTATAGGTAGAAATTTATTCTATGACGGGGAATTTTGTATTGGTATTGTTGTTAAATGCTTTGAGATGGTTTGACTCATAGTGATAATGTAAAGAGTTTCTGAGGAGCAGCTGGTAAGTTTGAATCATTGACCTTACAATTAGCAGTTCAGTGCTAATCCTACAGTACCACACTGAATTGTGAACTACAAATCTAGCAGTTCAAACACACTAGCCTCTCCTTAGAATCCCTACACAGTGTTTCTATGAGTCAGATCCAACTCAACTACAATTAATATCTGTATATATGTTGTTGTTGTTAGATGTCGTCACATCAGTACAGACAAACAGTGACTCTGTATTGGGTTTCAAAGGAGCAACTGATGGGTTTGAACCACCAACTTTGTAGTTCCCATTCTGGTACTCATCCTACAGTGCCACATATATATGTGTGTGTGGTGTTGAAGGATGAGTACTGGAATGTGAACCACAGTGTTGGCAGGTCAAACTCACCAGCTATTCCTTGGAAACCCTAAACAGGGTTGCTATGAGTCCAATGATCATGATGTTATTTATAAGTTGAGTCTTGAAGAGTTTTGTTTTCTATATATTGAGGTACAACTTATACTAAAGGCTGTGCTTTTTTATCTTTATCAGTAAGGGTTTTAAGCTCTTTTAACTTCCAGCAAGCAAGGTCATATCAGCTGCATAATTCAGGTTGTTAATGAGTCTTCCTCCAATCCTTTTGCCATGTTCTTCCTCATATAATGCAGTTTCTTAGATTATTGCGCAGGGTACATATTGAATGAGGATGGTGAAAGAATACAACCCAGATGCACACCGTTCATGATTTTAAACTATTAAGCATTAAGCATGCCTTTGTTCTATTTAAACAACTATGTGCAGAGGGTGGGGCTTGATGGCAGATCAGGAAGAAGTGCAGTAAGGATCTCCATCAGCAATAACAAAATACTAGATGAAGCAGGTTAAAGGATTGGTCCCAGAAATCTAAACCACATATAAAGGAATATTTAGAAAGTGTGAAGTCTTATAGCCTGTAGAATTTGTAGTGGAAGCAAGCAATTTAGTGCTTTTGGATCTGTCAGCTTCTGAAGCTTCTTTAGTGGCCATCTTGAGCCTAGATGGATCCATGGAAGGATCAGTGCAACCACAGATGTCTGATGGATCCTCAGAGATAAAATTGTGGACATTCTTTTCTTTTTTTGTATCTGCTCATTGGTCTCTTGCTGTCTGTGCACCTCCATTCTGGTGATTAAGAGGGTGCCTGAGTGAGTGGACATCCCCTTAACCCCCAGAGGGTTCTGCTATGCATGCACACAAATCAGCTCAAAATGTAAAGGAACAGTATCCACATAACACCAAATGGCAGTGCAAAATGGCCACAGCTAGCCCCAAACTGTTTATCACTAGGAAAAAGGCCTGAACAGGGGTTGTAGAGTGGGAAAGAGACAGAATAAAAAGGAAACAGGCTGAAAATTAAATCTTAAGTTATTTCATACTGACCAACAGAGGCATCATGAAATTTTTCAGGCAGCCATGAAGGCAAAAAGCTGAAAGAGGGACATTAAAGTCATACTCATATTTGGCTACAGATTTTTTTTTTTTCTCTTCTCTATTTTCTGCTAATATAGACTACAGTATCCAATCTATCTATTTTGCTCTTGCTGTTTTGTTTCTTGGCCCACTCTTTACCTTGAGGGGACTCTTTCTGTCCCTACATTACCCAAGAAGAGACAGCAATTGCAGTCATATAGTCAAGCTGCAATCACACCCTATAAAATCCCACCATCCAGGCAAGAACCAATAGCAGCAGCCATACAGCACATTGTCAGCCAACACCTGCAACCATTATTCTGAGTTGAGTAATAAAGAGAGTGAAAAGGGAAGCCCATATCCTGATCACATCTACTTAGAGGCAATCAGAAAATATAATAAAATATCAACATACATTCATCTAAGTATTAAGGTCACAAATAACTACTGTATATGCCCAAGAAGCAGATGACCATCTCTGGACATGTCCAGAAACAAGTTAACATGACTGGGACAAATGAACTGGAGGTAGACTTAGGAAGGAAGGCAGGTTTGGAAATGTCTGAGAAAGAATGACAAAGAAATGTATCAAAACACTTTATAGCGGAGTGGAGAAAAATAAGGAAGAATTCAAGAAAACACTACAGGAACAATCAAATAAGAAATATAGAGCATTGGAAACAATTCAAAACCTATAAAAGGAAGACCAAATGAATAATAATAGAATATCAGAAATAGAGAATACACTGAAAGGCAAAGGAGTAGAATTGAAGAGAAAAAAGCCAGAACTAATGGATAGAAGACAAAACTCTCAATATTACTAAGATAGATGAACAATCAGTAACATGAATAAAAAAAAATCTGAAGAAGGTCTAAGATTCATGTTGGATAACATGAAGAGGAATAACTTAATACTTACCAGCATTCCAGAATAAGAAGATTCACATAAGTCCACAGAGAAGATAGTTGATGATCTGTTGGAAGAAAATGTCACTAACATCCTAAAAAACAACAAGATAAGCATTCAACTACCTCAAGAAACTCCAGAAAACATAGACCCCAAAAGAAAATCACTGATACATATCATAATCAAGAACTCCAAAATCAAAATAAGGAGAGGATCCTGAAAGTAACTAGGTAAAAGAAAAGTTTCACATACAAAGATAGGCAAATCAGATTAAGCTTGGATCTCTCAAATGAAACCATGCATGCAAGAAGGGAAGGGGGAGACATATATAAAACCCTGAAAAAAAAAAAAATGCCAACTAAGAATCCTCTACCAAGCAAAGCTGTCAATCAAATACAATGGTGTAATCAAAACATTCCAGGATAAACAGAAGCTAAGGGATTTTGCCAAAGCCAACCCTGTGCTACAAAGCATCCTAAAGGGAGTTCTGTGGACTGAGAACCAACAAGAACAGACAACAACCAGAGATTGACATTACCCAGAACTCAATTAACAAATGGAAGGGTTGAGAAGAGAACAAAATTATAATAACAAATTCAGAGGATCTGGGAGGTCAGTCTATGATCAAAACAATTACAATGTGATCCAGGTAGTGAGAAGTTCAGGTAGATTACAGGATAAAACAGGCTGTTTTAAATGAAAAGTTAATAGAATATGAGGTAACCTCAAAGAAAATTAATACTTCACAACATACCAAGAAACTGAAAATCCAAGAAGAACATGGCAACATTAAAACTATGAAGAAACTGACAAGAAATAAAGAACACAAAAAACATAAACTCAGCACAGGAAGACATGCGGAACAAGAAAACCTGCAGAACCACAAAAAAAAAGAAAAGAAAACCATAATCATAGAAATTAATCCATGGTGGTGGTTGTGGTGGTTTTGTGCCGTGGAGTCAGTTCCGACTCATAGTGACCCTGTACAGGGTTTCTGAGGCTGTTAATCTTTATGGGAGCATAAAACCTTATCTTTCTCTGGCAGAACAGCTGGTAGTGTTGAACTGCTGAACTTGAGATTCACAGCCCAATTCTTAACCACAATTCTACCAGAGCTCCTTAATTAATTCATACCTATTGATAATTACACTGAATGTAAACAGATTAAATGGACCAGTTAAAACATGGAGAGTGGAAGAATGGATAAGAAAACAGATCCT
>NW_006408529.1:4309618-4313018 GCF_000296735.1 Chrysochloris asiatica
TGAATTTACAACAGAACCAATAGAAATAAAAAGGATAATAACAGAATATTATGAAGAGCTCTACTACAATAAATTTGAAAACTTAGAGGATATGGATACTTTTTTAGAAAAGCACGACCTGCATAAACTCACACAGAGTGATGTAGAAAACTTGAACAAACCTATAACAAAGGAAGAAATTGGGCAAGTAATAAAAAAAACTCCCAGCCAAAAAAAGTCCAGCTCCAGACGGCTTCACTAGTGAATTTTACCAAACATTCAGGGAAGAGCTCTCACCAATTCTACTCAAAATTATTCCATAATATAGAAGAGGATCGAAAATCCACTAATGCATTCTATGAAGCAAGCATAACCCTCATACCAAAATGGGAAACACATCACTAAAAAAGAAAATTTTAGATCAATATCCCTCATGAACATAGATACAAAAGTTCTCAAGAAAATCCTAGACAACAGAATTCAAAATATTAAAAAAATAATAATACATTTATGACTAAGTGGGATTTATACCAGGGATACAAGGATGGTTCAACCTTAAGAAAGCAATCAATATAATCCGCCACATAAATATGAAAAAAGAAAAGAACCTCATTATCATAGTGATGGATGCAGAAAAGGCATTTGGCAAAATCCAACATCCATTCATAATTAAAACACTCAGAAAACTAGGAATTGAAAGACATTCCTCAACATAATTAAGAGCATATATACAAAACCAACAGCTAACATCGCTTTCAATGGAGAGAAACTGAAAGCTTTCCCCCTTGTGAAGAGGTGCCAATAAGGATGTGCTTTATCACCACTTCTATTCAATATTGTTTTGGAAATCTTAGCCAGAGCTATAAGGCAAGATAGGGAAATTAAGGGCATCCAAATTGGCAAAGAGGAAGTAAAACTGTCTCTATTTGCAGATGATATGATCATATAAATAATAAACACCAAAGACACACACAAAATAATAATAAATACTGGAACTAATTGGAAGAGTGGCAGGGTGGAAGAACAACATACAAAAATCAGTCGATTCCTCTCCACTAATAATGACATCACTGAAAATGAAATTAAAGCAATACTATTTACAATAGCCATCCAAAGGACAATATTTATGAAAATGTAACCAGAGAAAGAAAGGACCAATACAAAGAAAACTACAAAACACTACTACAAGAAACCAAAAGAAACTTAACAAAAATGGAAGAATATACCATGCTCCTGGATAGGAAAACTTAATATTGTGAAAATGTCAATACTGCCCAACGTAATCTACACATACAAGGCAATCCCAATTCAGATTCCAACGACATTTTTTAGAGAGACGGAAAAAACAATTGTAAATTTTATATGGAAAGGAAATATCTTTATCCTTGTCCTGCTTCTTCTTAAGCAGGATAAGCAAATCACTGTTTAAGAAGAACAACAATGTTGGAGGCCTCTCACTCTCTGACTTCAAAATTTTCTACATGGCTACAATGGTTAAAACAGGTACAATGAAAGATATATAGATCTATGGAGTAGAATTCAAAATCCAGAAATTAACCCATCCACATACAGTAAAGTGATCTATGAAAAGGGCCAAAGTAACAGTGAGTAGGGAAGACATAGTCTGTTCAACAGATGGTGCTGGCAGAACTGGAAATCGATATGCAAAAAATTCAAATAATACCATATACAAAAATCAGCTCATCATGGATTAAAAACTACATGTGAATCCAAGAATTATAAAGGTCACCAATGAAGAAATAGGGAAAAATTTAAGGGCTCTCATCTAGGATACACAAAGCAAAATTTATGAACACTACACACAAAAAAATAAAACAAAATAGATGATTAGTACATTAAAAAAATTAGAAACATGTGTGCATCAAAGGATTCCACCAAAATGTTTTGCAATGAAATATCAAATTTTGAAAATCTATAGGAAAGTACAATACCACTACAAGAAAAGGACAAGTAACCCAATGAAAACATGGGCACAGTCCATAAACAGACACTTCTTCAAGGAAGACATTCAGGCATGCAACAAACACATGAAGAAATGTTCATAATCATTAGACATTGTTGTTGTTAAGTGCTATCAATTCGGTACAGACCCATAGCGACCTTATGCACAGAAGAATGAAACACTGCCTGATCCTGGGTCAACCTCATTACAATTGTCACTCTTGAGTCCATCAATGCTGACACTTGGCCAATCCATCTAGTTGGAGATCTTCCTCTTTTTTTCTGACACTCCACTTTACCAAACATGATATTCTTCTCCAGTAACTGGTCCCTCCTGACAATATGTCCAAAATAATACGAGAGACAAAGTTTGGCCATCTTGGCCTCAAAGGAGCATTCTGGCTGCACTTTTTCCAAAATGGATCTATTAGTTCTTAGTCAGCCAATGGCACATTCAATATTCTCCTCCAACACCATAACTCAAAAGCATCAATTCTACGGTCTTCCTTATTCACTGTCCATCTTTCCAATGCATTTGCTCCCAACCTTTGCATTTCTATCACCAGTAATGATCAATACATCTTGATTGCATGATTGATCAATTTCAGATTAAAGAAGTTGGTAGACTTCTTCTCTATCATCCTCACTGGCTTTAGTGTTTGGTGGATAAATTTGAATAATCATGGTATTAACTAGCCTTCCCTTTAGGCACATGGATATTATCCTATCACAGACAGCATTGTACCTCATGACTGATCTGGATATGTTCTTTTTGACAATGAATGCAAGACCATTTCTCTTCAATTTGCCATTCCTGGCATAGTAAATAAATCATGTGGTTGTCAGATTAAAAATGGCTAATATCAGCCATTTCAATTCACTAATGCATAAAACATCGATGTTTATGAGTTTCATTTCATTTTTGACAACTTCCAATTTTCCTAGATTCATACTTCATACAATCTATGTTCAGATTTTCAATGGATGTTTACAGCTGTTTCTCTTCATTTTGAGTTATGCTCCTTCAGCAAAGGAAGGTCTTGCAGGCTTTATTCCCACGGGCTTTTACTTCATTTGTATCATCGTGGTCAACTCTAACTGAAGGAGAAAGAAGAGAGTGACGAACTACTTCCAAATATTTAGTCACTGAAAACCTTATTAATAGCAAAGAAACATTGTCAGATAGAGAAACATTATACATTAGAGAGATGCAAATCAAAACAACAATGAAATATCTCACACCAGCAATAACAGTGAAGTTCAAAAGTACAGAAGACAATAAATGCTGCCGAGGATGCAAGGAGACTGGGATCCTCCTACATTGCTTTTGGGAATGCAAAATGGTTTAACCACTCTGGAGAACAATATGGTGCTTCCTCAGAAAGTTGGAAATAGAAATATCATATGACCCAGCAATTCCTCTACTTGGTGTGTGTGTGTGTGTGTGTGTGTGTGTGTG
>NW_006408529.1:4313246-4315944 GCF_000296735.1 Chrysochloris asiatica
AGCACTATTCACAATAGCAAAAAGTTGGAGATAGCCTAAGTACCCATCAATGGACAATGGAAGAATGGATAAACCAACTTTGGTACACAAACACAATGGAATATTATGCTACCTTGAAGAATAACAAGGAAGCTGCAAGCCACCTCATAACATGTGTGAATTTTGAGGAAATTATGTTGAGTGAAATTAGTCAGTCACAAAAGGGCAAATATTGAATAAGACCATTATTGCAAAAGCTTAAGAAAACATATTTGTGCTAAAAGGGAAAAAAAAAAAAAATTTTTTTTCTTGTTTACCAGTAGAGGTGGGGTGGGGATTTCGGGCAGGTGGAGGGAGGTAATGTTAGAACCCAGGGTAGACAGCAAAGCCATCATAGTTTGGATGTTGGGGAAGGCAATACACAAGAAGGAGCAGGGGGTGGAAAAACAAGGTAGATAGGAGAACAAATTGAGACAAGTTTGCGTGGGCTAAATGGGTCAAAGATTAATAGTGATGCATGCTCAACCTTGGAATAACAGGGCTCTGTGTTACAGGGATCGAGGCATAATCTGAATAGGGGAAGTAATACTAAAATGCTTGACTGTGTGATGCAAAAAGACAAAAACAAAACACAACAAAAACAGACTATGTACAGGGTCCTCATGAGTACAATTAAGTGTTATAGAATATTCATTCTTCACAATGTTATCCATAGCTTGTCATGATCCACACAGTCAAAATTTTTTGTAAGGTTTTAGAGGAACAGCTGGTGCATTCAAATTGCTAACCATGTGGTTAAAATCAACCTTGTGGTCAAGTACATATGTTACAGCATCATAGTAGGATTCTAATTTACTACTAAGTAACACAAATTGAAAATACATTAAACATGTGAAAGCTGGTACCTGTGTAAAGAGGAAACCTGTCAGAGAAGGAAAACACAAATATTTTCCACTAATTGTAAGCAGTCAAATAGTGATATAACTTTACCTCTGGTGTTGTTGTTACTGCCATTGAGTCCGTTCTGACTCATAGCTATCTGGTACAGGGTTTCTGAGCAATGGCTGGTGAGAACCACCAACCTTGCAGTTCAAACTGACCTTGTGGTCCATTGAGGTGGAAAAACAAGGCTCTCCTGTAGACTTGTGGCTCTCACAATTTTCCTTGTATGGGGAAACACACTGTTCATAAATATGAATTTATCTATTTGATGAGGATGAACGAAATCCCAGTTTACAAGTGTCCATTTGTTGTACTGTTGGGGATTTTTCGTTGATGTAATTCCAGTAACTATGCCACCGGTACTTTAAATTACAGTAGGACCCATTGTGGACAGATTTCAGTGCAGCTTCCAGGTTAAGATAGATTGAGAAGATAGGCCAACTCATCAATTTAGATAAGAATTTGATAATGAAAACTTTAAATATCACAACAGGATATAGTCTGAATTGCTTGCTTTGGATGCATAGTCAGGCACCATCAGTTACTGAAGGAGGATATCATGTTTGGTAAAGTGGAGAACCAATGAGGGCAAGGAAGATACTTAATGTGGTAAATTGGCACAATAGTCACAACTGGAATATACTGACAACTTTTAAGATGATGTAAGACTAGGCAATACTTCATTGCACATAAGATCATGAATGTACTTGATGGCAGAATCATAAACATTATAATCGTGATACAAGGCAGTTAATACAAGGCAGTTTAACATATTGACAACCTATTTTCACCGTCATGGGAATTATGCAAATTTGGGGGCTAAAATGTATCCTCTCTTTTTATTCTCATTTTTGCCCCTGTGTTCTACTAGTAAGTAGCTAGTTGTAGCTCATTACCTACTTAAGGCTGTTCCATTCTTCCATGCTATTGCCTATAGCAAGTTTGTTCCTTGGAATATCACAGTAATGAGTTTGACCTTTTAACACTCATTATTGTTGTTGCTAAGTGACAAGGAATCAGTTCCAATTCATAGTTATCCTGTATACAGTTTCCAAGGAGTGATTGGTGTGTTTGAACCATGAACCTTGTGACTAGCTGACCAGTGCTTATCCTGCTGTGCCAAATGAGGACTCCACAATGTTCACAGCTAAGGTTTTAAAAGTCTTTATCCTGATAAATGTTTTACAGACATGAACTCCACTAATCCTCACAACATCACTGTGAAGAGTATACTTTTATATACATTTTATATATGCAGGAGGAAACTGTTTTAAGAATTTAGACAGACTAGATTATATAGAGAAAGTAATGGAGTTAAAAGATGGGACTGGATTTAATGCCAAGCAATTTAAGTCCAGAGCTTTAGCCTCAACAGTAGGCTTACTCAGACTATGGAGTAGGAAACTAAGGACTCTCTGGGCTCATAGAAACAAATGATGGTCAATGAATAACACTCTTCCTCATGGAATTTTAAGCAGGAAATGGTAAATGATGTGTTTTCATCTGACTTGACCATATTATATTTTCTCAATTTGGGGAAAATTATGCTATATGAAATACCACCCAGAAAGTTCCAACCATGAGGCCTTCCATTAAGAATTGTTTCCCGTCTTCTTCATATGTCCATTTTCTTTTTACTCCATATGACCTCTAGGATTTTCCATCCATCTCCTCTGTCCTCTAATTACATTATCAATTGGTCCTTGCTCTTAGATGTCAGCTTAAGGACTAAGGTGCCTCTGACCTAAGCCGTGGTATTTTCAATAACTTCATATGC
>NW_006408529.1:4320349-4327217 GCF_000296735.1 Chrysochloris asiatica
ATATGCATGTGAAAGCTGGACAGTGAATAAGGAAGACAATAGAAGAATTGATGCTTTTGGGTTATTGTGTTGGAGGAGAATATTGATAGTGCCATGGGCTGCCAAAAGAACAAGCAGTTCTGTGTTGGAAGAAGTGTAGCCAGAGTGCTCCTTGAGGCCAGGATGGCCAAACCTCATCTCTCATATTTTGTACATATTGTCAGGAGGGATCAGTTTCTGGAGAAGGATATTGTGTTTGGTAAGGTGGAGGGTCAGAGAAAAAAGAGGAAGACCCCCAGCGAGATAGATTGGCAAAATGGCAGCATCAATGGGATGAAGTGTGGCAACAATAGTGAGGTTGGCCCAGGATTAGGCAGTGTTTCATTCTGCTGTGCATAAGTTTGCTATGAGTCAGTACCGACACAATAGCACCTAACAACAACAACAGCAGTGCAATTCTTTAGTTTGTAAACAACTCTGTATATTTAAGAGGCACAATATAGAGAGGTATGTCTGAAGTAGGCTACTGCTTTTCATGACTAGTTTATGAATGTTGATGTTAAGGGTTTCCAAAAAACTAAGAAGAATACCAATTGTTGTTAGGTGCTCTCAAGTCAATTCAAACTCAGGCAATCAAATGTATATCAGAACAAACACTGCCTGGTTCTAGTTGCATCCTCACAATTCTTTTATGTTTGGGCCCATTGTTTCAGCCAGTGTGTCAATCCTTCTGAATGAGAGTCTTACACTTTTTCAAGGATGCTCTATTTTACCAATGATGATATTCTTTTCTAGGGGTTGGTCCTTCCTGATAACTTGTTCAGAGTACATGAGCTGTCATACATCCTCACTATTAAAGATCATTTTGGTTGTACTTCTTCCAAGGCAAATTTATTTGGGAATAGGACACTCATTCAATCATTTTTCTGGAATAAACATTTCTCAAATTACTGAAAAACTCTGCTTAATTTTCAGTGTTGTGAAAAAAAAGGGCTTTGAAAAGTTGACAATCGTATCACTTTCTCATTTCTTTTAGGGAGAAGCCAATTTTTGGAATTCCTCATTTTGCCATTCTTGCTGACATCTCATCAATGACCAATTTTTGTTCTTTTAGAGTTTGTAAACAGTGTCCCAGGTCTTGTCAGTTTTTAGGGTCATCTTTAACATTATCAAATTTCAGGTTCTGATCAGATATTAAAGTACTTGGTAATGTAGTGCTGGTTGTTAAATAGTTACTTACAAGAAGGAACTTTTTAATAGAACCTCCTCTACATGATAGGAAAAAAGGAACAGTTGTTGTTGTTAGGTGCTGTAGAGTTGGCTCTGACTCAAAGAGACCCTGTGCTCAACAGAATGTAACACTGCCCAGTCTTATGCCATCTTCACAGTCACTGTTATGCTTAAGTCCATTGCTTCTGCCCCTGTGCCAATACATCTTGTTGGGAATCTCCCTTTCTTTCATGACTCTAATCAAGTGTGGTGACAATTGTGAAGTTGGCCCAGAACCATGAAGTGTTTCATTCTGCTGTGCATAGAGTCGCTATGAGTTGATACTGACTTAATGGCACCTAACTACAACAACAATCTTTTCCAAGCATAGTGTCATTCTCCAGAGACTTGCCTTCCTGACAATAGTTACAATAAATAAAAAATTAACTTATTTTGTAGATATTGAAGGGAATATCCATTCTTTAAAATACACACACACACAAAAAAAAATTCAATGTATTTTTTTCTTTCATGTGTGAAACCAGTTATTACAATATACAGTTTACATTTACATAAGCAGAAAATATTAAATTTGTGCTATTATTTTTTAGGAAACAGAAGCAATGTAAACTTTCATTACTGTGGAGGAATTTTTAACATTGGTAATAACAAGCACAATATGAGCATAGTTGCACTCAAAGTGTTTTTCACAAAGATAGTCTGGGGATTAAAAATGGAAAGATTAAGGCAGTTTAGGTAATTTAATTTAAATGTATTTATGATGGTATTATATCAAACAAATTGTTTGCTCAGTGCAGTAGTAAAATTGTTTTCTGTTTCAGAGAGAATTTATTTCCAGTTAAAACCTACTGTCTCAGATTCAATAAAAATAGAGGTAAAGCTCTTAGTAGCCCAGTTGCAATGTCAGGGCCATAATGTAATTGGCTACCACAATGCTTACTTTTCCCAATAAATTTCTGCCTTATGACTCACTGCTTCATGTCAGGAGTGCAAATGAAAGGCACAGGCCTCTCAAAGAACTTCACAAATTTATAAATACTTGGCCTTAAAAGAATAAAGGAGTGAGAGATTGTGCAATAGAGGCTGGAGAGGGATGCATAAAGGAAAGTACCCTGAACTTTAATCAACAGATCTGAATTTGTTTCCTAATCCTACTATACTATAATTGATATGGGATTACATGATATATGAGAAGACTTTTACTTGCTTATATTCAGGAAACAGAGATCTAAACCTCAATACCAATAATAAATTGAAATTATAAAAATAAATGAAATTATATAGGCTAAGAGAAACTTGGCATATTTTAACATGTATAAATATTTTATCTCCTGTATGTTTGAACTGCAAGAGAGGTAATTCAAACTCACCAGCTACTCCTTGAAAACCCTATATAGGGTCGCTATGGGTCGGAACCGACTCGACAGCACTTCACAACAACAACATCTGTATGTTGGTTTCAACTTTCCCATTTTTCTTAGTCTTCAAATGATTACTTATTTCAGTTTACACACACAGGGAATTCTAATTATGATAAGAATTTAGGTCTTTAACATGTAAGTCTTCATATATTTTTAAAGTATTTATATTGCGACACTAACCCCACTATAGAAAGTCCCTTCTATGCAGGACATTGCCTGGATAAAATATTTTGGATGCTGCTAGGGTAATTGGCCTCTTCCTGAGAGAGCACAGGTGTTGGCTTTTCACTATAAAGAAAACCTCTTTCAGTGCTGTCATCTGCCTGTGTGTGGCTTGGTGGGCAGAAAGAAGATCTTAGGAAAGATTGCAATAACTTAACTTGAAACCTGCTGTTATGAACCTGACAGCTGAATGGATGTTTTTGTTCTGTGGAAGACTGTTAGCCAGTCTGATTCTTGTTGACCCCAGTGCAATATTAATGGAAAGCAACAGGAAGAGGAGAAGAGGTGTGTTCCAGGTAATGCTAGGCTGATGCTACTACACTTAATCATCTCCCAGCTCTTGTTAGGGGTTTCCTTTACGTTTTGAATTGAACAAAACAGGGTTTGTTCAGAGTGTGAGAATGTCTATAGAGAAGCATTCAAAGTTTGGAATTGGGAATAAAACACTACCCAGTCCAATGCCAACCTTACAATCATTGCTACACCTGATTTCATTGCTGTGACCACTATGCCAATCTATCTTGTTGGGGGTTCTCATTCTTTTTCTATAGCTTTCCACCTAAAAAAAATCATGATATCATTCTCCAAGAGCTGGTCACTCCTGAATGCATGTTTGAAATATCAGAGAAAAGTCTGGACATACTGACTTCCAAGGACCATTCTGGCTGTATTTCTTCCAACAGAGATGTGTTTGTTCTTTTGGCAATTCATAGTACTTTTAATATTCTCCTCCAACTCAATAACTCAAATGCATAAATTATTCTACTATCTTCTATATTCACTGTCCAAATTCCACATGCATTTGAGGTTATTGAAAATACCATGGCTTGGATCAGGCATACCTTAGTCCTCAAACTGACATCTTTGCTCCTAAATACTTTAAAAATATTTGACTAATGCAATATTGTCCTTTGATTTCTTGACTGCTGCTTCCATGAGTGTTGAAGGTTGATCCAAGCAAAATGAAATCTTTGACAACTTCAATCTTTTCTCCATTTCTATGGATGTTCTTTATGAATAAGTAGTTGGGATTTTTGCTTTCTATACTTTGAGGTGAACTCATACCAAAGGCTGTGGTCTTTGATCTGCATTAGTATTTTAAGTCACGTAAGGTTATATCATCTGCGTATCACAGGTTGTTAATGAGTCTTAATTTAAAACCATTTAGAGTCCCTTTGTTCTGTTCAAACAATTGCCTCTTGGCCTATGTACAGTTTCCTCTTGAGCATAATTAAATGTTCCAGAATACTCATTCTCTGCAATGATCAAACAATCAGAAGCTTTTGTGTAGTCAACAAATGCATGTAAACATCTATCTGTTATTTCTCTGCTTTCAGCCATGATCCACCTGATATCAACAATGATATCCCTTACTCCATGTTCTCTTCTGAATCTAGCTCAAACCTCTGGAAGCTTTCTGTCGATAAATAGTTGAAGCCATTTTTATATTATCTTTAGCAAAATTTTATTTGCATGTGCTATTAATGATATTGTCTGAAGATTTCTGCATACCATTAGGTCACCTCTTTTTTGGGACAGGCAAATATATGGATCTCTTCATTCAGCTTACTAGATAGTCTTCCAAATTTCTAGACATAGATGAGTGAGTACCTGTAGTGTAGCATTCGTTTGTTGAAAGATTTCAATTTGTATACTATCAATTACTGGTTCCTGGTTGTTTGCCAATGCCTTAAAATTACCTTGGACTTCTTGTTTGTGTATCATTGATTCTTGATCA
Organism: Chrysochloris asiatica; assembly: GCF_000296735.1. Taxonomy (NCBI): domain Eukaryota; kingdom Metazoa; phylum Chordata; class Mammalia; order Afrosoricida; family Chrysochloridae; genus Chrysochloris; species Chrysochloris asiatica. Next base: position 4,324,940 of record NW_006408529.1, read on the forward strand.
TATGCTACCTCTTGAGATGGTTGGACATTGACTACTTCTTTTTGGTACAATGGTTCTATGTATTCCTTCGATCTTCTTTTGATGCTTTCTGCATCATTCAATATTTTGCCCATAAAATATTTCAATATTGTTAGTCGCATCTTGAATTTTTTCTTCAGTTCCCTTACCTTGAGAAATGCTGAGCCTATGCTTATCTTTTGGTTTTCTAATCCCAGATCTTTGCACATTAGCTTATATTATTTGATTTTTTATTCTCAAGTTGTCCTTTGAAATTATCTGCACATCTTTTCTCTTCTTCAATTTTTTTCAAATTGTTTTGGCGTCTCTACATTGGAGAGAAAGTTTCAGTGTCTCCTACAACCATTTTGCTCTTTTCCTTCTTTCTTGTCTTTTTAATAATTTGCTTTATTACTGTATGATGTTATTGATGCTTTCCCACAATTATTTTGGTCTTTGGTCTCAACTGTTATTATTGTTAGAAGGCAAGAATAGTCTTGATTTTCAACAGCAATTCTGCAAGTAATTGGACATATGTAATTTCAATAAATCAGCCATTAAAAATAATTAACACAGTCTTTGGAAGATGTTGATGTGTTAGTTTTGTCAAGAACACAGAGAGTTAATGTTAGATTTCTTTAGATGTACTTGAATTCCACTATGACTCATCTGTCAATGTGTCATACTGTGATGCATAGAGAGTTGCTGTGATTATGGAAGTTATGCCAGCAGGGTCACTCATGACGGACAGGTTTCAGATGGGCTTCTAGACGAAGACAGACTAGGAAGAAGGAGTGATGAACTACTTCCAAATGTTTAGTTACTGAAAATCTTATGAATAGCACAGACACACTGTCAGATACAGTGCCTGAAAGTGAGCCCCTCAGGTTGGAAGGCGCTCAAAATGTGACAGGGGAAGAAGAGTTGCCTCCTCAAAGTAGAGTTGACAATGAAGACATGAATGGAGCAAAACCTGTGGGAGTAAGCCCATGGGACCTTCATTTATGGATGGGGGGCAACTCAAAATGAAGAAAAAATGCTGTAAACATCCATTGAAAATCAGAACATGGAATGTACGAAGTATGAATCTAGGAAAATTGAAGTTGCCAAAAATGAAATGGAACACATAAGCATCGATATTTTAGGCATTAGTGAGCTGAAATGGACTGGTATTGGCCATGTTGAATCTCATAGTAAACCATATGGTTTACTATGCTAGGAATGACAAATTGAAGAGGGATGGTGTTGCATTCATTGTCAAAAAGAGCATATCAAGATCAGTCATGGTAACAATGCTGTCTGTTATAGGATAATATCCATGAGCCTACAGGAAAGACCCCCACCACTCATCTGTCAGTTTGTTGTACTGTGGTGTCTTATGAGTTGCTGTGATTCTGAAAGCTATACCAACAGTATTTTAAATACCAGCTGGGTCACCCATGGTGGGCAGGTTTCATATGAGCTTCCAGATGCAGACAAACTAGGAAGAAAGAGAGATGAACTACTTCCTAATATTTAGTCACTGAAAACCTTATGAACAGCAGAGAAACACTGTCAGATATAGTGCTAGAAAATTAGACCTTTAGGTTAGAAGGCACTCAAAATGTGCCTATGGAAGAGCTGCCTCCTCAAAGTAGACTTGACCGTGATGACGAGAATGGAGTAAAGCCCATGGGAGAAAATCCCGTGGGACCTTGATTTGCTGATGGGCACAACTAAAAATGAAGAGAAACAACTAAAAATATCCTTTGAAAATCAGAACATGGAAAGTACGAAGTATGAATCTAGGAAATTTGGAGGTTGTCAAAAATGAAATGGAATCCATAACCATCGATATCTTAGGCATTAGTGAGCTGAAATAGATAGGTATCTGGCCATATCACTATGCCAGAAGTGATAAATTGAAGAGGATAGAGTTGCATTCATTGTCAAAAAGAACATAACCAAATCAGCCATGAGGTACAATGCTGTCTGTGATACGATAATATCCATGCGCCTACAGGGAAGACCAGTTAATACCACTATTATTCAAATTTATGCACCAACCACTAAAGCCAGTGAGGATGAAATAGAAGAATCCTACCAACTTCTTCAATCTAAATTGATCAAACATGCAATCAAGATGTACTGATCATTACTGGTGATTGAAATTCAAGGTAGGGAGCAAAGAGCAAGGATCAGTAGTTGGGAAATATAGTTTTGGTGATAGAAATGATGCTGGAGAATGCATGATAGAATGCTGCAAAATCAATGATTTGTTCATTTCAAATACCTTTTTTTT
>NW_006408529.1:4328160-4338627 GCF_000296735.1 Chrysochloris asiatica
GCCTGACCCAAGCCATGGTATTTTCAATAACCTCATATGGATGTAAATCTGGACAGTGAATATGGAAGACTGTAGAAGAATTGATGCTTTTGAGTTATGGTGTTGGAGGAGAATATTGAAAGTGCCATGGGCTGCCAAAATAATCAACAGATCCGTTTTGGAAGAAGTGTAGCCAGAGTACTCCTTGGAGGCCAAGATGGCCAAACTTCGTCTCTCATACTTTGGATATATTTTCAGGAGGGAACAGTCACTGGAGAAGCATATCATGTTTGGTAAGATGGAAGGTCAGAGAAAAAGAAGAAGACCCCCAACGAGATGGTTTGGCCAAGTGGCAGCATGGATGGGCTCAAGCATGGCAACAGTAGTGAGGTTGGCCCAGGATCAGGCATTGTTTTGTTTTTCTGTGCATATGGTCACTATGAGTGGGTACTGACTCTATTGCACCTAACAACAACAACAGGGAAGACCTGGTGTGGCACTATGGGCTAATCTGTGAGACTACAAAGTCAGTTGAACTGCAAAGTCAGTGGTTCAAGCTCACCAGCTGCATATTGGGAACTCTTTATAGGATCACTGTGGGTGGGAATCCATTTGACAGGCCTTAACACCAAAAACAACAGGAAGGAAGACCAATTAATACCATTATTATTCAAATTTATACACCAATAACTAAAGCCAGTGAAGATGATATAGAAGAATTCTACCAACTTCTTCAATCTGAAATTGATCAAACATGCAATCAAGATATATTGATCATTACTGGTGATTGGAATGCAAAGGTTGGGAACAAAGAGGAAGGATCAATAGTTGGGAAATATGGCCTTCATCATAAAAATGATGCTGGAGATCACATGATAGAATTCTGTAAAATCAATGATATGCTCACTTCAAATACCTTCTTTAGACAGCATAAAAGACTATTATACACATGGACCTCACCAGACGGAATACACAGAAATCAAACTGACTGCATATGTATAAAAGACTAAGCTTCAGGAATTGATGGAATACCAAATGAAATGTTTTAATAAACTGATGCATAAAGACACTCGCTCTTCTATGGCAAGAATTTTAGAAGACATCTACCTGGCCAACTGACCAGAAGAGACATATATATGTGCCAATTTCAAAGATAGGTGACCAAACAGAATATGAAAATCATTGAACAATATCATTATTAATAAATTTAAGTAAAATTTGGTAAAGATTATTTTTAAATGGTTACGCAGTACATCAATAGAAGGTGCCAGAAATTCAAGTTGAATTCTAAAGAATACATGGAACTAGAGATGTCATTGCTATTATCAAGTGAATATTAGCTAAAAATAAAGAATACTAGAAAGAGCCTTACTTATGTTTTATTGACTAAGAGAAAGAATATAGCAAACTATAGATAAGGTTGTGAAGAATGGGTATTCCAGAATACTTTATTGTGCTCATAAGGAACGTGTACATAGACCAAGAGATGATTGTTCAACCATAAAAACAGGCTTAAAATCAATGGAAGTGTGTACAAGAGTTGTGCCTTTTCACCAAATTTATTCAATCTGTATGCTGAGCAAATAATCTGAATTATATAAATAAGAATGTGGTAACAGATGACACAAGCTTGCTTACTGAAAGTGAAGAGCATTTAAAGTACTTATGGATGAAGATCAAAGACTATAACCTTCAGTATGGATTGCACCTAGATTTAAGGAGAACAAAATTTCTCACAATTGGACCAATAAATAAAATTATGATAAATGGAGAAAACACTGAAGTTTTAAAAGACTTCATTTTTCTAGGTTACAAGATCAACAATCATGGAAGCAGCAGTAAAGCAAGTAAAAGATGTTTTACATTGGACAATTCTGCTGCAAAATCTCTTTTAAATGTTAAAGAGTAAATATGCCAGTTTGAGGACTCAGGTGTGCTTGATCCAAGCCAAGATATTTTCAATAGTCTAAAAGTTAAAATAAATCTACCAAGAAGACTGTAGAAAAATCAATGCACTTAAATTATCCTGTTGTTGATTAATATTAAAATTATCATGGACTGTCAGAATAACAAAAAATCTGTCTTGAAAGTACAGCTGTATTATTCTATATTCAGGAGGTTTTTTTTTTTTTAGTTTTTGTTTTTTATATATACATCAAAAACAAACAAACAAAAACAGACTAGCAGTAAAGACTGTTGAATGGTGATGCATGGAGGGGATTGTAAACATGCAATGAGACAAAATATGATAGGATGAGTGCAAAACTAACATTCTCCCATGTAAACTATCACTCAATTCACAACAAAGCTTTTTTTTTTTTTTTTTTTTTTTAAAGTACAACTAGAATACTCCTTAGAAACGAGGATGGTAAGACTTTGTCTATCTTTCTTTGGACATGACGTCAGGTGTGGCCGGTTCCTGGAGAAGAATATTATGCTTGAATAAATGGAGGGCCAATGAAAAAGAGGAAGACCCATAACAAGATGGATCAACAAAGTGACAGGGACAATGCACTGAAATATAACAATTGTGAAGGTGGCATATAGCACCAGGCAGTGTTTTGTTCTGATATGCATAGAGTCTCTGAGTGGGAACTGACTCAATGGCTCCTAATAACATCTACAACAAAAAATACCAGAAACATAGATTTAAACTAATCATAAAGTGCTTATTCTTTGTCATTTGAACATTCTTGTATTCTTTTTAAAGCTGTCCTGTGCTGTTATTTTTAGGTGTCACCCAGTAATTACTAACTCAGAGTGACCTTATGCACAACAGCATGAAACACTTCCCAGTCATGGTCCTACCTGACAATCGTTGCTATGCCTGAGTCCATCCCTGCTAGAACCGTGCCAATCAATCTTGTTGGGGTCTTCATCTTTGTCGCTGACTCTCCACTTTACCAAACATGATATCCTTCTCCAATAACTGATTCCTCCTAATAATATGGCCAAAGTGTGAGCGATGAAGTTTGGCCATCCTGACTACTAAGGAGCATTCTGGTTACACTTCTTTCAACACAGATTGGTTTGTTTTTTTGGCAGTCCATAGCAAATTTAATATTCTCCTCCAACACCATAACTCAAATGCATCAATAATCCTATGGTCTTCCTTATTCATTGTCCAACTATTGCATTCATATGAGGTAAGTTAAAATACCATGGCTTGGATCAGGTTCACCTTAGTCCTCAAACTGAAGTATTTTATCTTCAACACTTTTAAAAAAATCTTCTTCAGCAGATAAGCCTAATGCAATATGTCTTGTTATTTCTCAACTACAGTTGATGGTTGATCCGAGAAAAATATAGTCTTTGACAACTTCAATCTTGTTTCCATTTATATGGATGTTGTTTATTGGTTCAATGGTGAGAATTTTTGCTTTCTTTCCATTGAGATGCATACCATACTGAAGGCTGTGGTCTTTAATCTTCATCACTAAGTATTTTAAATCCTCTTCAATTTCAGCAAGCAGGATTGTATCATCTACATATCACATTATTAATGAATAATCTTCCAATCCTAATGCCACATTTTTCTTCATATAATGCAGTTTCTTGTATTATTTCCTCAGAATACACATTGAATAAATATGGTGAAAGAATATAACCCTGACAAACACGTGTTTTAATTTTAAACCATTCAGTATTCCCTTGGTCTGCTCGGACAACTGGCACTATGTCTATGTACAGGTTCCTCATGAGCACAATTAAGTGTTCTGGAATACTCATACTTCACAATGTTGTCCATAGCTTGACATGATCCACACAATTGAAAGCCTTTGCATAGTCGATAAAGCACAGATAAACATCTTTCTGGTATTCTCTGCTTTCAACCAAGATCCATCTGACATTAGCAATTATATCCCTTATTCCACATCTTCTTCTGAAACTGCTTGGACCTCTGGAAGTTATCTGTCAATGTATGTTTGCAAGGAACATCGATGATATTGTCCAATGATTTCTGCATTCCATTGGGTCACTGCTTTTTGGAATGGGCACAAATATGGATTTATTCCAGTCAGCTGGCCAGGTCTCTTTGAATAGATGAGTGAGTGCCTCCAGTGACACATAAATTTGTTGGAATTTTTCAATTTTTATTCCATCAATTTTCAGTACATTGTTCTTTATCAATGATGCCAATGAACCTTGGACTTCTTCCTTCAAGATTATTGCTGCCTCTTGAAATGGTTGAACATTGGCCATTTCTTTTTGCAGTGACTCTGTGTATTTCTTCCAACTTATTCTGATGCTTTTTGCATTATTCCATAATTTACCCAGATAATCCTTCAATACTACAAGCTGAGGCTTGAATGTTTTCTTCAGTTCCTTCAGCTTGAGAAATGCTCTCTTCTTTACTTTAGGTTTTCTAACTCCAAGTCTTTGCACATTGTGTTATACTATTTCACTTAGTCTTCTCGAACTGACCTTTGAAAATTTCTATTCAGCTCTTGTATCTACTCATTTCTTCAGTTTGCTTTAGCATCTCTACACTAGAAAGCAAACTTCAAAGTCTCTTCTGACATCCATTTTGGTCTTTCCTTCTTCTGGTCTTCTTAATGGCCTTTTTGCTTTCTTTCTGTGTGATATTCTTGATGTCATCCCACAACTCTTCTGGTCTCCATCCTTTAGTGTATAATGCATCAGATCTGTTCTTCAGATGATCTTTAAATTCAGATGGAATATATTCAAGGTCATATTTCAGCTCTTGTGTACTAGTTTTCATTTTCTTCAGCATCAACCTAAATTTGCATATGAACAATTGATGGTCTGTTCCACAGTCTGCCCCTGGCCTTGTTTTGGCTGTTTATATCTAGCTTTCCATTGTCTCTTTGCACAGATGTAGTCAATTTGATTTTTGTATATTCCATCTGGTAATGTCCATGTGTAGAGTCATCTTTTATGTTATTTAAAAAGCTCTCCTGTGTATACATGAACAATTACCCACAAAAGAGAAAACTTTGTCAAGAACAAATTTGCATTATTAAAATCAGTGCATTATTAACAATAATAATAAAAAATAAAGGTGAACTAAAAGCAAAGTTGCAGTAATATTTTGTAATGCACAACTAGAATCTCTGGAGAGTATGGCATGGAGGATGGTAGCCAGGGCTTAAGGAATTACAGAGCTTAAGAAGGGATGGCAGTAGATTTAATCAGACAAACTAAAGAGGGAAAAAAATCCGTCTTTGACCTAGTTTATATTTTAATTAGAAAATTCACTTATGGCAAACCTATTTTTTCTTATATATAATTGTCATTATTGTTAGTTGCCATCAAGTTAGCTCTGAATCATGGTGACCCTATTCTAACAAAAGGAAACATTTCTGTTTTCTTTGCCATGTGTGACTACTATGTCAGTTCATATCATTGAAGTTTTCTGTTATGGTTGTTAGCACTTTATCAAACATGATGCCTTTTTCTAAGGATTGATTTCTCTTGATGATTTGTTCAAAGCAAGAGTAGATGTTTCACTATCTTCTAGTCTAAGGAACATTACTGCTGTACTTCTTGTAAGATTCTGGAAAAATTATTCAAAGAGTTCCTCAAGATAATATATTTTATTATTTAATTTATTATAGATAGCTAGTCTTCTTATTTCCATTGTTGTTGTGAGATGTGGTTGAATTTGTCTGACTCAAAGATACCGGCAAACAGTGAAATACTTAACATGGTACTTTTAAGCCAAAGACTTTGTAACTCCCACCAAAGAAAATGGTAAAATCATGCAGATTCAGTATATTTCCTCTTTTTATGGGTCCTGGAAAGAGAAGATACAGGTAAGATGGAGAAAGGATTATATGCTTCCGTTATAAGTGATTGTTAACACAATTTATTGTGATTGTAAAAACTTGGAACTCTAAGGTGGGGATTGCTATCTTATTGGATATTAATCACTCACCTGTCAGGTTTTCACATTGTGCTTACTTACTATTGCTGTGATATTGGAAGCTATGCCATTGGTATTTTAATTACCTCCCCTGGTGGAGAGGTTTCAACAAAAATTGCAAACTAAGAAAGCATAAGAAAGATGGACAGATTAACTCTTTCTGAACAATTACATACTGAAAACGTGTTAATAGCAGTTGAACATTGTCAGATATAATTCCAGAAATGATAACATTATGAATTAGCATTAGAGTATTGTCAGATAGAGTGTCAGAAGAAGACCTCACCAGATTGGAAAACACACAAAATAATAGAGCTGCCGCTTGACAGTAGAGCTGACTGAGTGGACATGTAGGGAGCAAAGTATTCAAGAGCTTCATTTGCTGATGGGAAACAACTCAAAATGAGGAGAAGCAGCTTTAGACATCCTTTAATAATCAGAACATGGAATGTATGAAGTATGAATCAAGAAAAAATGAAAATTGTTAAAAATGAGATGGAATGCATAAACATCAATGGAATGGATTGGTATTTTCTATTTTGAATCATACAAGCCCATGATTTACTAGTCCAAGAATGACAAATTGAAGAGGACTGGCAAAATATTCATTATTAAGAAAAACAAAAAAAACATTTCAAGATCTATCTTGAAGCAAAACACTGTCTGCGATAGAATAATATCCTTACACCTATACAGAAGACTACCACTCATCTGTAAGTTTGTTGTGCTTTGGTGACTTGTTTGTTGCTGTGATTCTAGAAGCTATGTAATGGTTATTTTAAATATCAGCAAGGTCACCAACAATGCACAGGTTTCCACTGAGTTTCCAGATGAACACAATCTACGAAGTAGGAGAGACACACTACTTCCAAACACTTAGCTACTGAAAACCTTATGAATAGCAGTATACACAGTCAAAAACAGACTATTTAGTATATATACATAATGAAGAACACCAGATTATTTTCACATATAATGCCAGATGGTAATACCCTCAGGTTGGAAGGCACTCAAAATGCAATTGGAAATAGTGGCCTCTTCAAAGTAGAGTTGATTGTGATGCTGCGAATGAGGTCAAAACCATGGGAGCTTCATTTGCTGATGGGACATAACTCAAAATGAAGAGAAATATCTGTAAATATACATTAATAATTGGAGCATGGAATATGCAAAGTATGAATCTAGAAAAATTGGAAATTGTCAAAAATGAAATGGAAAGCATGGACATCGATATCCTAAATATTAGTGAGCTGAAATTGACTGGTATTGGCCATTTTGAATCTGATATTCACATGGTTTATTATTCCAGAAATGACAAATTGAAAAGAAATGGAGTTACTTTCATCATCAAAAAGAAAATATTAAAATCATTAATGAAGTAGAACACTGTCTGTGATAGGATACCATCCATATGTAAGAAAGATCAGTTAATACCACTATTACACAAATTAAGCACTAAACATTAAAGCCAGTGATGATGAAATAAAAGAATTCCACCAATTTATTCAGTCTAAAGTTGATCAAATGTGAAATCAAGGTGTATTGATAATTACTTGCTATTGGAATGCAAAGTTTGGAAACAAAGAGAAAGGATCAGTAATTGGAAAATTTGGCCTTGGTAATGGAAATGGTGCTGGACACGGCACATTAGAATTTTGCATGGCCAATGACTTCTTCAGTGCAAATAACTTCTGTAAACAACATAAAGGATGACTATACACATGGACATCATGAGATGGAATACACAGAAATCAAATTGACTTCATTATGTGGAAAGAAATTATGGAAAAGCTCCATATCATCAGCCAAACAAGTCATGGGGCTGACTGTGGACAGACCACCAATTGAACAGATGCAAATACAGGCTTAAGATGAAGAAAATGAAAACAAGTCCATGAGAGACAAAATATGACCTTGAATATATCCCACCTGAATTTAAAGATCATCTGAAGAATAGACTTGATGCATTAGACACCAAAGACCGAAGACCAGAAGAGTTGTGGGATGACATCAAGAACATCATACAGGAAGAAAGCAAAAGGTCATTAAGAAGGCCAGAAAGAAGGAAAAGATAAAAATGATTGTCAGAAGAGACTCTGAAACTTGCTCTTCAATGGAGATGGTGAAGTAAATGGAAGAAATGGGGAGGTACAAGACTTGAACACAAAATTTCAATGGTTAGTTCTAGAGGACAAAGTCAAATATTAAAAAGAAATGTGCAAAAACTGGAGTTAGAAAACTAAAAGTGAAGAACATATTCAGCATATATCAAGCTGAATAAACAATTAAAACCTCGACATCTGGTATTGAAGGGTTCTATGACCAAAATTTGAGTGATACAGAAAGCATCAAAAGAAGATGGAATTATAAACAGAGACACTGTGCCAAAAGGTAATTGTCAATGTTCAATCATTTCAAGAGATAGCAAATGATCAACAGCCAATGATCCTGAAGGAAGAAGTCCAAAGTACATTGAAGTCATTGAAAAGAATGTTGTTGTTGTTGTGAAGTGCCATTAAGTCAGTTCTGACCCATAACGACCCTATATAGGGTTTCCGAGGAGCAGCGGTGAACTTGAACTGCCAACCTTGCAGTTGAAATGGCTTTGTAGTCTGGTGCATTAACCCACAGCGCCACACTGGGACTCCATTGAAAAGAATAAGGCACCCCAAATTGATGGAACACAAATTGAAATCTTTCAACAAATTGATGAGGTACTTCAGGCACTCACTCACTGATGCCAAAAATTTGGAAGAAAACTATTTGGTCAAATAACCAGAAGCGATCCATATTTGTGCACATTCCAAAGAGAGATGACCCAATGGAATGCAGAAATCATCGAACAATATCATTGATATCTGATATGAGTAATGATTTACTAAATTTAATACAAAAATTATTGTGACCATGCGTTAGCAGAGAACTTCCAGATGTTCAAGGCAAATTCACAAGAGAACATGTAACAAGAGATAACATTAATGATGTCAGATGGATCTAGATTAAAGGCAGAGAATACTAGAAAGATGTTTATTTTTACTTTATTGATTATATAAAGGCTTTCAGTGGTGTGGATCGTGACTTGTTATGAAAAACATTACGAAGTATGAGTATTGTGAAGCACTTCATTGTGTTCATGGGGAGCCTGTACATAGACCAAATTGTTCGACCAGAACAATGGAATACCGATGATATAACCTTGAATGCTGAAAGCTAAGAACACTTAAAATACTTAATGATGAGGATCAAAGAACACAGTCTTCCATATGGGTTGCATCTCAAGGTAAAGAAAACAAAAATCCCAACTACTGATTAATAAAGAACATCCATGTTGTTGTTGTTAAGTGTCATCTAGGGGGTACCGACTCATTGTGACCCATTCAACAGAATGAAACACTGCCCAGTCTTGGGGCAACCTCACAATTGTTGCCACACTACAGCTCATTGATGGAGCCATTTTGCCAATCATTCTCACTGGGAGTCTTCCATTTTTTTCTGACCCTCCACCTTACGAAACATGACATCCTTCTCCAGCAACTGGTCCCTCCTTACAAAGTAAGAGTGATAAAATTTGGTCAACCTGGGCTACAAAATGTTCTCTGGCTGTACTTCTTCCAACACAGATCTATTTGTTCTTTTGGCAGCACTTTCAATATTCTCTTCTAACACCATAACTCAAAAGCATCAATTCTTCTAATGTATTCCTTATTCACTGTCCAGCTTTCACATGCACATGAGGAAAATAACTTTAGTCCTCAAGCTGACATCTTTGCTCTTCAACACTTTTAAAAGGCCTTGTCCAGCAGATTTGCCTAATGCAATATATCATTTGATTTCTTGAATGCTGCTTACATGTGTGTTGGTAGTTAATACAATCTTTTCTCCATTGATAAGAAAGTTTTTTATTGGTCCAGTGGTGAGAAGTTTTATTTTATTTACATTGAGGTGCAATCCATATCAAAGGCTGTGGTCTCTGATCTTCATCAGTAAGTATTTTAAGTCCTCTTCACTTACAGCAAGCAAAGTTGTATCATCTGCATTTCACAGGTTGTTAATGAGTCCTCCAATCCTGATGCCATGCTTTTCTTCATATAACCCAGATTCTTGGATTATTTGCTCAGCATACAGGTTGAATAAGTATTGTGAAGGACTACAACCCTGTCACACACCTTTCTTAATTCAAGCCATTCAGAGTTCCTATGTTCTGTTCAAACAACTGCCTCTTGATTCGTGTACAGATTCCTCATGGGCACAATTAAATGTTCAGTAATACTCATAGTTTGCAATGTTATCCATAGCTTGTTATGATCCAATTGAAAGCCTTGGCATAGTCAATAAAACACATATAAATATATTTCCGGTATTAGCTGCTTTCAGTGAAGATCTATCAGACATCTGCAATGATATCCATCATTCCACATCATCTTCTGAATTCAGCTTGAACCTGTGGATGTTCTCTGTCAATGTATGTTTGCAGCTGTTTCTGTATTGCCTTTAGTAAAAGTTTACTCGCATGGAATATCAAAGATATTTTCAAATTATTTCTGCATTCTATTGGGTCACCTCTCTTTGGAATGGGCAAAAATATGGATCTCTTCCAATCA
>NW_006408529.1:4339301-4347104 GCF_000296735.1 Chrysochloris asiatica
TCTAAACTCAGGTGGGATATACTCAAGTTCATATTTTGGATCTCATGTACTTGTTTTCATTTTCTTCAGCTTCTGTTTGAGTTTGCATATAAGCAATTGATGGTCTGTTCCACAGTCTGCCCCGGCCTTGTTTTCACTGATGATATGGAGCTTTTTTATTGTCTCTTATACGTATGCAGTCAACTTGATTTTTGTATATCCCATATGGTGAGGTCTATGTGTATAATCGTATCTCTTATGCTCTCTAAAGAAGTTATTTAAAATGAACAAATAATTGAATTTGAAGAATTCTATCATGTGATCTCTAGCATAATTTCTGTCATCAAGGCCATGTTTTTCAATTGCTGATCTTTCCTCTTTGTTCTTAATCTTTGTATTCCAATTACCAGTAATGATCAATACATCTTGATTGCATGTGTGACCAAATTCAGATTGTAGACAGTAGAATTCTACTACATCATAATCACTGGCTTTAGTGTTTGATGCATATATTTGAAAAATTGTGGTATTAACCGGTCTTTCCTGTAGGCACATGGATATTTTCCTATCACAGACAGCGTTATACTACATGACTGATCTGGATATTGTCTTTTAGACAATGAATGCAACACCATTCCTCTTCAATTTGTCATTACTAGCATAATAAACCATGTGGTTGTCAGATTCAAAATGACCAATACCAGTCCATTTCATTTCACTAATGCCTAAGAAAGGTGTGCAACAGGGTTGTATTCTTTCCCCATACTTATTCAACCTGTATGCGGAGCAAATTATCCAAGAATCTGAGTTATATGAAGAAAAACGTGGCATCAGGATAAAAGGAAGACTCATTAACAACTTGCGATATGCAGATAATACAACCTGGCTTGCTGAAAGTGAAGAGGACTTAAAATATTTACTGATGAAGATCAAAGAGCACAGCTTTCAATATGGATTGCATCTCAATGTAAAGTAAACAAAAATCTTCACCACTGGACCCATAAACAAATTATTTTCAATGGAGAAGAGATTGAAGTTGTCAAGGACTTCATTCTTCTTGGATCAACTATCAACACTCATGAAAGCAGCAGTCAAGAAATCAAATGACGTATTGCATTAGGCAAATCTGATGCCCAAGACCTCTTTAAAGTGTTGAAGAGCAAAGATGTCAGCTTGAGGACTAAGGTGCACCTGACCCAAGGCATAGTACTTTCAATAACTTGATATACATGTGAAAGCTGTGAAGTGAATAAGGAAGACTGTAGAAGAATTGATGCTTTTGAAAGTGCCATGGACTGCCAAATGAACACATATATCTGTGTTGGAAGAAGTGCAGCTAGAGTGTTCCTTGGAGCCCATGATGGCCAAACTTCATCTCTCATAATTCAGACATATTTTCAGGAGGGACCAGTAGCTGGAGAAGGATATCATGTTTGATAAGGTGAAGGGTCAGAGAAAAAGAGGACTCACTGCAAGATGGATTGGCAAAGTGACAGCATCAATGGGCTCACGCATGGCAACAATTGTGGGTTTGGCCCAGGACAGGGCAATATTTTGTTCTGTTGTGTATAGGGTTGCTATGAATCAGTATCAACTTGATGGTACCTAACAACAACAATAATAATGCCTAAGATATCGATGTTTATGCATTCCATTTCACTTTTGACAATTTCTAATTTTCCTGGATTCATACCTCGTACATTCCATTTTCCAATTATTAAAGTATATTTCTAGCTGTTCCTCTCCATGTTGAGTTTCACCCCATGAGCAAATGAAGGTCTTGCAGGCTTTACTTTCACAGGATTAATTATAGTCACGTCATCATGGTCAACTCTACTTTGATGACACAGCTCTTCCCCAGTTGCATTTTGAGTGCCTTCCAACCTGAGTGGCTCATTTTCCAGCACTATATCTGACAGTGTTTTTCTGTTATTCATGAGGTGTTCGGTGACTAAATATTCAGAAGTAGTTCATCACTCCTTCTTCCTAGCCTGTCTTCAACTGGAAACTCATCTGAAACCTGTCCACCATGGATGACCCTGCTGATCATTAAAATACCCATGGCATAGCTTTCAGAATCACAGCAACTCACAAGCCACCACAGTATGACAAAATGACAGAGCAGTGGTGGAAAGAACATCCATAGAATTGGAGAAAAAGTTAAAGTTGTCAAATACTTCATTTTGCTCAGGTCAACCATCAACACTCAGGGAAGCAGCAGTCAAGAAATTAAATGACCTATTGCATTGGGAAAATCTCCTGCACAAGACCCATTCAAAGTCTTGTTGAGCACAAATGTCAGTTTAAGGACTAAGCTCTGCCTGACTCAAGCCATGGTATTTTCAATAACCTCATATGCATGTGAAAGTTCAATAGTGAATAAGGAAGACAGTAGAAGAATTGATGCATTTGAGTTATGTTGTTGGAGAAAAATGTTGACAGTACCATGGACTTCCAAAAGAATAAACAGATATGTCTTGAAAGATGTACAGCCAGATTGCACCTTGTAAGCCAGGATGGCAATATTTCGTCTCTCATACTTTGAACAAATTTTCTGGAGGGACCAGTCACTGCAGAAAGATATCATGTTTGGTAAAATGGAGGTTTGTAGAAAAAGAGGAAGACCCTTAACGAGGTGGATTGGCACAGTTGCAGTAGTAATGGTTTCAAAGTAGCAATGATTGTGAGCTTGGCCCAGGACCAGTAACTGTTTCATTCTTTTGTATGGGATCCCTCTAAGTCAAAGACCCATTAATGCAACTATTACTCATGAAGTGATTTTGAAATTGAAGATTTCTATCAACTTATTAAGTCAGAAATTGATCAAACATGTGATAAACATGTTGATAATTACTGGTAA
The DNA here is from genome assembly GCF_000296735.1 of Chrysochloris asiatica. Classification (NCBI taxonomy): domain Eukaryota; kingdom Metazoa; phylum Chordata; class Mammalia; order Afrosoricida; family Chrysochloridae; genus Chrysochloris; species Chrysochloris asiatica. The sequence continues at coordinate 4,342,141 of NW_006408529.1, forward strand.
TTGGAATGTAAAGATAGGAAACAAAAAGGAAGGCTCAATCATTGGAAAAATACTGCCTTCATGATAGAAAGTGTACTGGAGATTGCATGATAGAAGTTTGATAGACTAATGACTTCTTTACTGCAAATACCATTTTTAAAAATCATTAAAAAAAACTATATGCATGGACCTCACCAGACAGAATATCTGTGGCAAGAGATAGTGGAAACGCTCCATATCATCAGCCAAAACAAGGCCAGGGGCAGACTGTGGAATAGACCATCAATTGCTCTTATGCAAGTTCAGGCTGAAGCTGAAGAAAACTACAATAAGTCCCTGAGAGCCAAAATATGAACTTGAGTATATCCAACTAGCATATGAGGTGTGTGATATTAGCTGGTATTAATGATGTTGCTTTTCGCAGCTGCTTTTCCAAGTTTGTGTAGGTCAGATAGGCACATAGCCAATTCTTTGTGATGGTAAGATTTGAAAAGAACTGTTCACAGCAGTAAGTTGTTCTGAATGCATATAAATATGTCAGTGCATGTCTCCTCAAAGTGGGAAATTCATCATTGCTTATGTACTGTTTGTAGGACTCAAGCAGTAAGAGGTTATTGTACTTAACTTTCAGCTCATTATTGCTTTATAGCTGAATGATTTAACAATATAGGTTATCAGGCACATCAGCTGGTTGCACATTAAACTGTGTAGCAAAAATATTCAATTCCATTTATTTTTCATGTCCTTGAATCTTTTATTAAATGCCTCAATTAGTTTCACACATTCAGAAGGCTTCTGTCCTTTCAGAGTGCTATTCCTTTCAATCTGCACTTTCCATAGCCTTAATTTAGCTTCAAATGATTCCATGTTTTAAAACATAGAGCTAAAAAGATGGCTGGAGCCCTGCAGCTTAACATCCAGCTTTGAGAGGTACTTGGTAATGTCCACCATACACTAGATCACCCAGTCACTTGCTATCAATGAGTTAGTTACTTGACAGATTTCCTCTTTGTCTCCATGAACTGCTTGACTACTTGACGTAAAACCTCATGAGCATGTTCCCATGACTTAGCCACCACACTTCATAGTGATAAACAAGTTCACCATACTTAGAGTCAAGATCATTCAGTAACTCCTAAAACTAGAGTCTATTAAATGCTCTGCTTTTGACAAAATTTATGCATGACACTACTGTTGACTTCACATTGTTGAATCTCAATTGTGCACAGACTTTCTTGGTATATGATACAGCAGAATATAATTAAGACTCTTGGATCATGATTGAGATGATTTAGTTCTTAACAAATGTAATTAACTCTTTTTGTGAGTCAATCATGGCTCTAGCTCCATCTGTAGTAAATCCATTTATCTTTTCAAATGTTAGCTCAAGTTTTTTTCACTGATAAACAAGTCCTTCAAACAAGTCCTCAACTCTTATAGTGTTATGCATGGTTTACAGTGACAGCAGTTCCTCTTTCATGTCAAATTCTGCAGTTATCCCATGAATGAAAATGGCTAATTGGACAGCATTTGTAATGCCCATTGTCTGGTCACAAGTCAGAGAGAAAAATTGGAAATCTCCTGCAGAATCCTTTAGTTTCTTCAATATCTTTTGCTAAATCAGTAACCCAATTTGAGACTGTTCTCTGAGACAAACTAACACTCTGAAACAATTTTACTTTGTCTGGTACTAATAACTCTGCATCAGCCACAATAAATTCTTTCACAAATTCTGTCTCTACAAAATCTTTGCAATTAGCTTGCTCATTGCATAACTTGTCTGAATAATGTTGTCTCTGTCACAAGGCCTTGTGAAAGCAGTTTATTGTGAATCCAAACTGTGCTGAAGAGCATTAATTTTATTCAGACACATCTGGCCTCCCAATTCACTGAGTTTAGCATGTTTTAAGCTTTAGCGATGATACAGATTAGCTTTTTTCATTACTGTTAATGCATAACCACAAACTAGGCACAAAGGTTTGCCTTGGATTTCAACAAAAACTAGACCATTTGTCCATTTCTCTTGGAAAGTTCAACACTGTATCAACTTTTCTTTTCTTTGTAGTTGTAGGCTGTCATACCACTTAAACTTTAATAACTAACTAGTGTGTGTGTCACCAGCAACGTGATTATTTTGCTTCGATTGCTGTTCTAATCCCATATCTTGGATTTTGAACATATTCAAAGTTTGCATTAGACTACTTAGGTCTTTCCTGTGTTCTGTAATTTCCTTAACATTCATCTGAGATTCAGTATTTGTGAGGATTGTTGATCATGGATAAAGATTGTATTGGAGTCATTGTGTGTGTCAACAAAGAAGTCCACAACATGAAGCATATGGGCTGCACTCATATATTCATATATTCATGTGTATCCTATCTATCCATAATTAACGTTCCTTGTGTGCCCCTCAAAATTTACATTATATAATAGATGTACTTAATATAAAGTTATGTTGCTATGAAAAAAGCTTCTAGATTTATTGAATTTCAAGTCTGGCAGGGCCAGACCAAATGATTTGGGGGGCCTTGCATGGCCTGTAGACCATACGTCCCCCACCCCTGTTCTATTTGGATGACTGCCTCTTGGACTATGTTCACATTCATTGTGAGAAAAATTAAGTGTTCTGAAATCCCCATTCTTCATAATGTTATCCATAATTTACGATCCACATTGTTGAATGTCTTTACATAGTCAGTGCAACAAAGGTGAATCTCTTTCTGGTAGTCTCTGCTTTCAGCCAAGATTCAACTGACATCAACAATGATATCCTGTGTTCGATATCTTTTTCTGAAACATCTTGAATTTTATTTCTGTGTGATATTAGAATATTATAATATTGTTCAATAATTTTTATGTCCTTTCGAATAGATATATAATATTAATGTCTTCAAGCTGATTGGCCATGTAGTTATTTTGATTTAAAAGAGAAAGAAATTGAAGGGTTGCATATCTTTGTTGAAATATCTCAATTGGTAATCCATTAATTCCTGAAGTCTTATGTTTCACTAATGTCACTTGGACTACTCCCTTTAGTACCATTGGTTCTTGATCACAAACTCCCTCCTGAAATGTTTGAACACTGGCCAATTATTTTGATAGAGTAACACTGTGTATTCTTCCTATCTTCTTTAGATGTTTTCTGTGTTTTTCTTAAATTTCCCATAGAATTCTTCTATATTGAAACTTGATGTTTGAATTTTTTTTCAGATATTTTAATTTTCAAAATTCTGAGCTTGCTATTTCCATTTGGTTTTCTTAACTACAGGTGATTTTACAATTCAATGTAATAGTTTCTCTTTTCTATTTGTCCTTTGAATTCTTATGTTGAGCTCTTTTACTTAATTATTTATTTCAGGGACTTTAGTTGCTCTACGTTCCATAGCAAGTTTCATAATCCCTCTGACATCCATTTTGGTCTTTTATTTTGCTCATGTCCTTTGTTGGCCTTTTGTCTTCCTCAGGTATGATGTCCTTGATGTCATCCCACAACTTGTCTGGTCATTGGACTTTAGAGTTCAGTGCATCACATCAATTCTTGATATGTCTCTAAATTAAGAAAAAATGTAATCAAGATCATACTTTGCTATTATGGAATTGATTCAATTTTCTTCAACTTCAACAGAAACTTGCATATAACAATTGATGGTCTGCCTACAGTTGGCTCCTGACCTTTTCTTGACTGATGATATTGAGCTTCCCCATTGTCTCCTTCTACAGATATAGTCATTTCATTCCTGTGTATTCCATCTGGCAAAGTTCACCTATATAGTTGCCCTGTATAATGCTGAAGGATGTTATATATAATGGGTTTTTGGTTTTGCAAAATTCTGTCAAGCAATCTCCAGTACTGTTTTTGTCACCAAAGTCACATTTTCCAGCTACTGATCTGTTTTTTAGGCTTCCAAAATTGACATTTAAATCATCCATTAATTATTGATTCATCTTGATTGCATGTTTGATCAATTGCAGACTACAGAATATGACAAAAGTCTTTAATTTCTTCATCTTTGGTACCAGTGGCTGGTGCATAAATTTGAGTAATAATTGTGATAACTGTGGTGGTGGTGTGCAATAGAGTCAGTTCTGACTCATAGCAACCCTGTATAAGGTTTCCAAGGCTGTAAATCTTTACAGGAGCAGAAAAGCACATCTTTCTCCTGAGAAATGACTGGGAGTTTCAAATTGCTAAACTTGAGTTTGGCAGACCAACTCATTACCACTACTACTAGAGCTCCATTGTATTAACTATAAGTGTATGGATATTAACCTATCATTTACAGTGTTTTGTTTCAGGATAGGTCTTGAAATGTTCTTTTTGATGATAAACGTGATGCAGTTCTTCTTCAACTTGTCATTCTCAGTGTGATAGACCTTATGATTGTTCAATTCAGAGTAGCTGCTGCTATTTTGGTGTGGCACTGCAGTACTGTCAGGTCAAACTTACCAGTTGTTCCTTGAAATCCCTGTACAGAGTTGATATGCTTTGAAACAGAGTTGAGGGCACTTACCAACACCAACAATACACTAATGTCTAGGATATCAACCTTGAGGCATTCCACTTCATTTGTGAAAACTTCCAATTTTCTTAAATTCCTACTTCTTATGTTTCATGGTTCTGATTTTTAATAGATTCTTGCAGTTTTGTCTTTTCATTTGTGTCATGCCACGTTAGCAAATGGAAGTCTTGTAAACTTTACTCCATCTTTTTCATTATGATTGACTCTTCTCATTACTGCCCTTGATTTGGAAAAATCTACATATTTGTAATTATTTTGGTTGTAACTCATTCAACTTCAAATGTTCCAAAATTTCAAAAACATAAACATGATGTAAAGGAATATTACACATTTAAGAAAAAATATTCATTTTTCTTAATTTTGTATTTCATGAATAATTAAATTTCCCAACTTTCTCCCTTTTCTGTCCACTCTACTACATTTTTCAAACTGTGCAAATGTAAGAATATGAGATATATATATATA
>NW_006408529.1:4347919-4351198 GCF_000296735.1 Chrysochloris asiatica
AGGGCAGGGACTCATTTAGTTCTTCTATATCCTTTTGGACCTCTTTGTTTGGCAAGTCTCTAATTAGGTTTTATTACCTCCCTCAATAGCTTCCTTGATCTAATTGGTTGCTTCACTCCCCTAATACGAAAGTCAGAAAATATTGTGATAAATTCTGATTATTAATCTTAAAAAGTTGATAAAAAATAAATTGACAGGAGAGCTAATGTACCTTTATAAATTATTATTCTAAATGAAATTTTCACTTCTTAAAATGAAATTTTCAAAGAAGAAAACACAAAGTAATGTAATAACCCCCATATACCTAACACTTAACCTTAATAATAATAATCAATAATAATGCTTGCCAAGTTTGGGATATTTATTTTTGTGTTGAAGTATTTTTGATGTTAAAAATAAATATATATAGTCATTTTTTCTTGTTAAATTTTCAGTTTCTCCTGTATTCATTGTGTATTAAATAAAATTTATTTTTTATAGATTTCACAGCCAAATATACATTTCTCTATTATCATATGAAGCTACCTAATTCTATACTTTTTTTCAACCCTACATACTAATGTAGAATTCAGTTGAGTATTGTTATTTTTCCATTGTCCCAGTTCTCTAAAATGAAACTTTCAAGACACTTTTATTTTGACTTCTAAGATCCTAAAGTTGATTTAAGGCCCTAGGTTTTACTAAGATTGATACCTTTGTTGTTGTTATGTGCCATGGAGTAGGTTTCGATTCATAGTGACCCTGTACAGGGTTTCCGAGGCTGTAAACCTTTATGGGACCAGAAATTCTCATCTTTTTCCCACGGAGCAGCTGGTAGTTTCGAATTGCTGACCTTGCAGTTTGTATCCCGATTCGTAACCACTACGCTACAGTGCCCTGTTATTACTGGGTCTTTTCCTTACAGTCTATTTCTTTAAAAATCATTTTTTTTAATAATGAAGGTATGCATTACCATTTTTCACTATACCTATATACAAATCTCAGTGCTTTTTGATTTCTCACTCTTTGACATTCTCTCATTTGTTTTTCTCACAAGAGTTTTCAGTTTAAGTTTTAATTTAGTTGTTTATATAGAATTGTTTCTGGGGTTAATTTTTTTTTTCATGTTGAGATTAAACAATTGCATATCCTTACATTTTCCCAAATATCTTTTTCATCTTAATGGTTTTCTAGCTTGAAACAATACCTTTAATCTGTAGTCATATTTCTCTATGCTTTAGATACTATACTGTACCTTCTAGTTTCCAATGGATTTCAACACATGATCTTAAATATGCTGGTTAGTTTGAGTATTTTGACTTTGCTAGTAACTTACCTGTTACTTTTATGCAGTTTATAATATTAGGTTTATAAATTGTATTCATTTAAATAAAAATAATGTTGTGTATATAATGTATGTGTATAAGTTTGATATTCCTTGTTAAGCATCTCCATATTATTACTGTAGTGTTCAAGTCAAGCTCTTAAGCTTATCTCCTCTTACAACAACCACAAAAGGATATTATTATTAGATGCTGTCTGATATGCGTGTTCTGTTTATATAATCTGTGTCCATTTAAATCTGTTGCTCTTCTTGGGTTTTTCACTCATTTCTGGTTCCATTAATGGGCTTTCCAGAGTATCTGAAAACCTTTGAGAGATAGTTGTTGTTGTTGTTCTTATTAAGTACCATCGAGTCGGTGCCAACTCATGCACAGAAGAAAGAAACACTTTCTGATCCTGGGCCAACCTCACTATTGTTTCTACGCTTGAGCCCATTGATGCTGCTACTTGGCCAATTCATATTGCTGGGGGTCTTCCTCTTTTTCTCTGACCCTCCACCTTACCAAATATGATATCCTTCTCCAGCAACTGGTCCCTCCTGACAATATGTCCAAAGTATGAGAGACAAAGTTTGGCCATCTTGGCTTCCAGGGAACACTGGCTGGACTTCCTCCAACATGGATCTGTTGGTTCTTTTGCCAGCCCATGGCACTTTCAATATTCTCCTCCAACACTGCTCTCATTTATCAGTGATGATCTATTCAGAAGCTTATCAGTTCACTATCATGCCACCTGAAGTCATGGCATGATGCTGTAGGACAAACACTGAAAGTTATTTGCAAAGGCAGAGGTTCAAACCAATTAGCTGCTCCTCTAAAACCCTATACAGGGTCGCTATGAATTTGAATGGACTAGATTGCATGAAGCAACAATCAAATCATCTGTATAAACTTCCATGGTTATTTCATCTGTTATGTTGGGTCTTTCTCCCAGCATGAAGATAAATTGACTGTCCTCTGAGGCAGATGCAGTCCCACCTAAGGAAAGAGGAAGGCAAGTAAAAGACACAGAAAACCAGATTAAAGAAAATGCTTTTTCATACAATCTTCTATCCAGAGCCATCTGCATAATCATCTACTTTATTTAAAATATAGCTCAATTTCAAGAAGTGTGCATTATATATCGTATTTTAGGTGTCCATTGAGTAAAATTAAATACAATTGTAATACAGTTGTTTATGTTGTTGTTAAGTGTAGTCAAGTTGGTTCCGACTCATAGTGACCCGGTATAGGGTTTCCAAGGAGCAGCTGCTGATTTTTAATACATTATATATAAATATATCATTCTTACTTTTAGTCGATGATATAAACACTATAAAATTAAAAAAATCTCATTTTATATTCTTGAATATTTATAAAATGCACTATTTTCTTTACTAATCTATTATTAAAAGTAAGAGTATTGCCTAATACTGGTCTTTTGTAAAAATTTAGATATATGTGGACAAAGGAAATTGAAAACTGTTAAATCAGATTATCAGAAGTTTCTTTTATTATGTTGCAATACTAGAAATTAAATAAAACCTAGGTTTTAATACTTCTTTATTTAAAGACGTATATAAAGTATTCATGGATCATATAAATATTGTAAATGAAGAACATATTTATCATATAATACAACAAAATACATTGCTGGGTAGACAATTTAAAATATTTAATTATTTTAGTTTTTTTTGTAGATTACATTTAAGATTCTTATTTTATGTGTGTTTTGTTTAAGAATAACTAAAACCAAAGTTTTTTAATCTTAAAGTTCTATTTGCAAATAGGACATTAAATAAATGTCAGATTAATATTAATTCATAAAATAGCATTGTGCATGGGATTTTTATGGGAAAAATATTTAATGAAAATTACTTGAAAGAACATCTTTTCAACTAAATAATTCTCATAAGGGATTTTATAGATATTTATAGATATTCTTAAGTAAATTTTGAAGTGGTCTTTTTTTTTTTTT
>NW_006408529.1:4352973-4354203 GCF_000296735.1 Chrysochloris asiatica
GAGTCAGTTCCAATTCATAGCAATCCTGTATAGTGTTACATAGGAGTATGGCTGATGGGTTTTACCCATTGACCTGGTGCTTAGCAGTCCAATAGCATCACACCACTATTCCAGTAACTACAGTTTGTTGTGATGGTTAAGTGTCATTGAGTCTGTTCTGCCTCATAGAGACCCTATAAGCTAGTTGTAAAGACTCACAAAGTGCTCTAATCAGCAGTCATTGACTATCAAGTACTCCATTCTTGGATTTAAAGCCATGTGTTGTATAATGCAGAGATCTGGTGTGGCACTATTGGATAAGCACTGGACTGCAAGGTGGGCTGAGCTGCAGGGTCGGTGGTTCAAACCCACTAGCTGCTCCTTAGAAACCCTATACAGGGTTGCTTTGAGTTTGTACTTACTCAACAGCACTTAACAACGGTGTAAAGCTACTGTCCAATGAGAAATCTTCAATTACCCTAAGAGCTTGCCTTCAATATACTTTTACATTTACAGGGCTTTCCTCTTTCACAAATGCTTCACAGAACCCAGATGATTTAAGTAATTATTTATGATGGCAATTACCTCATACACATTTCTCTGCTCAGCAGAATTGCATCTATATCAATAGCACGTAGTGTGAACCTATTGAACTTGCTTCCCCTTCTTTGCTATGATCAATAAAATGCAATCCCTTAAGATCACACTTATTTTTCTTCTTGGATTATCCTTTTACCCAGCATATAGAAAAAATTTAAAAAAAAAAAAAATACAAACTGCATTCCAGGATTCTGTTTCCATGTTAATAAATTTTATCTTGCTAGATCAAGATAAGATTATTGACTAAGTGAGATTTAAGAAACACATTTTTAGAAAATCAATCATTAGAGACTTTTGACTAGGTGATATTCATAACAAAATGATTTCTGCCAAAATAGAAAGACAATGTGCAAACTATCCTATTGTGTACATAGAGACATTTATTATTCAGTTTTAAGCTACTTTTTATTCAGGAGGTTATCAATCACTCATTATAAGATGTTTACACTTTAATTCTATTAGGGGATATGACTATCAGGTGAAGGAAAAGATAATACCCAAATGAATCCTACTATATGTTTGGAAATAACTATGCCTTTTGGAAAAATTGCATTAATATTGTTTAAATACATTTTTCATTAGAAAGTTTTTAGGATTTGAAAATAAGAATAATTGTAATAACATGATTTATAGATTTTTCAATATTATATT
>NW_006408529.1:4357818-4374579 GCF_000296735.1 Chrysochloris asiatica
ATTTTATAATCATTTTTCTGGATTCCTTCTCAGGCATTTCCAAGGCCTGCACACCTTTCAGAATGGAGTCCAAGTCTACCTCTAGGTCATTTGTCTTAGACATTTTACATTGTTTGTGGATGTGTGCTGTATGGTCATCTATGTTTGCTTTTTGGACATGTTTTGTGTTTAGTTGTGGCCTTAATACTTAATTGAGTGGGTGTTTTGGTATTTTTTTAAGATTTCTGATTGCCTCCAGATGGATGTAATCAAGAAGTGGGCTTCCCTTTTCACTTTTCTTATTGCCCAACACAGAGTGGCTTTCACAGGTGTTGTCTGCCTCCTTGGTATATAGTAGTTGGTATTGGTTCTTGACTGGATTGTGGGGCTTTATAGGGTGTGATTGTATCCTAAAATATGGCAGCAATTGCTGTCTCTTCTTGGATAGTATAGGGAGAGAAAGAGCCCCATATATTTGAAAGGGGGAACAGAAACAAAACACAACAGAACTAAAGAAAAGAAACAAACAAACAACAAAAAAAAAACCCTACCAGATTGGATACTGTAGTCTATAATCATGGAAAAAGGAGAGGAGAAAGAGAGGGAAAAAAAGAAAAATGAAAAAAATCTGTAGCCTAATATGTGTATGAGTTTAATGTCCTCTTTCAGCTTCCTATCTTTAAGGCCGTCTGATAAATTTCAAGATGTCACTGTTCATTGGTATGCTGTACTTCATGATTTAGATTACAGCCTGTTTTGTTTTTAAACTCTCTTCCTTTCCACACCCCGTTTTATGACCTTTTCCCTATTAATAAACAGTTTGGGCCAGCTGTGGATGTTTTGAGCTGCCTGCTTATAGATTAGTAGTTACAAATTGGCCAGCATTTCAAAACCATCAGCTATTCCACAGGAGAAAGACTAGACCCTCTGCTCCTGCAAAGATTCACAGCCTCAGAAATCCTGTGCAGGTCACTATGAGTTAGAACCAACTCCACGGCATCCAACAAGCAAGAAGACAAGTCTCTCTAAATGCTCAGAGGATCTGTGCACATGTATGGTGGAGGAAGAATCCTCCAGGGGTGGGTGTGGGGGGTGTCCACTCACTCAGGCACCCCTCTAGTCACCAGAATGGAGGTATGCAGACTGCTAGAAGCCAATGAACAGATACCCTCCAAAAAAATCAGAATCAAACAAAACCAAACAGAGAATATTGTCATCTTTGCTTCGAGGTTCCTGCAGTCGTTAATTCCTGGTGGGCCTGTTTTCCCCAGCTTGGTCTTGCCATTTGGTCTCTCCCAAGTTGTCAGCTCCATGCCACCGAGCAGATTCTAAAGGATGGGGTTTCTTACTTCTACTACAAGTTCCAATAGCTATAAGCCTTCAAACTTTAAAAATATTCCTACCTATGTGGTACAGAGTTTTGGAGCTCTCTCCATGAATAATTGTATATTGAGATTGACTATACATAATAAAAAATGTAAATTAAAGCTGTGCGATGCACTTTTCAAAAAAGAATATAAAAACACTTTTGTACCAATAATGATATTTTAATCTATTGAAGTAACTGATTAAATAAAAATTTATTACTTTAGTTAAGCATAGTCTAAAATAATCACCATCAAATATAGCCTTTGAGTAGATTTGAATATTCTAATAAGTTATTTAAATCAATATCTTTCACATGTACCATGGAATTTTATAAAATAAGATCAAGTAGGTAGATTCAGATGTCAACTGTGACTGAGCATAATCTTGATTAATGGTTGGATTAAGTAGAATTATGTATTCAGCACATATCTAAGTTTTTTGTTTTTGTTTTTAACTTTTAATTGTGAATTAAGGGAAGCTTTACAGAGCAGATAATCAGTTTTACACTCCAGAAAACATACACTTTGTTCCTAAGCTAAGTGATTGCAATCATCTTCATTAAAGACAGATATCCCAGTCTCTCCCTGTGTTTCTTTTCTATTTCACCCTCTGTCCTTTCCCTTCTCAACTTTTTGGTATTGGTGGTGGTATGCTGTGGAGTCAGTTTCAACTCATAGTGACTCTGCAAAGGGTTTCTGAGCCTGTAAATCTTTATGGGAGCAGAAAGCCTCATATTTCTCTTGCTGACCTTGAGGTTAGCAGCCCAACCCATAACCACTATGCTTCTAGAGCTCCTTCTTCTCAGTGTAGTCCTTAAGTAAATATTGCCCTTTTGACCTTCAATGATTGACCATTCCATAATGAGTATGTCTTACTAGAGGTGTTGCTCCTCTATATATTTATGTACTACTTGGCTTAAAATTAGGCAACAAAGATAAGTTCCATTTGAGACCTGGAGGGTGGTTGAATTCCAAAATCTCAAGTTCCTCCAGTCCTTTTTTTTTTTTTTTTTTCTTGAATTTTGTTCCTCATTTTCCTCCACTTTATCTGAAACCTTCTAATTTGATCCCTTCAGACCGGTTGGTATGGTAGTTAGACACCATTTAGTTCTGTTCTGAGTCACAGTGATTGCTGTTTACTTGCTCCATTGGATTAATTGTGAAATCTTGGGGGGGTGGGGGTTAGGTGTTTTAAGTTTGCTTTTTTGCTGAGTGACCTTGAACTAATAATTTGACCTTTTAGTCTTAATTTTTCCAAGTAAAACTGGTGACAATTCTCTTTATCTTATTAGATACAGATACAAGGAGACCTGTATGTAAAACCGTTAACCATAATACTTAGTACCCAGAAAGTACTTAGAACATTTCTTTGTTGTCCATTTCCTTTCTCCTTTTTTTTCCTGATACCATCACTCTTTTCTTCTTACTTTCCTTGACATTAAACCTATTTCTTTAAGATTGCTGTACTAATACATTCCCAGAAGTCTGGACCTTAGAAGTATGGAGAGAATGGATTCATTTTCTTGATGCATGTCTGTTGAAGGCATAACAGAATCATGCACTCAAACTGGTCATCACATAGCACTTTCTCTACATTTGTATTTAGAGTGTATTTCCTTGTTAAAGCAAAACATACTTATTATTCTTGTCTTTCCTATCACCAGTAATGCCTTGGTACTTAGGTTTGTAATTTTTGTTATATTGCATGATGAATCTAGACCAGGAAGATTAATCACTTTGAAATTAGTTTTTGCTAGAGTTCTGAATGAAAGAATGAGTGAACAAATAAACAGCTGTTTAATTTTGCTGTTAAAAATGATCACTTTTCATTTTTGTATTCAGGTCCACAAGGAGTCAACACTTTCAGATTTATAGCCATGGTGTTCACAATCAACTCCTGTTATGGTTCACTGTGGGAAACACTTAAGATTTTTGGCTCTGAAAGCTTGCTGAAATACAGGTATGTTGATAGTATATGCTCAGGAAAGCATTTTGTCTAATTTATATATTAGTTACCTAAGCATCAGCATAGAGTTAATTCCTTGATGTTATAGATTGTGATAATCAGAAATTTCTTACACTTTGTAGATCTTCCTACTGGCAAAATACCAAGGTCATGAGCCTCTAAAAACAAAAAATAAAATAAAACAAAACAAACCTTCAAGAATTCCAGTAAATTTTTAGCAATGTTCAGATTATTTTTCCCAAAAAAGATCTCATTTGCCCCTCCTGATCCTTGTCCCTAAAAACATGAATCCCTTTTTGAATATTACAGCTTTTATGCCACTTGTTCTTAAGTAACTAAATTTTAGCTATGCACTCTGGGATCTTTTGTACTACTTTTAGTATAAAGGGGATTCAAAAGTTTGTGGGAAAATCCCATTACCTTTTAATTCCATTTTTTCCACAAACATTCAAAGCTGCTTATATAGTGTTTTATCAATTCATAGTAATAGAACTTTTGAGTCTGAGCTAAAGCAAAAACAAAAACAAACAAACAAGAAAACGTTATCAATTTTCAGACAGTTTGCATTGCTGCTATGAGCCAATGTTAAAGGGTAATGAGTTGCTAACATGTGAGAATTGCAATGTGTGAAAATTCTATCAGGAAAATAGTATGCTTGTTTTCAAATGATATGAATATATTCAGTGTTCATTAGCTGCTTCTCTTACTGGTCTTCTTTTTCATATTTTTCCCAGTAAGTATACATTCCCTTTCTATTAAAATACTATAGATCTTCACGATAAAGGTTTTATCCATAATATCTGTTTTTGAGAATCTATCTAAAACAATGAAGGTTAGCTTGATGTAGACAATTAATCTCTTCAGTCTTTTGTTTACTGCATTTGTACAAATGATCTAGTTATTTCTTTTGTTTGCCTTAAGAGAGAGGGACCCTTGCCCTGCATTAATATACGTACATGCACACACACACAAAAAGAAACAAACACATATTTTAAGACAAAGTCTATAAGGACAGAGACTGCATTCTGTGATCTCTTATGTTTTCTAATATTTAAAATTTTCGTGTAGATTTTATCTCAATATAGAAATGCACATGTTTTTGTAACCAACATTTTTCCTGTGTTTGTTTGTTTTCCAATACTAATTGCATGCAAATGATTTTAAATGTGCTTGTTAAAATCCTCTAATGTCTGTAAAGTTTTTTAAAAAATATATATTTTTTCTGATAAAAATACATTTGCAACAACATTTTCTTAATGCACATATTGCACAAAATGAGAAAATGCTATAAATGATTATATAATGGTCAAACTAACCCTAACTGACTCAACGGCACTTAACAACAACAACAACAATGTAATAAAGATAATTATCTCATATTCCTATATAGTAAGCCATTTCAGTTCTTTTGTTGTTATTGCTATGTGCCGTCGAGTCGGTTCCGACCCATAGCGACCCTGTACAGGGTTTCCGAGGGTGTAAATCTTTACTGGAGTAGAAAGCCTCATCTGTCTCCCGCAGAGCGGCTGGTAGTTTCGAACCGCTGACCTTAAGGTTCGCAGCCCTATTCGTCAGTTCTTTCAGCTAAAAATAATTTTTTTTTTCAGGATCTTTGGATATTTGCATTTTATTTACATATTATTAAAGTAGTTTTGTCTTGGTACTACATGTGTAGTTGATTTATGATTCAACATGCTGTATCACTAGAAATAGCACTCAGTTCTGCATTTACTTTGTGCATTAATATTTTCTAAGGAGCCCAGCTGCACAATCGAACTGAAAAATCACTTTTGTCTAGTCTGTTTAACAGTAAGGATGAGGATAATTTCACTCTAGAGAATTCTTTCCACTTAACTAATAGGTAGGAGTTCAGATCTCAACCTGAGTTCCAGAAAATTTTTTTACTAGCCTAAGCCAATTAGATGATTTATAGGATAATTTACTGTTTAGTGGCAAAAGAAGAGTAAGACCCCCTCTTAGCCATAATGTGTATGCTTAATTTAAAAAAATGTTTTATTAGCATGACAACCAGGAAATAAAGATTATGTTAGGGCAACAGCAGTTCTTTTCTGTCATGCACCCAAATTATATTGGAGCATACTGATGAAAGGATGTAAAACAAGATACACTGAGCTTTTAATTCTTCTAAATATATTCCCCAAATTCTTATCTTCTCATAATATGAAATTCAAGACCAATTGGTATGATCAAGCAAGTGAGCATATAAAAAGTATAAACATACAAATTTCTATTATACCCTAAGAATTCATGATCTGTTGTTCAGAAGAAAATAAAAAGGAAAAGAAATGCTAATGTGTTCAAAGAACAACGCCAGTCAACTTGATCATTTTATCTAGTTTGATTTGTGTACATAGCACCTACCACTGTGTGGTTTTTAGATATTTACCTTTTGTTTATGGTCTGACATCCTGACTAGAATGTTAGATTACAAGTATACAGTTTTAATCTGTTTTGTTCATTGTTACATGCACAGTGCCTAGAATATTACCTGTGTTTAGTAGGTACTCAAGAAAGAAATGTTTACTGAGGATGTGAGTTGGCCTAAAATCAGTAACAGGATATTAACCTGAAAAGAAAAAAGAAAAAAGAAAAAAAAAAAGAGAGAGAGCTGTGAATAAGGGAGCTCAGGAATGATGTTTATAGAAATCTGCTTTTTCCTTTGGGCAGACCATTGTCACCTTATATAAAAATTGTAAGTGACCAGATCTTCAGAAATATCTGTAGTGAATTCTATGTGCAGTAATATGTTTTCCAAAACCAAATATTTGGAATAAGTATTCAAAAATTCATGCCTAAAACCCTCAGTTTGTTTATTTGTTTGTTTGTTATAACAATTCAAGAGGAGAAATCTATAGTGTATAATTCTTGCTTATCTTTATTTCTTATAACATATACAAGCATTCATGGTGAATAATAATTTAAAGAGAATTTTATGCTTTGAAAAAGAGTCTGTGAATTTAGGAGAAGCTGTAATAAAATGGAGCTCTTTATGCTGTACCGTGTCCTTTTTGTCCAACAAAGTGTAATATAAAGGTTAATTTAATATATTTAAAAGGAAAAAACTACAGCTAAATTTTCCGTTTAACTCTTAAGACAAGTATAATTTCAAGAAGCCTTTGGATAAACTCCTGGTGTGGTGCTGTAGGATTAGCACTATACTGAGAACCACAAGGTCAGTGGTTTAAACCCACTAGTTGATTCTTTGAGACCACATACAGGGTTGCTGAGTCAGAACTGACTCAATGGCACTTAACAACATCAACAACAATATATGAGACACTTAGAAATAATTATCTTAACAATTCTTACTACTATTTGGTTAGAAGATATTAACCTTATTTTATGTGCTAGGATAAAGGTAATATCATTTAATACATCTTAGTTATTTAGCATTAAAGACATTTATGCCAATTAACCAAATGGTGTCTAATAGTTGTCACAGTTTTTAACATGCAGTGTGGCACATGGGTGCATATATCAGAAATGTAGATATGCAATTGACCTAGAATTATCACAGTTAATGACTACAGGTAATGCTTCAAATATCTTTAATTTGATATGATTTGATATGATTTTTAAGTCCTGTTTGGAAACATTTAGAAATGATAGAGGTGTTACCTTCATTCATTTTATTTTTGACCAGAAATCTCTTTAATAAAGAAATTAAAATGAAACTCATGCTATATATAATAATTATCTCATCCATCTACATATGTTTTCATGATTTCAACTATTGTTTACTGAACTATCTGAATCTCAGGTGACTGTTGTGGTGTGCTTTTGCATTGATTCCAACTCATGGAGACTCTTTATAGCATTTTTGAGAGCTGCTCATGCGTTTAAACTGCTAACCTTGTGATTAAAATGGTTAGCAGCCCAATACTTAAACTATAGAGCCACACCAGGGCTCCTTAGGTGATTAGCTGTCATTCAATAATGAACAGATCTTTTTTTTTAAAATGTAAAATGCAATGGCTATTTCATTCTTTGGTAAAAATCCATTTCAACTCACAAACAAAGGTGAGGCTAAGACAATGTTTTACTATTTTTCAATATCTGAACACTTTATAAAATAATTTCTGTGTAAAAGTAGCTTAAGTAATGTATGATTTGCTCACCTAATGTTTGAGGCATTTTGTCTTTGTATGGCTTCTTTGTCAAGGAATAACCTGGCTCAAATTTCTTGTCAGAAATTACTTTCTAAAATTTAACATAATTGATTGAATGACATGTTCAGTATTGTGGAGCTGAGGAATGAAGTCTAGGAGTGAAAATTTTATGGAAATGTCTTTTCACTGTTCAGTCCTGATGCTGCTATAGGATAAGCAGTTGACTATAAGGTCAGTTTGAACCTTGAGGTTGGCCATTCAAATTCATCAGCCACTCCTGAGAAACTCTATACAGGATTTACTGTGTATCAGAATGGCTCTACGGCTCTTGTTGTTGTTAAGTGCCATCGACTCAGTTTTGACCCATAACAACCCTTATAGGATTTCCAAGGAGCAGGTTGGTGAGCTTGAACTGTTGATCTTAGGGTTCAAACCAACTTTACAGTCCAGTGCATAACCCAATGTGCAACACCAGGACTCCTCTACAGCACTTAACAACAACAAAATAGAACATGGCTAGGACTAATCAATGAGTTGTTGGGTGGCACAGTTTCAGAAAGACCATAGCCATTCAAGAAGCATATGGAACAGAGTTTTACTTTTCACCCATGAGTCAGAATCCACTCAGTGGCACCTGGTAACTTTATAGAATGAATTGAGAGCTGGAAATACAAGAGACTTTGTTTTGGTGAAGTCCAGTGCCAAACATTACATGAAATGATGTTTAAACATCTGAGTTTTATAGATATCTTAGTAGTGTATAAAATAAATATAAAAGTCATAAAGCAAAAATTCTGTTTATTTAATCTGCTTAGTTTGTCAACATCTGCTTTCAAGTCAAAATATCAATGAAACTGAATAACAGTGCTGGTTAAGAGATCAAATACTGAATTATAAACATTGTGCTAGCACACCACAATGTGCAGCTGAAGTCCTGACTTGAAATGTAAGTGCAAAAGGAAAGGTTTATTTTTCCAAACCAAAGGGATTGAATATGATTCTAGAAAGGTTTTCTTTTTTTTTAAGATTATATTTTCAAATTTATAATATAGTTTCACATAACATATTTGCTTTTATTTCAATATACTTTTTCAGTGGAGATAAAATTTTAGCTATATGTCTGATAGGGGTGTGGTGGCTCCATACCATAAACACTAGACTGAGAACCACAAAGGCGGCGGTCAGACCCCATAAGTAGCTCCTCTAGAAAGATGAAGCTTTCGGATCCCGTGAAGATTTAAAGGCTGGGAAAACCCTATACAAGTTCATTATGTGTTGGAACAGATTCCAAGACATACAGCAATAACTATTTCTGACAGTTGACAGTTTTACAATCAATTTATTGGACACTTTTGTATTAAACGTTTTGCCTCTTTTCCCTCAATTTGCCTCTAGTCCTAAAGCTGCATTAATGATCTCCCAAGTTGATGTCCAAAATAAAGTTTGGTGAAAATGCATCTAATCCATGCAAAACACAAATACATTACCTTACATTAAAATTTTTCTAGGTATAGCTTTCTATATTATATTTATTTTCCTAGAAATTTACTTTGGAGTACAACAAACTAATCATATATGAGTGGACTTCAAAAAGTTCATGGGAAAAATAGCAAACTCTAATTCTCAATTCTCAATCAAGGAGCTCTGGTAGCATAGTGGTTACGAATTGGGCTGCGAACCTTAAGGTCAGCGGTTCGAAACTACCAGTTGCTCCGCAGGAGAAAGATGAGGCTTTCTACTCCCATAAGGATTTACACCCTCAGAAACCCTATACAGGGTTGCTATGGGTTGGAACCGACTCGACGGCACTTAACAGCAACAACAACAACAACAATTCTCAATCAATGTGATAAAGATTTAACATTGTATGCTAAAAGTATAATAAAAAATGTATGTGAACATAAAGGACTTTTCAGCATATAATGTATCATAAGACATAACTTTTGCATCAAAACTTAATTTATTTGTGCAGAATATCTGTACTTAATTTGGAAAGAGTCATATGTTTGTTTTTGTTGCTATTAACTGCAGTTGGCTCATTTCTGAATCATTCTGAACCTGTATAGGTTTCTGAAGAGCAGATTGTGGGCTTGAACCCACTGATCTTGTGGTTTTGAGGTTAGCAGTCCAGTGCTTATCCTACAGCACCACGCCAACACACAGGTAACCCCATAAAAAAAGATTAAAGAACCATATTTCTTAGAAATACTTGAAGGATTCCAAGATCATAATATTCCTCATATGGAGAAACCATACAATATTCATAACTATTCTGAATATATGAAGCATCTTTGATTATGACGTGTGTTTAAATAAAATATTTTGAGTTTCCGTGAAGGGGACTTTCTGTAGAACCTGACTTCAACAGATAATTACCAGTTCTGTGCATCCTTTTATAAAACTGCCTCAAAGAAATTATTAATTGGTAAGCTCTGATAAAGTTTTATACCTTAAGGATGTTTTATAAAAAGGAAAAATTAATTACTTCAAATATTAATTAATTTTAAATCATGTGATGTTCCACTGTACATAGAAAAACTAGATTGTTTTAATAATTGTAGAAATACACAAAATATAGTCACATATAATCTATGTCCTGAATAATCTATTATGCCATTTAGGCTCATGATCCCTTATTTCATTTGTAGATGATAATATGACTATTTATCCCATATCTAGGAATAGCTATTTAGAAATAAATGCTCTCCAAATACTGTTCTGCAGAAACAGAAGTGTACAATTTCATGATGCTTGGCAGTGAAGTGACAGTGCTTTGTGCAAGCATATAGAGACATCATTCCCATAAAGTGTGTAACATTTTAAATAGCTCAGGGACTATTTAATCTTTAATACAAATCACTTTTATTGTCTCAATAGAAAGCAATACATTTTTTCTTTAATATTTCTCTTTGCTACTGTGTTCCAATGATAGTGTTATTGTGTCTGGGTAGGAAGCAAAGACACCTTAAGTGTAAACCATGAACAATGTGTACTGAGAACTGTTTATGGAAAGTGCTTGTCTTCATCAAGTATAGCATCATGAAGACTCCAAATTTGTTATTGAAGTCAGTTTTTTCCAAAATTAAATTATTTCCAAGGGTTACCCCTTCTTTTCTAATATTTTCAGGATCACTTAGAGTTTATTGTGTTCTTTTTTCAGGCTGTCAGTATTATGCATTCAAATCATTCTAATAGCACATTCTTCAACACTGAATAGGGAAAAAAATCAAGATAAAGCTTATTATAGCCAGTAGGTTTATTTTTAATATTGTCTATTTGTTATTATTTACTATGATCTATCTGAAAAAATGCATCAGAATAAACAAGAGAAGCAGTTCACATTTTTATGTTTTCATATTTTTCTGTTGTGGATTTCAGTTAAAAATGGATCCACTCAAGAAATTTGTTCTCCATCTTTTCTAGTTTGCTTTGCCTTACAATCATGTTTCTTATTCTTTTTTCCTTTTACAGCTTATGATGACAAAATTTTCAGTAAGCATATTGCAGGGGAAATGGGGAAACAAAAAGAAACACAACATAACAGAATAAAGTGCTTTAAATTCCAGTGGGAAAATAAAAATGATTTGTGTTAAAGGTTAAATACTCCCTAAACCATAATGCTACAAGTTTTATAGAAATGATGTCTCTATATTCTTGTGCAATGCATCATCAATCCACAGCCAAATACCACTGACAGTGTATATTTTTTATCTGTGCAAAACAATATTTGGTTACCACTTACCTCTAAGGCAGTTCTTTTGTAAATTATAAATATATTTCTTTCCAGAGATCAAAAGAATGCACATCAAAATGAAAGATGAAGTGTGGAATCTGAATTCACAGCTGCTTTATGCATTCTGGAAGGAATGCAGAATTTTTCATTTTAGTTCACTTCTTGAAGCTTTGTAGATAGAAGTCTAAAATTATATATTTGAATTTTTTTATATTCTTTTCTTTTATGGCTGTTTAAGTGATTGTAATCAATCCAATTTTCTGTCTTCAAGAAGAGCCATGAAATTTTAATATGAAAAATTTTATGTGCCATTTTACTTATTCAATGGGCAATGTCCAATAGCTTCACAGTGTCTCACTATAGCAATAAAACAATGTTTTTAGAGCAAATATTTTTACTTGAGAAAAATTTTAACATAAAACACATTAATGCTTTAAAGTCTTTTTTGAAAATAAGCTTAAAGGACAATATTATATCTGGAGTCTATTATTTCACATTTTTATGAACTAGTATCATTATTTTAGTTAAAGTATTAAGATATGAAAGCCAAAACATATTGCTTCAAAGTCATAGAAACCTTCATTAAATAAAAATAGCAAAATATTAGCTTTTTTTTTTGACATAGCTTTTATGTAAGACTACACACTGATAGCATTAGTGGTTATGAGTTGGGCTGCTAACCTCAAGGTCAGCAGTTTGACACTACCAGTGGTTTCATGGGAAAAATAAGAGGCTATCTGCTCCCATAAAGGTTTACAGCCTCGGAAACTCTATACAATGTTGCTATGAGTTGACACCAACTCCACATCACATATCCACCAACAACCAACACATAATTCTGAAAGTGGTATTTCCAGCTCTCTAGCTCTTACCTAAAGAATTCTGTGCTCTTCAATTACACCACATCAAAATTATACATCTAGCTTTCTCAAGAGACTCAAATTATGTTCCTTTAACTGTTTTTTGTTTGTTTGTTTTGTTTTTTACTTTGGGGTACAAAAAGAATTATGAAGGAGTAAGATCATGGTTGTAGGGTAGATGGGGTAACAATTTATCCATGAAATTCGCACAGGATAGCCCATGTTACCATTGAAGAATGAGCTGCATTTTCATGATGGAAAAAAAAAAATTAATCAATGCAACTTTATTGGCATTTCCTCACCACTGCAGGTTTCACTTATTTTAAACGTCTTCATAAAAAGCCACTATGATCTATATGCACACCAATGTTTATAGCAGCAGAAGATATATGCACACCAATGTTTATAGCAGCACTATTTACAATAGCAAAAAGATGGAGACAGCCAAAGTGCTCATCAACTGAAGAATGGATAAACAAATTGTGATACGTACACACAATGGAATATTATGCTACATTGAAGAATAATAAGAAAGTGGTAAGCCACCGCATAACATGGATTAATCTTGAGGACATTATGCTGAGTGAAATTAGTCAGTTACAAAAAGAAAAATATTGTATAGGACCACTACTGTAAAAGACTAAGAAAAAGAAATTATACTAAAAGGGGATAGGGGGAAGTCTTTGTTGGTTGTTGGGAAGTTGGTGATGGGTGGGGGGAAGGGGGGAGGACGGAGTGCATGGTGGGGATTAGACACAGGAGAGATTGGGTGCTAGGGAGGGAGGGTGAGGAAAGTGGAGAAACGGGGCAGATGGGAGAACCATGGGCATGTTCGAAAGGGCTAAAAGGGACAGAGATAAAGGATGATATATGCACAGCCTTGGAATGGCAGGGCTCTGAGATACAGGGATTGAGTCATGGTTGGAATGGGGGGAGGGGAATCATGTTAAGATGCTTGACTGTTTTGCGTTTGTTTGTTTGTTTTAATCTCTGTTTCCCTTGCATTATAATATAGAGTAGACACTAGAGAGGGAGAGAAAGGAATAGTCAGAAACATCACACTAGAAGGCTTGTAAGTCCGTCTTCTGCCTATGACTGATTGGAATACCTACATTGGGGCTACAGCGTACCCAGTGAACGAGGCTTCTTGCGGAGCCTTTGCAATACATAAAACTATAGGTAGAAACCTGAACCACATCCAGATCTCCAGAGATGAGAAATCTCCACTTGAAAGGATGAGCAGACCACCCTGGGGCAGCTAGAAGAATAAAAGATACCTCCAGAAAGAAAGACCTGCAGGAAAAATGGAATAGATGGACTATTACTACAAGAACAAACAAATCGCTTTCCTAGGAAACATCAAGGCAAGTGGCCAGGTCCTCTCAAGGCAAACCCCCTTCCAAGACTAAGGCTCAACGGATATACTCACTCTGATTGGTGACCACACACATTACCAATGGGGGGAAGTAGGGTAAAAGCAGCAATGAAACAGCAAGCTAAGCCCTACAATGTTCAGTGGACTTCTGTGGACCCAGTTGGGGACATGGTTGGCAAGCAGTGTGAAGAGGCCTGGGAACTCTTGTGCCCAGAGACAGTGGTGTGGGCACGGAGGACTCAAGAGGAGAGTGGAGCTACCAGCTGATGGAAAGAAAGGACATATGCACAGAAGCGCCCACACTTGCAGATGATATCCACGTGACCTGGACCGGATGACTGGATGATCGGAGCTCAACCAGGAGAGGAAAGAAGAGGGGGAAAAAAAAAAAAAGAGTGAGCTGATACAGTCTGATGAACTTGACCTATACCTATGGAGCAGCAACTCAAAAGAGGGAACAAATCCTCACAGCAAGAAACATTCACACCCCCCACAGACTCAGAGTGGACAGAGAAGGGCAGCTTGGACATTGGATACTCAAATGGGGAGTGGGGGTCTACAATGGCAAGAATTGACTGGCTTATAAGCTTTCAAGAGGAAACCTGGTGCTAGGGAGCATGGCAGGAGGCAGAATCTCCAGAAGGTACTATTCAATCTGTCTGGGTGGAGCTGATGAAAGGAGATACGGATGGGTAACTCGTGATACTGTAGTGAATAATGCTTATCAGGATGGATTGTGAGGGTTGGAAATGCAAGGTAGAAGTTTTGTAACAAGGAAGGGAGTGATTGATTTTCCAGGATAGGAGCGGAGGCCTCTGGGACCATCAACGGAGAAGAGCCGAGAACGGGACCCTACCCAGAGAAGCAGAGATGCCTGAGATGGAGACAGAGATGATGACATGGAGTGATGAAATGACTGGGGACTTTGGACCCAGAGAGGGAAAGGGACTGTGGGCTGAAAACTGGGGGGAAGAAGGGGAAGTGTAGGGAGCGGATTTCTAGGATATACCCTTTGGGTGGTTGAGGATGCATGGAGGGGATTGGAACCATGGCAGTGAGATGATATACAATGGAATGAATGTAAAACTAAAGTTCTCCCATGTAAACTATCATATAATTCACAATAAAACATTAAAAAGGAAAAAAAACTTAGCCTAAATAAACCCAGAGGGAATGGAAGCAAATGCTGTTGAATGATGCATGTAGGGGATTGTAATCATTGCAATGAAACAAAAGACGATAGGATAGATGTAGAGCTGATGTTCTCCCATGTAAACTATCCCAATAAAAACTTAAAAAAAAAAAAAAAAGCCACTATGATCACCCTATGTCCTTCAAAAAAAAAAATGTATCAACTTTGGTGAGTAACAATGGGTTTTAAAGGCTTGTGGACGTCCACCTAAAGTACAGCTATTGGTTTCTTCCAGTCTGAAAAAGTGAAGAAAATGAAAACAATGACATAGGCAAACAATTAGTCCAATAGACTAATGAACCACATGAATATCAGTCTTCATGATCCTGATACCAGAACTAGATGACTCCTGGCTACCACAATCAACTCCTCTGAAAAGTACTGAATACTAGGAAAAATATATGGAACAAAGTTCAAAATCAAAACAGACCAGGATTAATGTTCAGATCGAGACTGATGAAACCCTTGAGTCTATAGCCCTTAGTCACCATTCAGATATAAAAATAATCCAACACCATAGCTCAATTCTCGTTCAACCAATGTGGTGCTGTTGGATAAGCACCACATTGATAAGGTTGGTTTGGACCTAAAGGTCAGCTGTTCAAACTTACCAGTCACTCCTCAGAAACTCTATAAAGGGTCACTATGAGTCAGAACCAACTCGACAGCACTTAACAGCAACAGCAACATAAAGGGAATCATAAAACTAGTGAGGTAACCACACCTTAGAATAATCAACCATTGAGATTCAAAGGACATTAACCCAAAGACAATGTTCAAAAGACTTGGGAAAGGAAGAGGAATACAAACAGGTGGCATGGGTACAAAGTGGAACAAGTGGGGATTGCAAACTGTGATATTAAACAACCGTAAACTTCAGAACTGAACTCACTGCTTTGAATTTGATTGGTTCAAAATATCTGCTAGGAAACCACTATTTTGCTTGGGCCTTGTTCTCAGGATGTTGTTGTTGTATCAATAGGTGCTATTGATACAATTCTGACTCATGGAAGCCCTATGCCAACAAAACAAAAGACTGTCTGGTCCTGTGGTTTCCTCACAAGTACTATTATGTTTGAACATATTGTTTCTCTCAAGATTTGTCACCAATTATAATTTGTTCCATCATTAATTGAATGGAAAATCAGCTTTTTGAGCTTTTTCCACTCATCAAGCTGAAAGCTAGCAAAGACCAATATGTTTCCTTTAAATTGAAAATACTAAACCTTGTGAGAGATTAAATGTCAGATCTTGTTGAAATCTTTCAACAAACTGATGCAGCAATGGAGACAATCACTCATCTATGCCAAGAAATTTGGAAGAAACCTACCTGGCCAAAACGACAGGAAGAGATCTATGTATGTGTTCATTTCAAAGAGAATTAAGCAAAGGAATTTCAGAAATCGCCAGACAATATCATTAATATCATATGCAAGTAAAATTTTGCTAAAGATAATACAAAAATGGCTGCAACCAAACATTGACAGAGAACATCCAGAGGTTCCAGTCTGCTTGAGAAGAGCACGTGGGATGAGGGATGTCATTGTTAATGTCAGATAGATCTTGGCTGAATAGAGAATACCAGAAAGATGTTTACCTGTGTTTTATTGACTACTCAAAAGAGTTTGACTGTGTGGGTCATGACAGTCTATGGACAACGTTGCAAAGAAGGGGTATTCCAGAACACTTAATTGTGGTCAGCAGGAACCTGCACGTAGACCAAGAGGCAGTTGTTCAAACAAATAAGTCAACACAGAATGGTTTAAAATTAGGAAAGGTGTGTGCCATTCTTATTCAATCTGTATGCTGACACATAATCTGAGAAATTGGATTTTACTAAGAAGAATGTGACATCAGGAATAGAGGACGACTCATTAACAACCTGCAGTATGTAGATGATTCAATCTTGCTTGCTTAAAGCAAGAGGACTTAAAATATTGATGAACTTCAAAGACCACAGTCTTCAGTATGGGTTACACCTCAATGTAAGGACAACAAAACCCCTCACCACTGAACAAATGAACAACATCCATATAAATTGAGAAATGATTGAAGTTGTCAAAGACTTCATTTTGCTTGGATCTACCATCAATGTTCAAGGAAGCAGCAGACAAAAAATCAAATGACCTATTGCATTAGGCAAATCTGATGCAACAGAC
>NW_006408529.1:4374940-4377107 GCF_000296735.1 Chrysochloris asiatica
ATTGGCATAGTGACCACAACAATGGCTCAGGTGTAGCAATGATTGTGAGGTCAGCACAGGATCAGGCAATGTTTTGTTCTGTTGTGTATAACAGAACCAACTAGGTGGCACCTAAAAACAACAATTCTACCAGTTTTCGAACTTTAGCCAGTTTTTTCATTCATTGAGATTAACAGTTTTCTCCAACAGATTGACATTGGCTTATATTTGAGATCTTCCAGACCTTCAATCAAATGCATAGTTCACCTAAAACCAATATTTTATGTGGGACAAAATGTTCATAAACATGTTGCTATGCTTTTATGATTGGGGAAGATATGCTCTTGAGTTTTATTAAAATTTACTATTAGCTTAGATGTCAATTTTTTATCATGTGACTAAAATAATCTTTTTTTATTGTTGTCTGTAAGAAAAGTGTATTACTGAGAGAAGATGTAAACAGCTCTCCACTGATTGCACAGACATATTTAAATACATTTTTTGGGGATAAACCCACACATGTAGGAAGTGAAACCCTAGTAGCAATACATTTTTAAATTTAGTCTTGTATATAGCAACTTTCTAAAACAAAGCAGACATCTGCAACAAAAATAAAATAAACAGTTTTATGGTAGGTGGCTTTGGTGTAGCACTACAGGAGAAGAACTTAATTGCTAACCATAGGTCAATAGTTCCAACCTACTAACTACATTCTTGAAAACCCTATACTGGGTCATTATAAGTCAGAACTGACACAAAAGCACTTCATACCACTTCATGTATACACACACACACACTCACACACACATATTTAAAATGTTGTTGTTTAGTTAGGTGCCATCAAGTTAGTACTGACTCATAATGATCCTATGCACAACAGAACAAAACTGTGCCCCATCTTGAGCCAACCTCACAATAATTCCTGTTTGAGCCCATTGCTGCTGACAATCCATCTAGTTGGAGTTTGTTCTCTTTTTCTTTGATGCTCTATTTTACCAAACATGATACCATTCTCCAGGTACTGGTCTCTCCTGATAATATCTCTGAAATATGAGAGATGAACACAGATCTGTTTGTTCTTTTGGCACTCCATGGTACTTTCAATATTCTCCTCTAACACTATAACTCAAATGCATCAATTCTTCTATGGTCTTCTTTATTCACTGGGTCACTTTCACATACTTATTAGATTATTGAAAATAACCTTGGGTCAGGTTCACCTTAGGCCTCAAACTAACATCTTTGCTCTTGAACACATTAAAGAGGTCTTGTGCAGCAGATTTGCCTAAGGAAGCACGTTGTTTAATTTCTTGACTGCTGCTTCAATTACTGTTGATGGTTGATCCAAGCAAAATGAAGTCTTTGACAACTTCAATCTTTTCTCCATTTTTCTTGATGTCATTTATTAGTTCAGTGGTGAGGACTTTTGTTTTCTTTACATCGACATGCAACACATACTGAAAACTATGGTCTTTGATCTTCATAAGTATTTTAAGTCCTCTTTCCTTCCTTCAAGCAAGATTGTATCATCTGCACATCACAGGTTGTTAATGATTCTTCCTTAAATCCGGATGCTATGTTTTTCTTCATATAATACAGCTTCTCAGGTTTCTTAGCATACAGATTGAGTAATTATGGTGAAAGATTACAACCCTGATGCACACCTTTCCTAATTTTTAACTATTTAGAGTTCCTTAGTTCTTTTAGAACAACTGCCTTTGGTCTATGTACAGGTTCCTCATGAGCATAATCAAGAGTTCTAGAATACGCATTCTCACCAATGTTGTCCATAGTTTGCCATTACCACATATTCAAACACCTTTTCATAGTTAATAAAGTTTAGGTAAACACCTTTCTCATATGTTCTGCTTTCAGCCAAGATACATTTGACAATGATATTACTTCTTCCATTTGTTTTAGCATCTCTATGCTTGAGATCAAATTTCTGACTCTTTCCTGACATTTTGGTTATTTCCTTCTTTCTTGTCTTCTTATTGACCTGTTGCTATCTTTCTGTATAAGGCTCTTGATGTCATCCCAGAACTTATCTGGCCTTTGGTATTTAGTGTCTAATATATCAAATCTGTTCTTGAGGTGATCTCTAAATTCAATTGGGATATGTTCTAAGTCATATTTTGATTCTTGAAGACTGGTTTTAGTTTTCTCCAGCTTCAGCCTGAAATTGCAT
>NW_006408529.1:4377747-4378290 GCF_000296735.1 Chrysochloris asiatica
GTTCAAACCGACTTTGCAGTCCAGCACATTAATGCATAGAGTCACACCAGAACTCTGAAGAATTTGATAGAATTTTTAAATTTCATCATCACTGGATTTAGTAGTTTGTGCATAAATTTGAGTAATAGTGGTATTAACTGTCTTTCCTTGCAGGTGTATAGATATTATCCTATCACAGATAGCAATTAACTACTGATTTTGATATGTTCTTTTTGATGATGAATATGACATCATTTCTCTTCAATTTATCATTCTCAGCATAGTAAACCATGTGATTGTCAGATTCAAAATGACCAATACCAGTCCATTTCAGCTCACTAATGCTTTGGATATCAATGTTTATGCATTCCATTTCATTTCGGACAATTTCCATTTTTTCCTAGATTCATACGTCATACATTCCAAGTTCCTATTACTAAGGATGTTTACAGTTGTTTCTCCTCATTTTGAGTTCTGTCTCATCAGCAAATGAAGGTCCAGACAGCTTTACTCCATTCACATCATCATGGTCAACTCTATTTTGAGGAGGCAGCTCTTCCCTAG
>NW_006408529.1:4379109-4382380 GCF_000296735.1 Chrysochloris asiatica
ATATAATAATATACAAAGCTTGAATGTTATTTTTACCTCCAATATAAGTAATTTTTTCTCTGTATCATGCTTAAAATATCAGTATGTGAAAAATAAAACATAATATAAACACAAAGTGATGTAATGTTTAACAGTACTTGTTAAACCAAATTAAACTATTTTAGAGCTATTTTTCTTAGTTACGAATCAAAATTTGCTTACACATATAAAACTGTCTTTCATATGGTTAGCAGAGTACCAGTATTTTATGTTTCACTCATTCAAAGCACTTTGGCCTGCCAAGCTTGTGCTAGGTATGGGTCTACTGAGTTATAAATGGAAACAGCACCTATGAGCTCTGGCACTTTCAACAGTGTATTTGTGCATATGTATAAGCATAACAGAGAGTAAGTGTTAATTATATATAATTAAAATTTGTATAAATGCTTTATAGAAAACAGGAGTCCTGTTGTGTAACTGTAGGATAAGCACTGGACTACTATCTGTAAGGCCAGAGGTTTGAATCCATCAGCAACTCAGATACTCAGAAACTCTATCCAAGGCACTGTCGGTCAGAACCTACTTAAAGGCACCTAACAACAGCATGTAGAAAACAAGAAGTTTGAGAAAAATGGAAGCAATCACTTTTAAGAAGGTTTATTATTGGAAAAGTGACATTTAATATGAGACTTGAATAATGATTTTTAAAAGGAAACCATGTAAGAAGAATAGACAAGTTTCCACATAAAAGAATAAATAGCATGAGTGTTTCCTGATAAAACAAGTTTCATATGTCAAGTGTGGTTACAGTATAATAGATTGAGAGTGAAACCCAGGAGAAGAGACTGAGAGCATTTGAGGTGTGGATGTAGTTTTGAATTGATTTGATTTGAAATACAAAGAGAAGACTTATAAGTCTGCAAATGATCATACATACATTTAAAAAGTGTTTTTATTTTTTTTTTCTATCTAGTTCATGAAAATTTTACATAGAAAATCCTTTTGAAGAATCCTATTTTTATCATGTCATACACTGTAGGACAAAATAGTACTGTCTCATAGGATTTTGAAGACTGTAGTCTTTATAGGTGTCCTGGCATGGCACCTTAAGACAAAGCACTTGACCTCAAAGTTGGTTTGAATCACTAGGTCATCAGTTGAAACTCACCAGCTTCTCCTGGGAATCCTTTTATAGAGTCATGAGTTGGAATCAACTCAATGGCAGTTAACAACAACAACAGCCTTTATAGGGATTCCTAGCATGGCACCATAATAGAAGCACTAGATATCAAGGTCAGTTTAAACTACAAGGTCAGTAGTTCTAATTCACTGACTGTCCCTCAGAAATCCTATACAGGGTTGCTATGAGCCAGAACTGACACTACAGCACTTAACAACAACAATAATCTTTATAAGGAAGCCCAGGTGGAGCTGTAGGAAAAGCACTAGACTTGTAGTGCAAGGTAGGCAGTTCAAACGTACCAGCAACCCTGTGGGAGAAACATTTGTTTTTCTGTTCCTGTAAAGATTTACAGTCTCAGAAACACCATACAACATTGTTATGAGTCAGAATCAGTTTGATAGCACTGGATTAGCACTTGGTTTTTGAAATCTTTATAGTGGAACCTTCATTTTACTGTTGAGCTGCTAACCACAAGGTCTGCATTTCCAATCACCAATTACTCCACAGTAGAAAGATGAAGCTGTATACTTACATGAAGATTTACAGTCTTAGAAATCCTATATATGGTTGCTCTGAGTTGGAATGAGTTGGTTGGGAATATTTATAGAAACAGACCCCACATATTTGTCCATCTGAGCAGCTGGTGGATTTGAAACACTACTCTGAACCACTGACCCTTCAACTAATCCCTGAGCACCTAATCAGTGCTCTTTATGTAACATAAATATACTATGTTTATTATATAATTAATTGATAAAATGATAAACATGTAATCACACATTCTACAAAATAGAAAAAAAAAAGTTATTTCTTTGTGTGATTGTATATGGTACCTGTGGGTTGGCAATTATTGTCTTGAGTGTTGAGTTTTGAGTTTTGAGCAGACAATTTGGATACAAGACTTTAGAATTTGTTTATATATAAGTGATTTAATGATCCTTAGATGATGATCACTTTCTCTTTAAAGAAAAATGTATAGAAAGAAGGGTCCACACCTACCTTGATAAATTCTAAAATCTACATATTACAGAAAAGTAGTTTATTAAGCACTTGACCACAAGGTCAGTCTGGACTGCAAGGTTGGTGGTTCAAATTCACCAGCCACTCCTTGTAAACCCTATTCAGCATTTAACAGCAACAACAATTTCAAGATGCATGATATATTCTCATTACCTTGAGAAGGAAGGATTGGTATAATCATACATATAGATACATGCAATCAATTTAATATGTCTCCTCTAACCATGTTTTGTCCTGGTGTGGTGCTGTGGGTAAATGTACTGGATTTCAAAGTCAGTTGGAACTGCAAGGTTTGTGGTTCAAGCTCACCAGCTGCTCCTTGGAAACCCTATACATAGTTGCTATGAGTCAGAACTGACTCGAAGGCACTTAACAAAAACAACCATGTTTTGTAACTTCTACCAAAGACTTCAAGGAGCTCTGGTAGCATAGTAGTTGCGAATCAAGCTATGAACCACAAGGTCAGCAGTTCCAAACTACCAGCTGTTCCACAGGCATAAAGATTTACAACCTCAGAAACCCTGTACAAGGTCGCTATGAATCGGAACCGACTCCACGGCATATAACAACATCAACCAAAGACTTCCCAAAGGATTCTGGCTGAGAGAAGGTGAGAGAAGATGCTGATAGAATTATATTGTTCAATTGTGTGTGTTAATAAGGTTCTTGTGATTGTTAAAATGGAAATCTAACAAGGGGCTTGTTCATTGTTGCCATCCTGCTGAATATAAAATGAGCCATCTTGGTGAGATGAGTAGGCTGCGTGCTCCTTTGCTTGACTAACCAACCTTTACTTTGTTTGACTTCTGTTTCTTGAGACTTGAGCCAGTGACCTGACCTGATTTGAGAGCTCCCACAATCTTATGAGTCGACAGCCCAATTTTGCATGAATAGAGAGATTCCTCAAGACTATGGACTTGCCAGTCTCCATAGCCATGTTAGACATTTCTCTCATGGTCTGTGGGGTCTTTGAGATGTTGCAGGGAATTTCATAATCCTGGAATATAGGGGAGATTGTTGAGGGGAGGAAAATTGGTTGACATCAGGGATTATGGAGTGGTCAAGTCCTGGTGTGGCACTGTAGGATAA
>NW_006408529.1:4383442-4397583 GCF_000296735.1 Chrysochloris asiatica
TTCCCTCCATTTAACACAGTATATTTTATCCTGTACTCTACCTGATCTTCTTACCACTTAGATGTCTGTTCCTCTGTGTTTACCTTCTTTCACAATTGTTTTGATAATAAACTGACCTCCCAGATCCTCTGAATTTGTTCTTACAGTTTTGTTCATTTCTCGATGCTTCCATTTGTCTATTGAGTTCCAGGTGGTGCTGCTACATATGTCAATCTCTGGTTGTTGTCTGTTCTTGTTGGTTCTCTGTCAATCTCTGGTTGTTGCCTGTTCATGTTGGTTCTCTGTGTACATAACTCTCTTTAGGATATTTTTTAGTGCAGGGTTGGTTTTGACAAAATCCCTTAGCTTCTTTTTATCTTGGAATGTTTTGCTTACACCTTAGTATTTAATTGACAGCTTTGCTGGATAGAGGATTCTTGGTTGGCATTTGTTTTCTTTTAGTGTTTTATATATGTGTCCCATTGCCTTCTTATCTGCATGGTTTCTGCTGAGAGATCCGATCTTAATCTGACTTGCTTGCCTTTATATATAACATTTCTCTTTTATGTATCTGCTTTCACAGATGTTCGCTGCATAGCTGGTGTATGGCAGCTAGTCTTAGTTCTTGCCTGTATGGAGGGATTTTATAGGGTATGATTATAGCTTGACTATGAGAGGGGAAATACAAAAGAATCTGTAGCCAAATATGTTGTTGTTGTTATGTGCCGTGGAGTCGTTTCTGACTCATAGCGACCCTGCACAGGGTTTCTGAGGCTGTAAATCTTTACGGGACCAGAAAGCCTCATCTTTCTCCCATGGAACAGCTGACCTTCAGGTTCGCAGCCAAATATGAGTATGACTTTAAATGTCCCTCTCTCAGCTTCTTGCCTTCAAGGCCACCTGAGAAGTTTCACTATGCCATTGTTGGTCATTATGATGTAACTCAGGATTTAATTTTTAGCCTGTTTCCTTTTTAGTCTATTTCTTTCCCATTCTACAATCCCTGTTCAGGCCTTTTTCTTAATGGTAATCCGTTCAGGGCTGGCTGTGGCCATTTTGTGCCTTTCCCATTAAATTCTGAACAGATCTGTGAGCATGCATAGTAGAACCCTCTGGGGTGGGGGGAGTGTCCACTCACTCAGGCACTCCATCTAGTCACCAGAATGGAGGCGCACAGACAGGGAGAGACCAATGAACAGATATAAAACAAAATGAAACAAAAGAATATGCACACCTTTATCTCCAAGGATCCGTCAGGCATCCATGGCTGCTCTGATCCTTACCCTGCTCAGTTTCACAGAAAGATAGTCACTCTTGGAGCCGCTGAGCCTGGCAGAACCCTGAAAACACTAGATTTCTTGCTTCTGCTACAAATTCCACTGGCTGTAAGCCTTCAAACTTTCTAAATATTCCTTTATATGTGATTCAGAGTTCTGGGACCATCCCCTGAACCTGCTTCATCTGTTTTTCTGTGTTATTGCTGATGGAAATCCTCACTGCACTTCTCTCTGATATGTCATCAAGCCCCACCCTAATTTTTCTTATATGCTTTTAAAATGTCCAAAGATATTAGATTTTTCAGATAAATTGTTCAGTGTTTGCTGAACTTGTGACATTTAAATTTGAAGGGCAATCACAGTGGAAAGAGGTATCAGGAAAACCAAGTCAGGGAGGTTTCATAGATCGAACAGTAGTTGACACAGTCAGTGCTGGAAGATTAAGAAAGTGAGAAGTGAAAATTGCCATTTCAATTAGTCTACTTTGAGTCACCAGTGACTTTAACAAGGAATAATTTCAGTGGAGCATAGTGATAACAATTGAGTTGGAAATCCATAAAGAATGAATGTGATGTAAGAAAAGGAAAATAGCCTATGAGGGGAGCAAAAGGAAGATTTCAACTATTCTGCCTATTCTTTCACCTTTATGAATTAAGACAGAATGGTATTAGCTCAGGTCACTACACTTGTAAAATGGCAAATTAAGGGAATGAATTGGATGGCACAAAACTTGGAATTGTAGTAAATTGGCTATTGAGATGGTAAGATACTGATGCAGAATGGTCTGAACAGGTTGGAAAGATATAAAGTGAGCTAACTTTCTTCAATTCATTCATAAACTATTACCCAGATTATTTCAAGATATAAAGATATAAAGATATAAAGTGAGCTAACTTTCTTCAATTCATTCCTACTATTACCCAGAGTATTTCAAGTTTTCTGAAGGACATTTCAAAATCTTTATTCATAAAAAAGACATTTTGGTATATGATAATTTTACATTATCCAATTCCAGGAATACTCTGGTAGAATAAAAATAGAAATCATTACCAATTTTTAAAATATCTACCATTTATCCTCCATCACTCATCTGTCAGTATGTGTGTTGCTGTAATTCTGGAAGCTATGCCATAGGTATTTTAAATACCAGCAGGGTCTCCATGGTGGATAGTTTTCAGATGAGCTTCCAGAAGAAGAGAAATTAGGAAGAAAGAGTCAGATTACTCCTGAATACTTAGCATCTGAAGACCTTATGAATACTAGTGGAACACTATAAGCACTAGAAAATTTAATATTGAAACATAATGAAGAGAACCAGAATAGTGTCATATGTAGTGCCAGAAGATGAG
Source organism: Chrysochloris asiatica (assembly GCF_000296735.1). Classification (NCBI taxonomy): domain Eukaryota; kingdom Metazoa; phylum Chordata; class Mammalia; order Afrosoricida; family Chrysochloridae; genus Chrysochloris; species Chrysochloris asiatica. The sequence goes on from NW_006408529.1 coordinate 4,386,048, forward strand.
CCACTCAAGTTGGAAGGCACTCAAAATAAAACTGGGGAAGAGTTACTTACTTCATAGATTTGACCTTGATGATACAGATGGAGTAAAGCCTTTAGGATGTTCATTTACTGATGGGGCATAATTCAAAATGAAGAGAAACAGCTGTGAACATCCTTCAATAATTGAAACATGGAATGTAATAAAAGCATGAATCTAGGATAATTGGGAAGTCTAAAAATTTAAATAGAATGCATAGACATCAATATCTAAGGCATAAATGAGCTGAAATGGACTGCTATTGGCCATTTTGAATATGACAATCACATGGTTAGCTATGATGGGAATAACAAACTGAACAGGAATGGTATAACATTCATCATCAAAAAGAACATATCAAGAACAGTCTTGAATTGTAACACTTATAATCTGTGATAAGATAATATCCATATGCCTGCAAGTAAAACAAATTAATATCTATTTGCATTAGAAACTAAAGACCAAAGACCAGAAGAGTTGTGAGGTGACATCAAGGTCATACAAGAAGAGAGCAAAAGGTCATTAAGAAGATAAGAAAAAAACAAAAGACCAAAAAGGATGTCAGAAGAAACTCTGAAACTTGCTCTGCAGCATAGAGATTATAAAACAACTGGAAGAAATGAGGAGGTTAAAAAGCTAAAAAGAAAATTTCAAAGATCATCTCAAGAAGACAAAGTCAAATATTATAATGAAATGGACAAAGACCAGGAGTTAGAACACCAAAAGGGAAGGTAATGCTTACATTTCTTATACAGAGGGCACTAGAGAAAAAAAAAAAATAATAATAATCAAGCATCGAATTACAATATTGAAGAATCCTATGGGCAAAATAGTGAATAATGTAGAAAGCATCAAAAGAAAATGAAGGTAATATACATAGTCACTGTACCAAAATAAATAAATAAATAATTGGTCTATGTTCAGACTTTTCAAGAGGTAGCCTATGATCAAAAGCCTATGATCCTAAAGGAAGAAGATCAAGGTACATTGAAGGCATTAGTAAACAACAGGCTTCAAGAATCGATTAAATACAAATTGAATTCTTTGAACAACTGAGGCAGCCTGGAAGTACTCACTCATCAATACCAAGATATTTGGAAGACAACTATATGACCAGTTGACTAGAAGAGATTCATATTTGTGCCCATTCCAAAGAGAGGTGAACCAATGGAATGCAGAAATCATCAGACGATATTATTATTATCGCTAGCAAGTAAAATGTTGCTAACAATAATACAAAAACAGGTGGATCGTACATTGACAGAGAACTTCTATAGGTTTAAGCCAGATTCAGAAGAGGATGTGGAATGAGGGATATCATTGCTATGTCAGATGGAACTTGGCTGTAAGCAGAAAATACCTGGAGGATGTTTTGTTGTTGTTGTTAAGTGCCGTCGAGTCGGTTCTGACCCACAGCGACCCTGAACAGGGTTTCCGAGGCTGTAAATCTTTAAGGGAGCAGAAAGCCTCCTCTTTCTCCCACAGAACAGCTGGTAGTTTCGAACTGCTGACCTTGTGGTTTGCAGCCCGATTCAGAAGATGTTTACTTGTTCTTTATTGATTATGCAAAGGCTTTTGATTGTGTGAATCATGACAAGCTATGGACAACATTTAGGACAATGAGTACTCCAAACCACTCGTGAGCAACCTGTATATAGATAAGGAGACAGCTTTTTGAGCAGAACAAGGGGACACTGAGTGGTTTAAAATCAGGAAAGCTGTGTGCCAGGGTTGTAGACTTTCACCATACTTATTCAATCTATGATGAGCAAATACTCTGAAGAACTGAATTATATGAAGAAAAACATGGCATCAGGATTGGAGGAGGACTCTTTAACAGCCTACATTGTGTATATGATTCAGCTTTGTTTGCTGAAAAGGAAAAGGACTTAAAATACTTACTTATGAAGATCAAAGTCCACAGCCTTCATTATGAGTTGCACTTCAATGTAATACAAACAAAAGCCCTCACTACTGAATCAATGAAAAACATCCATATAAATGGAGAAAAGATTTATGTTGTCAAAGACTATATTTTTCTCAGATAAACCATAAACACTCAGGGAAGCAGCAGTCAAGAAATCAAATGATGTATTGCACTAGGCAAATCTGCTGCACACGTCCTCTTTAAAGTGTTCAAGAGTAAAGATGTCAGTTTGAGGACTAAGGTGCATGTGACCCAAGCCATGGTATTTTCAATAACCTCATATGCATGTAGATGTTGGACAGTAACTGAGAAAGACGCTAGTGGAATTGATGCATTTGAGTTACAGTGTTGGAGGAGAATATTAAAAATACTATGGACTAACAAAAGACCAAATCAACCTGCGTTGGAAGAAGCATAGCCAGAATGCTTCTTAGAAGTCAGTATGGCCAACTTGACTTCTCAAACTTTGGACATAGTGTCAGGTAGGACCAGTCCTTGGAGAAAGATATCATGTTATGAATTGGAGGGTTGGAGAGAAAGTCGCACACTCCCCAATTAGTTGGATTACCATAGTGACAACAGCAATGTGTTTAAATGTAGCCAAGATTGGTTGGTACACAGTCAGACTGTATTTCATTCTGTTGTGCATAAGGTCACTATTAGTCGATATTGCCTTGATGGCACAAAACAACAACAACAACCATTTATCCTACAATAGTCTTTATCTAATGAGTTGTAATAGCATAGTAGTAATGAGTCAGACTGCTAACCTCAAGGTCAGCAGATTGAAACCACCAGTCATTATGCAGGAGAAAGATGAGGTCTTCTGCTCCCATAAAGATTTATAGCTTCAGAAACCCTATGCAGGTCACTATGAACCAGAACTGACTCATCACCATCACCACCGTCACCACTCTTTGTCTAATTTAATTCTCATAGCATATGAAGTTAAGATTTATCCAAATTGTACAGATAAAGAAGTGGTTTCCAGAAATATTTGATTCCTATTTTCTTATTTCTAACCTTCTGTTATAAATTTGGTGTAAAGATTTGATAAAATACCTATAGCACATTGTAACTTATAGTGTGATAGTGCAACATTTGGCTGTAATCAACTTTCTGTTTCCTATCTAAAACTTGTTTTCCACTTGGAAATTGAATCTAATCTCTTCTTGCTTCCTTAAGCTTTTATCAGTTACAAATGTTCATATATCTATACTTTCTTATTTAAAAAGGGGGGCAGGGTCTACCTGATTATTCTTCTCAGCATAAAAATGCACTATAAAATTTTCCATAAAAACAAAAGTATTTGACCTTATATATTTCTCTAGCCAGCTCCTACTTTTTGGTTCTTTATTCCATCAAAACCAATACCAAAAATTTTCTCTATATGCTGTCATACCTGAATTCATTCTCTCTTCCATATTCCACTTAAACTACTGTCTCTTAGGCTTTATTTCACACCATTTCATTAAAATAGTGAATTTCATATTGCTAAGTGCAGTAATTAATTTTAAGTCCAAATATTACATGTTGACAGCATTTGATGCAAGTAGGTTATGCACTCCTTCTAGAAAAACATTTTTCTATTGGTTTCAGGTGGTGGTGGTGGTTATGTACTGTTGAGTCAGTTCTGACTCATAATGACCCTATATGGGGTTTCTGAGGCTGTAAAATTTTTATGGGAGCAGAAAGTCTGCAGTACTTCTGGTGGATTCAAACTGCACACCTTGAGGGTTAGCAGTCCAACATGTAGCCCACTACACTACCAGGGATCCTTCATCTGGTATCTAGGACACCACTTATTCATAGTTTTCTTCTTAGGTCACTGGTTGCTCCTTCTTGGTTTGCTTTTCAAACTTATTCTTTTCTGACAATAGCTCTATAAGTCAAAGAGTCTCAAGACTAAGCCCTTGGACAACTTCTCAACTACACACATTTCTGCATTGATCTCATCTAACTTCAAAATTTAAGTATCTTCCAAATTTTACCTCCATCCTAAATCTGTTATGTAAACACCAGATTCATATCCCCTTCAAACTATTTATCTCCACTTGGTTGCAACAGGGACTTCTGTATTATTCCCCTATTCTTCTAATTACTGTCAAACCTGATGGCTAAGACAGTACACATTTATTCTCTTAGAATGCTATATGCAAGGAGTCCAATTACTTGGGTTAAAACAAGGTGCCATTTTACTTTGTACTCTCCCTCTAGACACTCTAATCAGATCTATTTTCTCACCTTTTCTACCTTATAAAGTGATATTCTTTGCATGGCCCCTTGTTTGATCTTTAAAGACAACAGCATAGCAATTTTACATTACCTTATTCTTTTGTTGTCAAATCTTCCTTTGCCACTTTATTATAATGACTCTTGCAAATGTATTTAGGATCTATCCAGATTGTTAGGTGCCGTCAAGTTGGTACTGACTCATAGCAACCCTATGAACAGCAGAATGAAACACTGCCCAATTCTGGGCCAACCTCACTACTATTGCCACACTTGAGTCCATCGATGCTGCCACTTGGTCAATACATCTCATTATGGGTTTTCCTCTTTTTCTCTGACCCTCCACCTTACCAAATATGATATCCTTCTCCAGGGACTGCTCCTTCCTAACAATACGTTTGAACTATGAGAGGCGAAGCTTGGCCATCTTGGCCTCCAAGGAGCACTCTGGCTACACTTCTTCCAAAATGGATCTATTAGTTCTTGTGGCAGCCTATAGCAATTTTAATATTCTCCTTCAACTCCATAACTCAAAAGCATCAATTCTTCTATGATCTTCTTTATTCAGTGTCCAGATTTCACATGCATATGAGGTTATTGAAAATACCATGGCTTGGGTAAGGCATACCTTAGTCCTCAAGCTGACATCTTTACTTTTCAACACTTTAAAGAGGTCTTGTGTAACAGATTTGTGTAATGCAATACGTCGTCTGATTTCTTAATTGCTGCTTCTGTGAATGTTGATAGTTGATACAAGAATAAAGAAGTCCTTGACAACTTCAATCTTTTCTCCGTTGATAAGAGTGTTGTTTATTAATTCAGTGGTGAGGATTTTTGTTTTCTTAACATTGAAGTGCAATCCATACTGAAGACTGTGCTCTTTGATCTTCATCAGTAAATGTTCTAAGTCCTCTTCACTTTCAGCAAGCAAGGTTGTATCAACTGCATATCACAGGTTGCTAATGAGTCTTTCTCCAATCCTGATGCCAGGTTTTTCTTCATAGAACCCAGCTTCTTGGATGATTTGCTCAGCATGAATAAGTATGGTGAAAGAACACAACTTTGTCGTACACCTTTTTAATTTTAAACCATTCAGTGTTCCTATGTTCTGTTAGAATAACTGCCTCTTGGTACATGTACAGATTCCTTATGAGCACAATTAAGTATTCTAGAATACTCATACTTCACAATGTAGTTCATAGTCTGTCATGATCCACACAATCGAAAGCCTTTGTGTAGTCAATAAAGCACAGGTAAACATCTTTCTGATCAGCCAAGATCCATTGGACATCAGCAATGATATCCCTGGTTCCATGGCCTCTTATAAATCCAGCTTGAACCTCTGGAAATTCTCTGTCAATGTATGCTTACAGTTGTTTCTGTATTACCTTTAGTAAAACTTTACTCTCATGGGATATCACAGATTGTCTGATGATTTCCGTATTCCGTTGGGTCACCTCTCTTTGGACAATATGGATCTCTTCCAATCAGTCGGCCAGATAGTTGTCTTCCAGATAATCCAGGATAGTATTTCTATCTTGATTCATAATCACACTTGCCAATGACCTTTGGTCACATTGCTGTTGTTGTTAAGTTGGTTCTGAGTCAAAGGAATCATGTATAGGGTTTCTGAAGAACTACTGGTATGTTGGAATAGTTAACATTGTGGTTAACAATCCAGTGCTTATTGTACAGTACCATACCAGACTTTGCATTAGCTAATATTATAGGAAGTCTGGGAATTAAGATGTCTAACCTTTGGAGGTCAGTATTAAGTTAAACATAATATTTAACATGCAACACAGCTAATATAAAATTATTGTTTTCCTGTATTCTTTGTGTTTTTTGTCTTACTCTTTTCATCTCATTGAACAAATCATTATGCCTAAAATGTTATTCAGCCAGATATTCCAGATGAATTCATATAAACTCACATTTCTTTCTATTACCCTCACAATTGTTCACTAGTAAATCTTGTCACTGTCTTCTTCAAAATATATCCATCAGATCTTGCTGTCTCTACACTAACCCAAGACACTATCATCTCATATTTGATCTACCACAATCTACAACCTGATGACCAGTTTCTTGATTCCAATTTGCGTTGTCTATTATATATTTCCATAAAGAATTCAGAGCAATTTATTCATAGATTTATTCATATGATGCCGCTTCTCTCCTCAATATTTTCCAGTGTATTTTTTTCACACATAGAATATAATCTGAGTTATTCATAATGACTCATGTGACTCTATGTGAACTACTGTTAAAGACTCATCTCTTCCAAATTCTGCTACCACTTAGATTTCTTCTTCTACTTTTCTTTCATGTGCACATTTCATTAGAGACATGCTGGTTTTCCTGGGCTCCTTAAACAACCAAGCATGCCCTGAACTCAGAGTCCTTGGGCTTGTTATTTTCTGTCTATATTTTTCCCTCCAGATATTCCCATGACTCCCTCCTTACTAAATTTTCTTTTCTTACAAGTTTTCTCCTCCTCTGAGAGGTCTTTCCTCTATAAAAAAATGTATCTTCTCATCACACTCACTGTTGTTCCTTATCATTAGGTAACAACAATGGCACCAAACAACCCCTCCGTTCTACTCAGCTGAGTTAAATAATTCATTGTCACAGAACTCAGACAGCATATTTACAGTTATAGGTTTTATTAAGGAAGATAACAGGTTATAATTCAGGGGCAGAAATGTTCAGGGCACAGTTCCTCTAGTTTAGAAGTCTTTTCTCAGCTGTGCCCGTAGGGAGATCTTTAAGGTCAGCTGATAAATGACCAAAGGATAATCAACTCCATTAAAAACCTCAGCACAAAGGCAGTCAGCTCTAGCTCCATGGGTCAGCAAAAATAGATTCTCAATTAAATCATTGGATGCACCCCATTCCATAAACAAGCCTCTTTCCCAAAGGCACTCAGCTTTACTTACACCATGGACCATGGAATCCATGGTCTGTCTCATGTTCTGACTCTGTAACTCTGTGATCTGCTGCTGCCATTCCTTAGGCACTTCTCTGGTATCACATCTCTGTCCCCTCTACTAAGGAGGTTCATCACACAGGAATCTTGGGATCCAAAGCACACGCTCTACTCCTGGCTCTTCTCCATTGATTATAGTGAGATCCCTTTTCCTGCATTTTTTATAACCACATTAGAATTACACATTTTTATAATCAAAATTAACCTGTTAACAATCATTCCATCTTATCAGTGTCTTCTTCCACCATCCCTTGCAGTGAGAGTTAAAAGGATTATCTGCAGAAGAGTCATATGAAGTAATTCACTTCACTGTACTACTTGATATATTACAAACCTTTCTTTAATTTAGTTGTTTTTAGTAAGTTGCCCTTACAGTATTCAGGAAAAACAGAGCAATTCAGTACATATTCAAGAGGTCAAGACTATTGTTCATGGAATGCATGAGTGGTTCCCATTAGTTAATGAGCACAATAATGGAGAGGATTCTCTTACATCCTGCCTAAAGGGGTCACTCAAGAGAGTGCTGAGACCCTAGTTGTTCAAAAGCTAGAAATATACCCTGATTTTCCAGTGATATGGAATCATTGGACTATCTCTTTGATATCCCATGCTAATAAAGTTTTGGTAAAGGTAAAACAGAAATGGCTACAATCATACATTGACAGAGAACTTCCAGAGGATCAAGCTGAATTCACAAGAGGCCGTGGAACGAGGGCTATCATTGTTGATGTCTGATGAATCTTGGTTGAAAGCAGAGACTATCAGAAAGATGTTTACCTGTGCTTATTGACTACACAAAGGCTCTCAATTGTGTGGATCATGACAAGCTATTGACAACATTTCAAAGTATGGGTATTCTGGAACACTTCATTGTGCTCATGAGGAAACTGTACCTGAACAAAGAGGCAGCTGTTCGAACAGAACATGGGAACACTGGGAACACTGAATGGTTTAAAATTAAGAAAGGTGTGCAACAAGGTTGTATTCTTTCAACCTATATGTTGAGCAAATAATACGAGAAGCTGGATTGTATGAAGAAAAATGTGGCATCAGGATTGGAGGAAGACTCATTAACAACCTGCGATATGCAGATGATACAACCTTGCTTGCTGAAAGTGAAGAGGACTTAAAACATTTACTGATGAAGATCAAAGAGCACAGCCTTCAGTATAGATTACATCTCAATGTAAAGAAAACAAAAATCCTCACCATGGACCAATAAACAACATTTTTATCAATGGAGAAATGATTGAAGTTGTCAAAGATTCTTGGGATCAACTATCAACACTCATGGAAGCAGCAGTCAAGAAATCAAACGACATATTGCCCTAGGAAAATCTGCTGCACAAGACCTCTTTAAAGTGTTGAAGAGCAAAGATATTAGCTTGAGGACTAAGGTGCCCCTGACCCAAGCCATGGCATTTTCAATGCGAAAGCTGGACAGTGAATAAGGAAGACCGTAGAAGAATTGATGCCTTTAAGTTATGGTGTTGTAGGAGAATATTGAAAAGTGCCATGGGCTGCCAAAAGAACCAATAGATCCATTTTGGAAGAAGTGCAGCCAAAGTGCTCCTTAGAGGCCAAGATGGCCAAACTTCGTCTCTCATACTTTGGACATATTGTCAGGAGGGAGCAGTCACTGGAGAAGGATATCATGTTTGGTAAATTGGAGGGTCAGAGAAAAAGAGGAAGACCCCCAACGAGATGGACTGGCCAAGTGGCATCATCGATGGACTCAAGCATGGCAACTAATAGTGCAATTGACTCAGGATCGGGCAGTGTTTCAATCTGCTGTGCATAAGGTTGCTTTAGGTCAGCACTGACACTATAGCACCTAACAACAACAATAACAACATGGAAGTTATCATGACACAGGAAGAGATGAAATTTTACTGACCAAATTGTAATGTATTTACCTCTCTAATTTTATCCATAGAATATTTAATATGAATTTTACTAATATGAGAACACTTTTATTAAAAGCAAACAAACAAAACTGGTTTTCTGGTGTTTTTTGTTTTTGTTTTTGTTTTTTTCCTATTTAGTCTGTATACTATAATTTAATGGGGAAATCTTTATAAGCTCACTACTGTAGTTGTGGTAGTTGGTTCCAACTTATAGAAACCCTATAAAGATTTTCTAAAGAATGGCTGGTGAGTTTGAACTGCTGACTTTGTCATTCAAACCTACCTTGCAGTCCAGTGCTTATCCTACAGAGCAACACAAGGACTGGCTATAGATAGCCAATAGTATTGTGATAAAAAAGTTGTATATTTTCCTGATTCCAGTCCTACTTATTAAAATCAGCTTCCTTTTAATGCAGTACATTTTTAAAAATAGGAATTAATTGCTCTCAGGTCTGATACCGTAAGTCTAAAATAATAGTAAAAATTATTTTATTAAAGAAAAAGGAATGGCTTCCATTTTCTCATTAGATTATATCTGTTATAGTATTACTGAACATCGGTTGCATTTACCCACCAACTCCCTCAAATATAAATGAGTTCTGTATGTTTTTGTTTACCATTGAATGGAAAGAGTATGACTTAAAACCTTGTTATTAGTTTTCTTTTCAAAAAATGACTCTTGGATAATTAGATTTGTATCTGTTTATAAATATTTTATTAGAAATTTATTAAATAAGATTTAAGCCTTGTCACTGAGATGAATGGTGATTGTCTAATCTATGCCTGAATTTGTATTTGTAAAAATGCCTTTGTCTGCTGACACACTTTTGCATCAGCTTAATGAGAGTGAGGTTAGTTTACTCTATTTTTGCTTTGTTACATTGTCACAAAAATGTTTCTCACAGAAATATTCTCTTTTATTTCACTTTTCACTCTTGCATTATAGGTGCTTCTGTTTAAATGACTTGTGCATTAATTTATATAGGGATTCATTATGCATCAGAGTATATCATCAAAGAACTTCAAAAAAAAAAAAAATAAAGAAGCCTGTATATATTTAGTTACTGTGTTTCCATTGACCATTAATTGGCTTTTGGTAATGGATAGCTATGTGAGATTGATAGAGATTAGAGTAGGACTACCAGCTGTTCAAAATATTTGACATCATCTGTGCTCTCAGAGGTGTTTTTTACATAGAAATGAATTGTTGAGTATTTTAAAGTTTCCACATTCACTACTCTAATTTAGTATGTATATTTTAGAGTGCTTACATTTCAAGAATTTTTGTTGAACTAACTTTTACCTGTCCATTCAGGATATTATATCCATTAATATTCTGAATATATTTAGTGAGATTACATTTAGTGATCATAGAAATATCATCTAATGTAGGGGTCATATAATTCCAAATTATATTAATTCAAGCTAAACAACTAACATTAATTTTATTTTGTCTCAAAGGATTGGGATTTTTTAATTTACGTGTGTAGAGAGTGGAAGTCTTAATATTGTGTTATTTAATGTAAAATTATATGTATGCGGACCTTTTAGTAGTAACTGGATAGATCATGAATGTGTATCAAAATTTTAAAGGTCATGAAGCTCCTACTTGTATTCTATCAGTTCCTGGCACCTTATTCTTTGCCAATGCCTTCAATGCACCCTGGACTTCTTCCTTCTGTATCATTGACTCTTGATTATGTGCTACCTCTTGATATGTTGAACATTGACTATTTATTTTTGGTACAGCGATTGTGTGTTCCTTCCATCTACTTGTTTTTGTTTTTTACTATTGAAACTATTAAATTTATTTTTACAGTGAACATTCATTTTCTTGTGAGAAATTCTATGCACAAATATGTCTGCATATAAACCAGGGTGAGTCAAAAACTATCTATATTCTATCTATATTAAAACACCCATCCACAGTCACAGCTGGTGACAACATTGAGTGTGCACATGAAATGATTCTGTAGAATAGATGAGTAACAGTAAATTATGTGGGAAATCATTTGAAAATCAGCCATTGCTCTGTCTATGAAATAATCTATGACAGACTTGGGTTTCAAAAAGTTTCTGCAAGATAAGTACCGAAACAACTCACAGGAGTGCATAAACTGAAGTGTGTGAACATCTAAAAACAAAGTTTGGAACAAAATTTGGACCGATACACACAGGAAGGTAAGATTTTTTTTTAAAAAATCATTACTAGTGAAGAGACACGGAGTAATCACTATGAGCCTAAGTGTAATGGAAATATTCTCAATCGCCAACCAAAAAAAGTTCAAAGTTCAACCATCAGCTAGAAAATTGATGCTTATAGTACTCTGGAATTCTCAAGGGTTGATATTGGAACATGATGAGGAACAACATTCAACAGTCAACAGTGCTCTTTCCGGTGAGAGGCTCACTGAATATATGATGCATAAATTTGGGATTAAATGCAGAGAACTTCTATCCAAGGGT
>NW_006408529.1:4397933-4399930 GCF_000296735.1 Chrysochloris asiatica
TTTTTTTTTCATGTACACAAAAATATGCAGGAATCATTGAAACAACCAAAGGGCACATTCAACAAGTCGTCCTCCTGGCCGCCAGCACACAGCCTATCTCTTTCCATGAGTCTACAGCCTTAAGCTGCTCTATCTCTCCACACAATCACCTCTGCTTCCAGCTATGGAGTTGCTACTTGTCTGGTTAGGGTCTTATGTTCTTCTCATGCTCTTCCTTCTTGATGACCTGAGGCTCCTCTTTTCCTGGAATGTAAAATTAACTACTCCCCCCTTTTTGTTACACAACTTCTACCTTTACAGTTGTGACAATTTCAATTAGTCATGATAACAATTATTCACCATTGAATCAAATGAATCCTATATCTATCTCCTTTCACCAAACTCATCTAGACAAAATAAAAACTATTCAGTGAGGATTCTACCTTCCCCCACACAATCTGAAACGAAACTCCCTCTTGAAATCTTGTAAGCCAGTCACTTTGTGCCTTAATAGCCACCCCCTATATTAGGTAACAAATATCTAATTTCCCCATCTGTATCAACTCTGTGTACAGAGGGGATATGTTTGATCCTGGATGTGAAGATTACATTCCTCTCAGTTACTATTTTGAGCTGCTACATCCATAAATATGGGTCAAGTTCATCAAATTGTAGCAATGTACACTTGCTTTATCAAATTTCTTTATCTTTATCTAATCAAGTTCTGATCGTCAAGCCATTGAAGCTAGGTCAAATGAATACCATCTTAAAGTTTGGGCATTCTTGTGTATCTTCCACCTTGTCATATCAGCTAGATGCTTCACTCTCAGCTCTAGCCCAGCATTGCTAGGTCAGTGTCCATGGGTTCAAGAGTTTCCTAATCTCTCCAAACTTCAGACCAACCAGCCTTTCCTCTTCTCTCTTTCATCTCAAGTCGATGATAATCTATGGAATGTGGTGGAACCCAGCCCATATCTTCATTTTGCCTTTCCCTCACGTCCACTCACAGGTAGACCAATGCAGTGGCCAGCAAGCTTACATGCCTGCTCGTGTTTTCCCTTTGAGTTTTAGTCTTGGGGGTGGGGGTATTTGTCCTGAAGGGACTAGATTGCTTGCCTTGATGGCTCCCTGATGAACAGCTTGCTTGTTCTTGTAATAACTAAATAGACTGAGACTGCCATTTTTTGTTTTTGCTTTTTTCCTGCTCATCTTTCTTTCAAGAAGTATCTTCTGTTAGTCTATCTACTCAGGGCTCATCTGCATATCCTTCCATGTGTGAATGTTCCACTTCAGGAGGTTCTGGATGGGGCTCAGGAGTCCACATAAGGTATATACATTACCGTCTCCACAAGAAACCCATTTAAATGGGCAAGTTCTAGAACCCCTTTTAGGTATTCCAATCAGTTATAGTCTGAAGACAGGCTTAAAAGCTTTCATAATCATGCTTCCCAATATTCCATTCTATCCCTCTTAAGTGTCTATTTTACAATAGTATGCAAGGGAAACCAATATCCATGTTAAGATGTCAAGCATCTTAACATTATTTCTCCTCTTCAGACTATGCCTCAATTCCTGTATCACAAGGCCCTTGTTTCCAAGTTTGAGCATAAATCACTATTTACCTCTGTCCCATTTAACCCATGCAAATCTACCTAAGTGTTCCCCTATCTACCTCGTTCTTCCACTCCCCTTCCTCTTCTTGTGTATTGTCCTTCCCTTCTTTGTATATTGCATTCCCCAACACCCAAGCTATGATGTCAATATCCCCTAACCTAAGCTCTACCGCCACCTCACTACCACCCCTAGTAACAGATTAAGTTTTTTTTTTTTTCTTCTTCTTTTATTATGGGTGTCTTTCTCTTAAGCTTTTACAATATGGGTCATACACAATATTTGTCCTTTTGTCACTGATAAATGTGGAATTTGTGGCTTAATGTACTGAACTGCAGAGTTGTTTTGAACTGCATGGTTGGCAGTTTAAGCTCACCAGCTACTACTCAGAAACCCCACACAGGTTC
>NW_006408529.1:4427040-4441082 GCF_000296735.1 Chrysochloris asiatica
GGGGGGACGGGGGAAGGATTGCATGAAGAGGATTTTAACCATGGCAATGAGACAATATACGATAGAATGAATGTAAAACTAATGTTCTCCCATGTAAACTATCACATAATTCACAATAAAACATCTAAGAAAAAAAAAGACAAATTCTTGAGTACAAGTAGAAAAATACCCAGAAATACTCACACAGAGTCTGGCTACAACTATAGATGGGATGTGTGATTCTGTTCATGTGAAACAAGGAACCTGATTTCATCATACTTTGTGTTGATGAAATTTTATCATATGCATTATTAAGGTAGGTAAGCTAGACATTTGGGAGACTGTGAATTTCTTATGTAGAAATATATTCTTTACCAATTTTGTCATCTTTTGAGAGAAAACAATGAGGTCAGTTATATGGGGCACTGGGAAGGAATATGCAAGTTAGTGAAGGTTTCCCCAAACCTAGAGAAGGTACCCAATTTTCTGAACTTCTTTTTCTGAATAAGAGATCACTATGTAAGGTATGTAAGAAGGGAAGGGATTCAAATGACAATGCATCTCAGCATCTCACCTGATCTAACTTCTAGACAGAGACCCTTCCCAGGCAGGTGTGGCTCTGGGCATACAAATGGTAGGGTTAATAGGTGGTAGGGATTGGTGCTTAAATTTTAACTGACATTGGTCAGGGGAGATTTGATCTTATTGCCAAGCAAGTTGGAGTCCTCTCCAGGACAGGGACTATAAGAATCAGGTGCCAGCTTGAAGGCCTGTCAGTAAGCATTCCTTGATACTCCTTCCATGGTATGGGGGAATCTGTCTACATGGATTATGGGTCTTCATTTATTTTTTCTTTTATATTCTAGGAAAGGATTAGTCTGTCCTTTATGGCTGTGGTTTCCAAATTTACTTGATCAGGAAATTGTTAGGAAAAAATTAAGTATGTACCTCTGATACATGTATCTCTTTGCTTGTTTATACATGTGCGTAACTCAAATAACATACTTTTCATTTGTGGAAATAAGCAAGGAAATTAGGGATGATATTAAAAATATATATCCTACTTTAAGGAGCTCTGGTAGCATAGTGGTTATGAATCGGGCTGCAAACCAAAAGGTCAGCAGTTCGAAACTACCAGCTGCTCCACGGGAGAAAGATGAGACGTTCTGCTCCTGTAAAGATTTACAGCCTCGGAAACCCTGTTAAGGGTTGCTGTGGGTCGGAACCGACTCGACAGCACTTAGCAACCATAGCAACAACATGTAAGGTACAGATAATAGTAATAATTAATATCATCATTATAGTTATGATTAGGGAGCACCTTGGTGCTATATGATAAGCACTGAACTGTGAGCTTTCTGTACCCTCAGATATGTAAATCCTCAGAGACCCTATAAAGGGGTCTTCATGAATCTGAACTGACTCTACGGCATTTAACAACAGCGTCACAGTTATGATTGTTTGACATATTTTGTGCTGCTTCTTTATGGTAGACATTAAGGATTGTTGTTGTTAAGTCTCATTGGGTTGGTTCTGATAAACCCACAAGCTGCTGCTATTCAGAAGCCCTTTATAGGGTTTTTGAATAGCAACAGCTTGTGGGTTTGAACCACCGACCTTGTGGTTCACAGCCCAGTGCTTATCCTATAGTACCACACCTACATACTTCAAAATATATTGCCCATCTATGGATCTGATGAGAGTTCTGGTGTGATGCTATAGGATAAGCCCTGGAATGGCAACCTAAAGTTTCAAACACATCAGCCACTGCTCAGAAACTTTATACAGATCTCTATGTGTCAGAACTAACTGGACAGAATTTAACAACATGATGGATTTGATGCAGAAGAAAGATGAGGCTTTGTGCTTCTGAAAAGACACACAGCCATGGAAATCCTATTTGGGGTCCCTATGTGTTGAACTGATTTGAAGGCACTTAAGAAACATGGGTTATCATTAAGATCAATAGTTCTCGTAAGAATAAGGTGAAATTGAAAGAGAAAATATCTTAATTCTTCCATGGAAAATGCTTTCACGTAAGAGTAGATCAGTTCCTTGAAATGAAGTGGAATATGTAACAAGATAAAAGTGAACTTTGAACATATAGGAATAGAGAAATATATGATAAATAAAATAATTTAAATATAGCTCTTAAGATACATAATTAATGAAATGTGAGCTGCAAGTTTCTTATTTATGTCTTTTATATTTTGTGTCCTAAGTGTATTAAAGTATATCAAGGCATGAGGAACTTAAAAGAAAAATATATCATTTTTGACTATCCTGTTTCACCATTTCACCTATTGTTTTTGTTGGGTGTGGTCTAGGTTGTTCTGACCAATAGCAAATTTTGCACAGTAGAATGAGACACTACACAATCCTGTACCATCCTCACCTCACAATTTTTGTTACACTTAAGCCCTTTGCATTACTACTCTGCAAATTCATCTCATTGAAGGTCTTCCTCTTTTTTGTTGACCTTCCACTTTACCAAGCATAATATCCCTCTCCAGGGTCTGGTCCCAAATAACATGTCAGAAATATGAGAAACAGTGTTCACCATCCTTACTTCTAAGGAGCAGTCTGGCTGTACTTATTCCAACACAGGTTTGTTTGTTCTTCTGACAGTCTATGGTACCTTTCTTATTCTTCTCTAACACCATTTATTTTATTTGGTACTATTTATTTGAGCTTATTCTATTTGATACTTTCTTTTGTGATGTGTCACTTATATAATACCAATGAGATCATATTATTTAAAATAAATAAACAGCTTACTTATCAGAATGTTTAATTAAAAAAAAACTTTCAATTTTTTCACCAATTCCAAAACATCATGAATCCTGATTAGATCTCTTTTTGCTGTTACTATTGGTTATATTTTAAAAACTATGCTTAATTTTATCAATAAGAAACAATAACTCAGATGCATTAGTTCTTCTCATGTCTTCCTTATTCATTGTCCAACTTTCACATGCATATGTGGTGATTTAAATTACCATGGCTTGAGTCAGGTACATCTTAGTCCTAACACTGACATCTTTGCTCTTGAACACTTTGAAGAGGTCTTGGGCAGCAGATTTCAGCTGACATACTTATTTAAAATTATAAAAACATGTCATCGTTTATTACAAAATGGTAAAGACTTAGTTTCTATCCCCAAAACTGACATGCCATTTGTATTATTAACAGAGCCACTGAGACTATTTAAAATACTTTATGGACATTTACAGTGGAGGGCATATAGAATGATAAGTATTCAAATTTTAATATATTTCATTTGGCACAGTTGGGACTGTTCTTTGTGAACTGTTAATCTTTTTCAACCAATACAACAAAATGTCAGTATCTGCATTTGGAGAGTATAATAGGTTTATGTCCTGAAACAATAAAGTTATAATAGCCTGTCTGTTACTTGGTGGAGATATACAATTTCAACATGAACAAAGTGTTGCCTGCCCTTCTTTTGCTCAAGGTTCTTTAAATGTACACTTTATTTCCTATCAGGAATGTTAACCACATTTCTAATTGTTTGCTGTAAAATCAACTGTATAGCCTAGAAGAATTTGCCATTGCATTATAAGTCACTTTAATTTTCTATTTTTCATATAAGTAGCAGCTAAAACATTGATATTTGTAATGAAAAAATAATGTTGCCCTGGCTTACATGCAATATTTACTGATTTAATCTAGAAAAACTAAAATTTGTAAAATTTTTGCACATTCATTATAAATATAGAAATGTTCAAACACTGTAGACAGTTCATACAAATTTTGTGTTTCCATCAATAGCAATATGCAATTTCATTCCTCAGTAGAAGGGGATGAGTTTATTCTATTTGAT
This sequence comes from Chrysochloris asiatica, assembly GCF_000296735.1. Taxonomy (NCBI): domain Eukaryota; kingdom Metazoa; phylum Chordata; class Mammalia; order Afrosoricida; family Chrysochloridae; genus Chrysochloris; species Chrysochloris asiatica. Next base: position 4,430,864 of record NW_006408529.1, read on the forward strand.
ACTTTCTTTGCTGATGTTTCACTTCTATTATACCACCAAGGTCATATTATTTAAAATAAATAAACAGCTCATTAATCAGAATGTTTAATTTTAAAAAAATCTTTCCATTTTTCACCCATTCCAAAACATCACATATCCTGATTAGATATCTTTTTGTTGATACTATTTGTTATGTTAAAACAACTATGTTTAATTTTTCCAATAAGAAACTGTTACTCTTGGGGCTGGGCTTGATGGTGGATGGGGAGAAGTGTAGTGAAGATCTCTGTCAGCAATAATACAGAACACCGGATGCAGCAGGTTCAGTGGATGGTCTCAGAATTCCAAACCACATATAAAGGCATACTTAGAAAGTTTGAAAGCTTACAACCAGTGGAACATGTAGTAGAAATAAGAAATCCAGTGCTTTTCCAATCTGATGGTCTCAGCAGCTCCTGGAGCAGTCATCTTGGGTGAGACAAAGATGGGGGAAGGGTCAGAATCACCATGGACACCTGACACCTGACCAATCTTTAGAGATAGAGGTATGGAAATTCTTTTATTTATTTATTTATTTATTTATTTATTTTGTATCTGTTCATTGGTCTCTCGCTGTCTGCACACCTTCAGTCTGGTGACTAGAGAGGGTTCCTGAGTGAGTGAACACCTCTTCCCCCCAATACCCATGGAAGTTTCCACTATGAAGCACACAGATCTGCTCAAAATTTAAAGGAACAGTTTCTACTTAAAACCAAACAGAAGTGTAAAATGGCCTCAGCCACCCCTGAAGTGTTTATCACTGAGAAAAAAAACAACAACCTGAAAAAGGGATTGTGGAGCAGGAGAGATACAGACTAAAAAGGAAATATGCCAAAAATTAAATCCTGAGTTACATCATAATAACCAACAGTGGTATCTTGAAATTTCTCGGGAGGCCTTGAAGGCAAGAAGCCTAGAGAGGGAGTCATGCTCATATTTGGCTACCGAATTGTTTGTTTTTTCTATTCTTTCTTTTCTACAATTATAGAACGAAGTATTCAATCTGTCTTTTTTGCTGTTACTGCTTTATTTTTTGGTCCTCTCTTTACCTTTAACGGGCAATTTCTATCCCTACATTAAACAAGAAGAGACAGCATTTGCAGTCATATACTCAAGCTACAATCACACCCAATAAAATCCCACCATCCAGGCAAGAACCAATATGAGCAGCCATACAGCAGGTAGGCAGCCAACATCTGTAACAGTTACTCTGATTTCAGTAAAAAGAAGAGTGAAAAGGCAAATCCATCTCCTGGTCATATCTACCTGGAGGCAATCAGAAAGCATAATAAAATATCAACATGCATGCATGTAAGTATTCAGGTCACATCTAACTACTGAATATGCCCAAGAAACAGATAACTATCTCTGGACAAGTCCAGAAACAAGATAAAATGACTAAGACAAATTAGCTGGAGGTAGATGTAGACTTCATACTGAAAGGAGAACAGGCTTTGGAAATGCCTGAGAAGGAATTCAGAAAAATGATAATGAAATATATCAAAACAGTTTACAGAGCAATTGAAAAAAATAAAGAAGTTAGGAAAGTGCTACAGAAACAATCCAAAAGATAGATGGAACATTGAAAACAATTAAAAATGTATAAAAATAAGTCTAAATGATTAATAATAGAATATAAAAAATGAACAATAAACTGAAAGGGCAAAGAAAAATTGAAGAGATGGAAGCTAGAATTAGTGATCTGGAAGACAAATCTCTCATTACTACTAAGATTGAAGAGCAAGCATAAAAAAAGTTTTAAAAAATCCAAAGTAGGTCTAAGATTTATGTTGGACAACATGAACAGGAATAACTTAAGAATCATCGGAATTCTGGAACAGGAAGAATCACACAAGTCCACAGAGGAGATAATTGAAGATCTGCTGAAATAAAATTTCCTTAATATTCTGATATGCATTCAAGAAGCTCAATTAACTCCAAGAAGGATAGACACAAAGGAAAATCACAAAGACATAAAATAAAGAAGCTCTCCAAAATCAAAGACAAGGATGGAATACTGAATGCAGCTAGGTAAAAGAGAAGTGTTACTTATAAAGACAAGCAAATCACATTAAGCTCTGATCTCTCAGTAGAAAGCATGCAGGCAAGAAGGCAATGGAGGGACATATATAAATCCCTGAAAGAAAAAAAAATTCAAACCAATAATCCGCTACCCAGCAAAACTGTCAATCATATATGATGGTATAATCAAAACATTCCAGGATAAACAGAAGCTAAGGCATTTTTCCAAAGCCAGCTCTGTTGCAAAATATCCTAAAGGAAGTTCTGTGGACTGAGAGCCAACAACAACAGACAACAACCAGAGGTTGACATGTATGGCAGCACCACTCAGAAGTCAACAAATGGAAGAGTGAAGAATAGAACAAAATTATAAGAACAAATTTAGAGGACCTGGGAGGTCAATCTATGATCAAAACAATTACATTGTGAAAGAAGGTAAACACATAAGAACAGAGATCTAGGTGGTGAGACGGTCAGGTAGATTACAGGATAAAATAGACAGTCTTAAATGGAGAGAAAAGTTAATGGAATGTAAGGTAACCTCAATGAAAATTAATACCGCACAATATACCAAGAAAATGAAAATCCAAGAAGAACATGGAAACATTAAAACTATTAAGAAACTGGTTCTCTGCTCCTCCCCATTCAACAGGCAGTCACAGCTTCTCTTACAGTAGCAGTTGCATTGCTGAGACAGGAAGGTAAAAGTCAGCATCAACTAATTTGGCTGTATTGGTTGCCTTGTCAACAGGGCTGCTGTTAACTCTGGCAAAGTGGAGGTTGTTGCCATCAACGACCTCTTCATTGACCTCAACTACATGGTCTACCTTTTCCAGTATGATTCCACCCATGGCAAGTTCAGTGGTTCTGTAAAGACTGAGAACAGCAAGCTTATCAACAATGGGAAGCCCATCTCTGTCTTCCAGGAGCAAGATCCTGCCAACATCTAGTGGAGTGATGCTGGTACTGAATATTTTGTGGAGTCCACCGGTGTCTTCACAACCTTGGAGAAGGCTGAGCTCACTTGTAGGGTGGTGCCAAAAGGGTAATCATCACTGCCCCTTCTGATGATGTCCCCATGTTTGTGATGGGCATGAACCATGAGACATCTGACAACTCCCCCAAGATTGTCAGCAATGCCTACTGCACCACCTACTGTTTGCCTGCCCCACTCCCAAGCCAAAGTCATCCATGACAACTTTGGCATCATGGAGGGACTCATGATGGCTGTTCATGCCATCACTGCCACAAAGAAGACTGTGGATGGCCCCTCTAGGAAATTGTGGCATGATAGTTGTGGGGCTGCACAGAATATCTTCTCTGCATCCACTGGTGCTGCCAAGGCTGTAGGCAAGGTCATCCCTGAACTGAATGGAAAACTTACTGGCATGGCCTTCCATGTTCCCACTCCCAATGTGTCTGTAATGGACCTGACATGCTGCCTAGAGAAAGCTGCCAAATACGATGACATCAAGAAGGTAGTGAAGCAGGCATCAGATGGACCCTAAAAGGCATCCTGGGTCACATGGAAGACTGGGTCATCTCCTGTGACTTTAAAAGTCACTCTTCCACGTTTGATGCTGGAGCTGGCATTGTCTTCAACGACCACTTTGTTAAGCTCATTTCCTGTTATGAAAATGAATTTGGCTACAGCAACAGGGTGGTGGCTATTATGGTCCACATGGTCTCCAAAGATGAAGAGCAAGCAGCCTTAGCAACAGCACTAGAAGAAGACAGAGGACCTCAGCTGCTGGAAGTCCTTACTGCAACTCTACCTTCCTAAACATTGAGAAGCATACATACTCACAGTTTCCATCCAGAACCCCTGGAGAGGTGGAGGGGCTTAGAGAGCCCAGTTTTGTCTGATGCCATCAATAAAGTACATTATCCAGAAAAAAAACAAAACAAAAAGACACACACACAGAAAAAAAAAAAAAAAAATACATGAACTCAGCACAGGGAGGCAAGCAGAATGAAGAAATCAGCAGCACCACAAAAAAACAAACATAATGGCAGCAATTAATCCATAACTATCAATAATTACACTGAATGTAAGCAGATTAAATGCACCAGTTAAAAGATGGAGAGTGGCAGAATGGATAAGAAAACAAGATCCTTCAGTAAGCTGTCCACACAAGACACACAATAGACACAAAGACAAAAACAGACTAAAAGTTAGACGATGGAAAAAAATATACCAAGCTAATTGCAATCAAAAACAAGAAGGAGGGGCAAACTAATATCTGATAAAATAAACTTTAAAGCAAAAACAAGAATAATAGATAAAAATGGGCATTATATCATGAATAAAGGGACAATTGAAGAAGATGACATAACCATAATAATATCTATGCTCCCAATGAAAGAGCTCCTAAATACATAAAGCAAAACATGAATAGATTTGAAGAACGAAATACACAAAGATACAATAATAGTGGGAGATTTTAATATACCACATTCGAAAATGGATAGAACAACCAGAAAGAAACTCAACAAAAACTAGAGGAACTAAATAACACAATCAGCCAACTAGAACTCATAGATGTGTACAGCGAATTCAACCCAACACAACACAGCATTATTTTCCAGTGCACATGAAACATTCTGCTGAATAGACCATGTGTTAAGCAACAAAACAAGCCTCCATAAATTTGCAAACATCAAAATACAACAAAGCATCTTCTCAGACCACATAGTATCAAATTAGAAATCAACTATAGGAAGACCAAGGAAAAAAAGTCAGATACATGGAAACAGAATAACACCCTGCTGAAAATCTATTGGATTGTAGAAGAAATAAAATGTGAATTCAAAAAATGTTTAGAAAGAAATGATAATGACAACACAACACACCATAATCTTTGGGACATGGCAAATACTAGTAGATATATGCATATCAATATTCATAGCATCACTATTTGCAATAGCAAATAGATGGAGACAGACTAAGTGCCCATCAATGGAAGAATGGGTAAACTATTTTGGTACATACTCATAATGGAATATTATGCTACCTTGAGGAATAACAAGGAAGCTATAAGCCACCACATAACATGGATGAACCTTGAGGACATTACACTGAGAGAAATTAGTCAGTCACAAAAGGACAAATATTGCATAGACTATTATCGTAAAAGCTTAAGAAAGATGCCCATAGTTAAGTGAGAAGAAGAAAAAAAAGTTTTCTTTTTTGGTTACCAGTAGGGGTGGGTTGGGAGTTTTGGGGGGATGTGGACAGAGGTGATGGTAAAGCACAGGGTAAGGGGCATACATATCATAGTTTGGGTTTTGTGGAGGGCACTACACAAGAAGGGGAAGGGAGTGGAAGAACAAGGTAGACTGGGGAATACTGAGACTGGTTTGCCAGATTAAGTGGGACAGAGGTAAATAGTGATACATGCTCAAACTTGGCAGAGATCTGTGACACAGGGATCTACATGTAGTCTGAAGTGGGGAAATAATACTAAGATGTTTGACTATCTTATGGATATTGATTTCCCTTGCCTACTATTTTTAAATTGACACTTGAGTGGAAAAGAGAGGAATGTTGGGAAACATGATTACAGAAAGATTGTAAGCCCATTATCAGCCTATAACTGATTAAATTACTAAGAAGAGATTCTACAACTTGCCCAGTGAATAGGACCATAGGTGTCTTGCAGAGTCTTGCAGTGTATAGGACCATAGGTGGAATCCTGAGTTCCATCCAGAAACTTCTGAGCTGGGACATTTCCACCAGAAAGGACAAGCAGACCAACCTGGAATAGCTAGGCTGACAGAAGATACTTATTCAAAGAAAGATCATCAGGAAAAACCCAAAACAAAAATGGCAGTATGATTGGCTACCACAAGAATAAGCAAGTTGCTCACTGAGAAGCCAGCAAGGCAAGCAATAGATTCCCTTCAGGAAAAATTCCCCTTTAAGATTGAAACGCAAAGGGAACACATAAGTAGGCATGTAAACTTGCTGGTGACCACATTGGTCTGTTGGTGAAAGGCAGCAATGAAGAAATTAGGTCAACCATGTTCCATAGACTCCTGTTTATTTGGAGATAAGATAGAGAAGAGGATGAGCTAGTTGATCTAAAATGTGGTGAGACTTGGTGACATCTGAGCTCATGGACAAGGATATAGCCAGAGATGGCTAGTGATGAGCTGGAAGCATCCAGCTGATATGAAGTAAGGGAGACTCACAAGAACACCCAAACTTGTACATAGTACCCATTTGACCTAGCCTCGATGGCTTGATAATAAGAACTTGACTAGAAGAAGATTAAAAAACAAACAAATAAAAACAAACCATTTTAAATTTCCACTTGAAAGGATGAGCAGATGGGCCTGGAGTGGCTACAAGAACAGAAGATACTTCTTGAAAGAAAGACCTACAGGAAAAATAAAAAACAATAGAGGCAGACCGACTGTTACTACAAGAACAAGCAAGTTGCTTGCCCAGGAAAAATCAAGGCAAGTGGTCGGGTCCCCTCAGTGCAAAACCCCTTCCAAGACTAAGACTCAATGGGAAGACACGCTGTGATTGGTGACCATGCTCCTCACTGATAAAGGGAAGTGAGGGAAAAACAGCAATGAAGTGGCGAGCTAAGCCTTACAATGTTCAATAGACTTCTGTGAACCCAGGTGAAGACCTAATTGGCCAGCAGTGTGGCAAGACCTGAGGACTCTTGGGCACAGAGTCAGTGACATAGCCACAGAGGACTAGAGTGGATAGTGAAATATCCAGTGGATAAGAAGAGAGGGCATAGGCACAAGAACACCCACACTTTCAGATAATACCCACTTGACCTGGCTTCAATGACTGGATGATCAGAGCTCAAGCAGAAGAAGAAAGAAGAAGGAAAAAAGAGTAATCGGATACAATTTGATTCTCATTCCATAGAATTCCCTTTAGGATGTTTTGTAGCACAAGGTTGGCTTTTGCAAAATCCCTTAGCTTCGGTTTACCTAGAATTTTTTGCTTACACCCATCATATTTGATTGATCGCTTTGCTGGACAAAGGGTTCTTGGTTGGCAGGTTTTTTTCGTTCAGGGTTTTATATATGTCTCCCTATTGTCTTCTTGCTTGCATGGTTTCTGCTGTGAGATCTGAGCTTAATCTTGCTTGTTTGCCTTTGTATGTAACAATTCTGCTTTCCCGAACTGCTTTTAGGAGTGTCTCCTTATCTTTGATTTTGGAGAGCTTGATTATGATATGTCTCAGTGCTTTTCTTTTGGGGTCTATGCTTCCTGGGGTTCATTGAGCTTCTTGAATGTTTATCTTTTCACTTTTCAGGATGTTAGAGAAATTTTCTTCCTGTAGTTCTTCAACTATTTCCTCTGTGGACTTGTGTGATTCTTCTTGTTCTGGAATGCCAATAATTCTTAAGTTATTCCTTTTCATGTTTTCCAACATGTATCTTAGATGTTCTTCATATTTTTTTATCCTTTTTTCTGTTTGCTCTTCTTTCTTGGTGGTATTGAGAGACTTGTCTTTCAGCTCACTGGTTCGACCTTCCATCTCTTCTATTCTACTCCTTTGCCCTTTTGGTATATTGTCTATATCTGATATTCTATTATTGATTGTTTGGACCTCTTTCTAAAGGTTTTGAATTGGTTCCAATGCTGTAGCTATCTTATTTGATTATTCCTGTAGCATTTTCCTTACTTCTTCCTTATTATTTTTTTTTTTAACTCCATTTCAAAATGTTTTCAAACATTTTATAATCATTTTTCTGAATTCCTTTTCAGGCATTTCCAAGACCTGTGTTCCTTTCAGAATGTAGTCCAGGTCTACTTCCAGAATGTAGTCCAGGTCTGATTGTCTCAGACAATTTATCTTGTTTCTGGACATGTGCTGATATGGTCATCTGCTTTTGCTTCTTAGACATGTTTAGTGTTAAATTGTGACCTTAATACTTAATGAATATGTGTTTTGGTATTTTTTATGCTTTCGATTGCTTCCAGGTAGATGTGATCAGGATGTAGGCCTCCTTTTTCACTCTTCTTATTGCTTAACTCAGAGTAACTTTCACAGTTGTTGTCTGCCTCCCTGGTATATGGCAGTGGGTATTGGTTACTGCCTGGATTTTGGTGTTTTATAATGTATGCTTGTAGCTTGATTATATGGCAGCAGTTGCTGTTTCTTCTTGTGTAATATAGAAAGAGAACTAGTACCCCAAAGGTAGAAGGGGGAGCATAAAACAACAAAACAGCAACAGCAAAAAGGAAAAAAAAACAAAAACATTAGACTGGGTACTATAGTCTGTAATCTCAGAAAAGGGAGAGGAGGGGGAGAAGAAAAAAAAAAATCTGCAGCTTAATATGAGTATGATTTTAATGTCATCTTATAACTTCTTGCCTTCAAAGCTGCATGAGAGATTTCAAGGAGCCACTGTTGGTTGTTATGCTGTATCTCAGGATTTAATTTAATTTCTGGCCTGTTTAATTTTTAAACTCTCTTTCCCTCTCCACCTCCTTGTTCTGGCCTTTTCCATATTAAAAAAAAAAAAAAAAGTTCAGGTCTGGTTCTCAGTCTGAGAGTGTCTATGTGCATATGTGGCAGAAGAAGTGATCAGTGGTGATGGTAGGGTGTGTCCACTCACTCAGGCACCCCTTCTGGTCACCAGAATGGAGGTATGCAAACAGTGGGGGGCCAATGAACAGATATCCAAAAAAAAAAAAAAAAAAAAGAAAATCATAACAAAGCAAATCCGACAAAGTGTATTGTCCACCTTCGCTCTGAAATCCCCACGGTGTTTTTGTGAGGTGTGTCTGCTTCCCCACTTGGTCTTGCAGTTTGGTCTCACCCAAGTTGTCAGCTCCAGGCTACTGAGCCCATCAGATTCAAACGTACATGATTTCTTACTTTTGATACAAATTCCACTAGCTATAAACCTTCAAACTTTTAAAATATTCCTACCTATGTTGTCCCAAGTTTTGGAACTCTGCCCTGAATCTGCTTTGTCTAATATTCTGTGGTATTGCTGATGGTGAACCTCACTGCACCTTCACCCTAGGTGCCATCAAGACCTGCCTCCCTCAAATAAATGTTTTCAGAATAAATAATGCATGATTCTACAGTTAAGCATCATTAGCTCATTTTAGAAAAAAAAAAAAAAAAAGTTAAAATAATCTATCTTGCAGGCACTACACAATAAGAAACAGAATTTCTATTCCCTATGTAACTAACAGTGAATTTAAACTATGCTCATCACTTTAAACCTCTGTAAAACTATAGTCTTGGTACCATGCATGAAACTGATGTAGCCTAATACTCCCCAGTTTTTATGACCTAAAATATTGTACTATTTTAACTACTTGACCTCTGTTAACTTAATGGTTTTGGATTGAGCTTCTAACTTCAAGGTCAGCAGTTTGAAACTACCAACTATTCCACAGGAGAAAGATGAGGCTTTCTGCGCCTGAAAAGAATTATAGCCTCAGAAACCCTGTGCAGTCACTATAATATAGAATTGACTCCATGGCACATCACAATCATAACCAGTCTGTCTACTAAAAGTACCATTCATCTGTCAGTTTGTCATACTGTGATGACTTTTGTGTTGCTGTGATTCTGGAAGCTTTGCAGAGTACCCATGGTAGAGAAGTTTTAGTTGAGCTTCTAGATGAAGACACATTAGGAAGAAGTAGAGATGCAATATTTATGAGTATTTAGTTGCTAGAAACTTTAAGAACAGCAGCTGAACACTGGCATCACAATAATATTGAATAAAACATGATAAACAGCACCAGAATATTGCCTTGTAAAGTGTAGAAAGATGAGCCCCTCAGGTTGGAAGGCACTCAAAATGTGACTCAGGAAGGGCTGCCTCCTCAAATTAGAGTTAACTGTGATGACACAAGTGGAGTAATGCCCTCTGGACCTTAATTTTCTGCTGTGGCTCAATTCAAAATGAAAAGAAACAGCTGCAAACATCCATTAACAATCAGAATATAGAATTCACGAAGGAAAATTGCAACCATACATTGACAGAGAACTTCCAGAGGTTCAAGCTGGATTCAAAAGAGGACATGGAATGAGGGACTGTCAAGAGCCAACCTCCTATTGCCGTTTGACACAGTCCCGGCAAAGAAGAGGCATCAGCACGGTAAGATGACTTTTGGGAACGCACCAGTTGTCTCTTTTCCTTGGGGTAATACTGATTCCACTTGTGGGGATATATT
>NW_006408529.1:4442747-4445311 GCF_000296735.1 Chrysochloris asiatica
AAAAAAACAGGTTTGTTTCTGTCTTTTCATCATGATTATTTCTTCTGCAGTCTAGCCCCGAGCGTTAGATCTAATAAAAAGGAAGGGAAAATAATTTCAGGTACCCACTGGTGGATAAATCTGACTGGGGCTAGAAGAAATGTGATTTCTGAATAAATCCACACACTCCCTGTGGCCCGTAGTCTTGGTGGAGGTCGGAGTACTACAGTTTTTTTGCTCTATTTTGGTTTTGGTTTTGCTTTTACTTTTGTTTCTCTTTTTTGCCATTTTTGTCTTACTTTTTTCCTGGGTGTTGGAGTTTTATCTCCCTATGTTACCCAAGAAGACAGAGCAATCATGGTCACATAGTCAAGCTATAAGCATACCCTTTGATAGCCCACCATCTGGACAGGAGCCCATACCAGCTGCTACACATTACATAGATAATCAACACTTGCTAATATTGCTTGCAGTTGAGTAATAAGGGACATGAAAAGGTAAGTCTATCTCCAGATCACATACACCAGGAGACACTTTAGTAAGCTTAATAATACAGCAACATACATTCATTTAATCATTGAAAACACATCTAACTATTGAAAATATCCAAGAAACAACAAAAGATCTCAGCACATGTCCAGAAACAGAAAAGAGTAACTGAGACAAATGAGCTTCAGGTAGGCAAAGACATCCCATTAGAAAAGAGAACAGGCTTTGGATCTTCCTGAGAAGGAATTCAGGAAAATAATATTATTAATATTAATATAAAAATGATATTAAAATACATCAATATTAATATAAAAATAATATTAAGACATATACAAAGGCTCCACAGAATGGTGGAAGAAAACAAGGAAGAAGTTAGGAAAGTGCTACAGAAGCAATCAAACAACATATAAATACCATTGGAAACAATTCAAAACTTGCAAAAAGAGGCCCAAATAATTAATAATAAAATACCAGAAATGAACAATACACTTAAATGGAAAAAGAATAGAATCGAAGAATTGGAAGCCAGAAGCAGTGAGCTGGAAAACAAAATAGCTCTCAATACTCCTCCTATAAAAGTGCAAGAAGATAAAAGGATAAGAAATTGGAAGACAGTCTGAGATATATGTTGGACAACATGAACAGGAATAACTTAAGAATTATTGGCATTCTGGAACAAGAATAATCACAGACGTCCACAGAGGAGATAGTTGAGGAGTCCCTAACATCTTTAAGGATGAGAAGATAAACATTCAAGAAGCTGAATGAACCCCAGAAAGGACAGACCTTTAAAGAAAATCAACAAGACATATTATAATCAAGCTCTCCAAAATAAAAGACAAGGAGAGAATCCTAAAAGCAGCTAGGTAAAAGAGAAATGTTATTTACAAAAGCAAGCAAATCAGATTAAGCTCTGATCTCTCAGCAGAAACCACTATGCAGGTAAGAAGGCAATGGGTAGACATATATAAAACCCTAAAAGAAAAAACTGCCAACCAAGAATTGTTTACCCAGCAAAGCAGTCAATCAAATATGATATTGAAATCAAAACATTCCAGGATAAACAGATGCTAAGAGACTTTATCAAAACCAATGTAGTGCTTCAAATAGCCTAAAGGGAGTTCCTTGGACTAAAAACCAACAAGAAAAGACAGCAACCAGAGATTGACAGATATGGAAACATTACCCAGAAATCAGTCAACAGGTAGAAGAGTCCAGAACAGAACAAAATTACAACAGCAAATTCAGAAGACCTAGAAGGTCAATCGCAGATCAAAATAATAACAATGTCAATGAAGGGAAAAAATATAGGATCAGAGATCCAAATAGTGAGGAGATCAGGTAGATTGAAGGATAAAATAGATTCTCTTAAATGTAGGAAAGATTTAGTGAATCATAGGGTAACTGCAAACAAAATTAATATTTCACTATAAACCATGAAAATGAAGAACCAAGAATATAAAAACATTAAAACTAAGAAGAAACGGACAAGAAAGAGCACAAAAACATGAACTCAGCACAAGAAGGCACAAAGGAACCAGCAGCACCACAAAAAACTAACATAATGACAGCAATTAATTATATCTATAGAAAATTACACTGAATTTCAATGGATTAAATGCACCAATGAAGAGACAGAGAGTGGCAGACTGGACAAGAAAACAAAACCTTTCAGTATACTGCCTCAAAGAGAAACACCTGACACACAAAGAAAAAAAAAAAACAGACTAAAAACCAAAAGATGGGAAAAAATATACCAAGCTTACTGCAATAAAAAATGAGCAGAAGTGGCAATACTAATCTCTGATAAAATTAACTTTAAGTAAAAAACCAGCATAAGAGATAAAGGACATTATCTCATGATTAAAGGATCAATTGAACAAGATGGCATAACCGTAATAGATGTCTACACTCCCAAAGAAAGAGCTCCTAGATAAAAAAAAAGCAAACTCTAACAGATTTAAAGAAAGAAATAGACAAATCTACAATAGCAGTGGGTGATTTTAATACACCACTTTCATAAAAGGATTGTAAGGACCAAACTGATTTTACCTGATTTTGCCTACCTAGAGACTGCTTGACTAAACTCTAGTCAG
>NW_006408529.1:4446166-4449753 GCF_000296735.1 Chrysochloris asiatica
AAGTCAAATAAATGGAAACTGACTAACACCCTGCTGAAAAGTGACTGGGTAGTAGAAGAAATTAAACATGAACTCACAAACTTTCTAGAAACAAACAAAAATAAAAACACAACATAAAAACATTGGGACACAGTGAAAGTGGTGCTGAGAGAACAATTTATTGCAATAAATGCAAACATCCCAAAAGAAGAAAGAACCAAAATTTACACATTAACACAGCTCCTCCAAAAATCAGAAACAGACCAACAAAGTGAGCTTACAGCCACCAAAAGAAAAGGAATAATAAAGATTAGAGCAGAAATAAATAAGAGAGAAAACCAAAAAAATATAGAAAGAATCAACAGGACAAGAAGCTGTTTCATCAAAAGGATTAATAAAATCGACAAACCATTGGCAAACCTAACAAAAGAAAAGAGGGAGAAGTCACAAATAACACACATAAGAAACCACATGGATGATGTCACAATGGAACTAAAAAAATCAAAAGGATTTTAACAGAATACTGTTAAGAGATGCACTCCAAGAAATTTGAAAACTTAGAAGAGATGGATACTTTTTAGAAAAAAGGCTACCCACCTAATCTTAAACAGAGTGAAGTAGAAAACTTGAACAGACCCATACCAAAATAAGAAATTGATAAAGTCATAAAAAACTCTCAATCAAAAAAATGTCCAGATTCAGATGGCTTCACTGGTGAGTTTTCCAAACATTCAGGGAAGAGCTGTCACCAATTCTACTAAAATTATTACAGAATATAGAAAAGAATGGAAAACATCTTAATACATTCTATGAAGCAAGCATAACTGCCTATCAAAACCAGGAAAGGACATCATTAAAAGTGAAAATTAAAGACCAATATCCTTCAAGAACATAGATGCAAAAATTCTCAACAATGTCCTAGGCAACAGAATTCAACATCACATCAAATAAATAATGCATCATGACTAATGGAATTCATACCAGGCATGCAAGGATGATTCAACATTAGAAAAAAAAATCAATATAATCTACAATATAAATAAGAAAAAGGAAAAGAACCACATGACTATATCAATTTATGCAGAAACAGCATTGACAAAATCCAACATCCATTCCTGATAAAAAACACTCAACAAAATAGGAATTGAAGGGAAATTCCTCAACAGCCAACCTCACTCTCAATGGAGAGAAACTGAAAGCCTTCTGTTTGCAAACAGAAACAGACAAGGATCCCTTTTATCACCACTCTTTTTCAATATTGTGTTGGAAGTCTTAGCCAAAGCTATATGCTATACAGGAAGATAGGGAAATTAGAGGCATTCAAATTGGCAAAGAGGAAGTAAAACCCTATTTGCAAATGATATGATCCATACATACAAAGAAAACACCAAAGACTAAGCAAAAAAGTTACTAGACCTCATTGGAAGATTTAGCAAAGTGGCAAGGTACAAGATCAAAGTGCAAAAATCAGTTGGATATCTCTACACTTATAATGACAGCATGGAAAGAAAATTAGGAAAGCAATACCATTTACAATAGCCACCCAAAGGATGAAATATTTAGTCATAATTGTAACCAGAGAATCAAAGGACCTATACATAGAAAACTACAAAACACTGCTATAAAAAACCAAAAGAGACTTACAAAAATGGAAGAATATGCCATGCTTCTGGATAGGAAAATTTAGCATTGTGAAAATGTTAATACTCCCCGAAGCAATCTACACATACATTGGAATCCCAGTCCAGATTCTAACAACATACTTCAAAGAGATGGAAAAAACAATTACAAACTCTATATGGAAAAGAAAGAGACCCAAGATAAGTAAAGCACTGAATAACAATAACAAAGTTGGAAGTGATTTCAAAATTTACTATATGGCTAGAGTTGTCAAAACAGCCTGGTATTGGTACAATGAAAGATGCATAGATCAATGGAGCAGAATTGATAATCCAGAAATTACCCATCCACATCCATCCAACTAATCTTCCACAAAAGGCCTAAGTACATTGCATGGAGAGAGGAGAGTCTGTTCAACAGATGGTGCTGGCAGAACTGGAAATTGATATGCAAAAAGATTGACACAAGATCTTTACCTTAAGCCAGAAAAGGATAGAGGGGTTTGATGAGTCTTTTGTAATCATACTGTCAGGGAAATTGGCGTCTTTTACATTGTTAGGATGACTCCCATGTAGGCCAGTGATGGTGTGCTAGTGTTCAGCAACCAGAGATACAGGAAATGTCTGTAGGGTGGCTTTACTGTTCTTTTTCTTTTAACAATAAGTGCCTTTGGTTCAAAGGAGAAGTAAGCCCTATTCCCCCTCTTCCCAAAGCCTTGGGTGAATGTAAAATGTATGCTAAACAGGGAATTCTAAATAGGAAGAAAAGGAGCTAGACATTGAATGAACTATATTCAAAGTATCTGGTATTTTGTATTGGAGAAGCTGGAAACCTCGTTGATGGTGAAACATCAGATGCTTTGAATCACACACTAGGTGAATAAACTGGTATATTCTTAAAAAAATAATAATTTGCAATGACACATCAGACAAGGGACTCATTTCTAAAATCTATAGGAAACTTCAACACCTTTACAAGAAAAAGACAAATTACCCAATTGAAAAATGGATACAAGAAATTAACAGTAACTTCTCCAAAGAAGATATTTAGGCAGCCAACAAACATATGAAGAAATGTTCATGATCATTAGCCATTAGAGAGATACTAATCAAAACAAAATTGAGATATAATCTCACAGCAGCAATAACAGTGAAGTTAAAAAAAGTAGAGGACAATGAATGCAGGAGAGGATGTGGAGAGACTGGGACCCTCCTACATTCTGGTGGGATTGCAAAATGGTCCAACCACTCTGGAAAAGAGTATGGTGCTTCCTCAGAAAGTTGAAAATAGAAACACCTTATGATCCAGCAATTCCTCTACTTGGTATTTATCAAGTATGGTGAGACCTGGTTTACCAGATGTATGGTGAGATCTGGGGACTCCTGAGCCCAGGAAAAGGACATAGCCACAGACGGCTAGAGCACAGAGTGAAGCATCCAACAGAAATGAAATGAGGGGAGATGCATAAGAACACCCACACTTGCAGATAGTACCAATTTGACATAGCATCAATGTCTGGATGATCAGAACTCGAGTAGAGGAAAAAAGAAAAGAAAAAAAAAAATTTTTTTTAAATAAAGAAAACAAGTGTAATTCACTACAATTTTATTTGATGAACTTGACCTACAATTATAGAAGTAGTAGCTTAAAATACTAACCAAGAGGAAGGGAATCTTCAGAGCAAGGATTATTCCAATCCCCACTGTACACAGGGTTGATAAGGATGGGCAACTTAGATATTGGCTACCTAAAATGGGGGAGCTATAAAGGCACAAAGTGACTGGCTTACAAGTTTTCAAGAGAGAGTTTAGTTTCAGAGGGTGCAGGGGAAGGTAGGATTGCCACTGAGTGGTTTTCAACCTATCTAGACAGGGTTGGTGAATGGAAATGGGGATAAAGCTCTTGTGGTTCAATGTTGTTGTTATGTGCCATCGAGTCGGTTCCGACCCATAGTGACCCTGTACAGGGTTTCCGAGGCTGTAAATCTT
>NW_006408529.1:4451813-4460638 GCF_000296735.1 Chrysochloris asiatica
GTGAAAGAATACAACCCTGTCATACATCTTTCTTAATTTTAAACCATTTAGTGTTCCCATGTTCTTTAGACAATGAATACAACACCATTCCTCTTCAATTTGTCATTTCCAGCTTAGAAAACCATGTGGTTGTCAGGTTCAAAATGGCTAATTCCCAATTTTCCTAGAGTCATACTTCATTCGTTCCTTGTTCCAATTATTAGTGGATGCTTACAGTTGTTTCTTTTCATTTTGAGTTGTGCTCCATCAGCAAATGAAAGTCCCAAGGGGTTTACTCCCACAAGCTTTACTCCATTCGCATCATCATGGTCAACTCTTTCCTAGTCCCATTTTGAGTCCCTTCCAACCTGAGTGACTCATCTTCTCGGACTATATCTGACTGATTTCCTGCTATTCATAAGGTTTTAAGTGACTAAGTATTCAGAAGTAGTTCATCTCTCTTCCTAGTCTGTCTTCATCTAAGAGTGCATCTGAAACCTGTCCACCATGGGTGACTCTGCTCGTATTTAAAATACCCGTGGCATAGCTTCTAGAATCACAGCAACTCACAAGCAACCACATTATGACAAACTGAAAGACCAGTGGTGGTAGCAAAGTGTAGAGTCAGCAAAAAAGAGGAAGGGTCCAAGTCAGGTGGCTTGGAACAGTGACAGTAGCAATGGGATCAACTGTAGCAATAATTGTGAGGATGGTGCAGCACTGGCAGTGTTTCATTCTGTTATACACAGGGTCTCTATGAGTCAGAGTTGACTCGATGGCACCTAACAGCAACATCATGCTTTGTTAGGGGAGTTTTATAGCTCTAGAGGATAAGTACTAGACTGTAAACCAAAAGATCAGTAGTTCAAATCCACCAGTTTCTCCACATGAGAAAGATGTAATTTTCTGTTCCTGCAAAGACTTACAGCCTTAGAAACTCTATCAGGATTGATGAGTTGTAACAAACTTAATGATGCTTAACAACAACAATGCTTTATTTATGCTGATTCTCTGATAAGTAATGCTCTCTCTCCTATCCTTTCAAACCCATTTTATATGCCTCCATAAAACACTTCCTTATTGTACCAACTAAATGAAATCCAGCTTTAAAAGATCTAAAAATATTTATAGTTTTTTGCCAATTGTATTGTTATTCATATATTGCATTTACTTATGTCCTAATTTCACATAATACTTAACTTGATTGGAACTCTTTGAGGATAGTGTATGACTTAATCTTATTTCTTTGTGCCCTCCAAAATTTGTTAATACCTTGGCTATAATTGGAGCAAAATGATAGTCTAGTGAATTGAATTTATTAAACTATGCCCTTAATGATATTCTTTTGTTTGTCTTTATGACTCTCTGAACAATAAAAGTGAAGAGTATAGAAAATTTGATATAGAGTGATGTGTAGGAAAGATGATTGGAGATCATTTGCATGTTCCTCTATGTGACTGCATATTTAATATTTATGTAAGAAGTTTAAGGCACTAAAAAGTTAAGCAGAAAAATTAGATGTTACAATTGTTAATAAAGCTCTATGGTATCATGCCCCTTGGATTCACAGTAAATAAGTAGGAATTAGTAGTTTTTTTCCTGGTTCAGAGGTTTATTTAAAGTTTTAGATTTTAATGTGCTATGAGCTTTACACATAAGGTCTTTTGCAGTGCAATTTTGCAAATACTAATTATTTTGAACTTATTTCTTATAATTTGTATTTTTATATCTGCTATATCCTTTTGATTTATTACTTTGATCTTATTTTTGGTTCACCAATCAATTTTGGTTGAGGTCCTGATCATTCCAGTTAATTTAGTGAACTACAATATATAAAATTATTATAAGTAAAATCTCCTCACATTTTCACAGTGGTAGGGGTCAGGGAGAGTTCTTACATGAAATATTTAAGAAACATCTGACTATAACCCAACCAGCATGTGGGGAAATTACATTATTTCTTAGACTATTTTCACATCAAAGGTAGTTCCAAAGTGAAGGATAGTCATTAAAAGCCGAATTACTGAAAGCATATCTGGTTGGTGCACTTAAACACATTTCAGCAGACTGAAATAATTTAAAACCTGAAGAGTGATCCAGAATCACATATGTCAATTACTATGTTGTCTATGGTATTAAAAATGTATGCAGCTGGAGGCTTAATTAGATGAGGTTTCTCTGACTTAGAAATGTTTTGACTTTTACTTTTGGAACAAGCTACCTATTCAGAAAGTCAAGGGAAAACGTCTGTAAAATGCACAGTGCCTTTTCCAATTACCTGCTATTTAAAGGCAGAACATTACAGATATATAAAAATTAAGATATAAAAGTGAACTGAAAATAAGGTTTTGTGTGAATTTTGATTGTTGTTTGCTGAAACTAATTGAGGAAATGTGAATTTTAAAAATGACTTCTCTAACACTCTCGGAAACCCTGCACAGGGTCGCTATGGGTCGGAACCGACTCAACGGCACTTAACAACAACAACAATCCTGGTGTGGATAAAACACTGTAATGCAAGGTCAATTTGAACCATGAGGTCAGCGGTTCAAACTCATTAGCTGCTCCCTGGAAACTCTTTACAGGTGACTATGAGTCAGGCCAGGATGGCCAAACTTAGTCTCTTATACTTCGGGCATACTGTCAGGAGGGACCAGTCACTGGAGAAGAAGAACATGCTTGGTAAGGTGGAGGGTCAGAGAAAAAGAGGAAGACTCCCAACGAGATGGATTGACCAAGTGCCAGGCAGCATCGATGGACTCAAGTGTGGCAACAGTAGGGAGGTTGGCCCAAGATCGTGCAGTGTTTCGTTCTGTTGTACATAGTTTTGCTATGAGTCGGTACCGACTCGATTGCACATAACAAGAGCAAAACGAGTCAGAACTGTCTCTATGGCACATATATTGATCCAAATAAATTATTGGATCACATTTTTCCAATAAGATGTGGTGTGGATTTTTGTTGTTGTTGTAAGTGCCATGCAGTCAGTTCTGACATGTAGCGACCCTATACAGAGTTTCCAAGGAATGGCTGCTGGGTTTGAACCACCAACCTTGTAATTAGTAGTCCAGTGCTTATTCTATAGTGACACATCAAAATAGAGCATATTTATTTTGACTTATTAAGGTCATCAAAATAGAAATTAAAATATTCATATTTATGCCTGTACATATATTAACCTTGACAACTTTTCAATCATCATGTCATATTTTCCACAGGACACTTTTATTGTAATATTGATATCTCTCAATGCATTATATTAAGCTGCATGATTTACCTCTAAAAGTGTTATCAATAGACAAAGAATCATGAAAACTTCCTGAAAAACAGAGCTTGAGAAATTGAATCCAGCATCACTGAAGATAAAAACATGTCCTGACAACAGTATTTCCTTTCTGAAGTTACCATTGATATTTGAAATCCTTTCTTTTGTTCTGATGGCAACAAAAATAAAGGCTCAGGTGGTGGTGGTTGCTGTGTGCCATGGAGTCGGTTCTGACTCATAAGTAACACTGTACAGGGTTTCAGACGCTGTAAATCTTTACGGGAGTAGAACGCCTCATCTTTCTCCCACGGAACAGCTGGTAGTTTCGAACTGCTGACCTTGCAGTGCGCAGCCCGATTCGTAACCGCTATGCAACCAGAGCGCCTTATCAAATGCAAAATATAAAATTCCTAAAACACATACTTTTTACAATATATATAATTTCAGGTGAGAAATTATCAATCATCTAGTTTTCCTGAGTTCTGTTCTTCCCCCTTTTCTTCTTCCTCTTTACAATTTCCAGAATTCCTGTGCAAATTACAGCTCTTCAAAAATTTTAAGTAATCAACACAGTGACCCAAATTAGACAACATGTAGGAGTGATTCACGGACATGATGGTTTGCTCTTTTGTAAGTTTTTTTTTTTTAAGTTTTTTTTTTTAATTCCTAAAAATGACTCTGGGTTGATTTTTGTTCACAATCAAAAGCTGAATTAGAACGAGTTTCCTTTTCAAGTGGCAGGAGGAAATCTAATGTATCCCATTAAATAAAGCTTCAGTGTGTGTGTTTGGAACTCTTCTTGTTACCTACAAAACACATCCTATGAAATCTAGAATGAGGGTGTATAAGAGAAAAATACATTTAATTTTATAAAGTGCTTTTCAAGGTAGGAAGAGAATCATTGAAAGCTCCACTAGCACACAGAATATTGATATTCTTTAAGTTATAAATATATGCAATACTCTTTATAATTATAAATTCAAACTTTGGCAAGCATTCTATTAGTTTCAAGGGGATTTTTTGTGTGTGTTTTTAATAAAATGTGAAAATATGTTGTTCTTTTTCATTGGAAATAAATGTAATTTAGCATTAATCATAACTCTCTCCATTTAAGCTTCACTGTTTCTTGACTGCACATATATTTGCAGATTGTTGAGGTCAGGAATTGAAGATCCCAAATATGGGAAGAGACTCCCCTTAGGAAGTCTTTTTTAGGTTTCAGTTACCACTATTTTCATTGTAGTTTCCTGTAACTAATAATGTATTAATTTGTTCTGAACAATTATTTAGCTAAGTAAAATTGTTGTTCTATAGAGAATTTTAAACTGGAGTTCTGAAAGCAGAAGCTTTATTTATTTTCAGTAGGATTTGGCCATATGGCTTGCCATAACTAAAGAGTAGTTTTAATGTGCATATACTTATCATGGGTGTATTTATATAAAAAAGCCCCTGGGTAATACAACTGGTTAATAATACATGTAGTTGCTAATAAAAGTTGAAAGTCCCTGCTCAACCGGAGGCACCTCAGAAAAAAGTTATGGTTATCGACTTCAGAAATATCAGGCATTGAAAACATAATGAAGCCCAGCTCTACTATGATTGCTATTCACTTTTCTTTATATATATATATATATCAATGTTCAAGGTTTAAAGCAATATCAGGAATACTGAAGACTGGGAAAATAGAATCTTACATGTTTATTTATTACTTTTCTAATGCCTTGCTACACTTGCCTTAATATTTTGGGTTTGTGATTTCAGAAGACTCTTACTAAGGAATAATACATCTTTTGTTATGATAAATTATTTTTATATGAATCACACAGTATCTTTAGGGTGTTTTTTTTTATATACATTTGATTTAGCTTGTTTTTGTTATATTTAAGTGCTGTTGACTTGGTTCTGACTCATGGTGACATTATGCACAACAGAACAAAACACCAGTCTGCAACATCCTCACAATTTTTGTCTTGCTTGAGCCCATTGCTGCTGCCACTGTGACTCTGATGGTACTCAAAATACCAGTGGCATTTGTCCCAGCATCAGAGTACCATATAAGCCACCACAGTATGGCAAACTGACAGACAAATGGTAGCCTTTTTAACTTAATCTCAATCAATTTACAAGTATTTCAAGATCATTTAGCAAGGCATTGGCATAGGGATAATGTCTTCAGTTCTATTCTTATGCTCTTTTGGCTGTACTACATATATCTTATAAAAAGAAAAATGATGGTAAATGGGGGACTTATACTTAAGCAAATCATTGCAGTGTCCAAAGATAAAGAAAAATAAGGATTTACCATTATTATCATAAATCTTGGAGTCCTGGTTCGGTGCTGTGGGTAAATGCGCCAGACTACAGAGATATTTAAACTACAAGGTTGGTGGTTTAAGCTCACCAGCTGGCCAAATGATTGGAAGAGATCCATATTTATGTGCATTCCAAAGAGAGGTGACCCAACGGAATACGGATATCATTGGATAATCTCTTAGATATCCCATGTGAGTAAAGTTTTGCTAAAGGTAATACAGAGATGGCTACAATCATACATTGACAGAGAACTTCCAGAGGTTCAAGCTGGATTCAGAAGAGGCCATGGAACAAGGGATATCATTGCTGATGTCCGATGGATCTTGGCTGAAAGCAGAGGATAGCAGAAAGATGTTTACCTGTGTTTATTGACTACACAAAGGCTTTCGACTGTGTTGATCATGACAAGCTATGGACAAGATTGAGAAGTCTGAGTGTTCCGGAACACTTAATCGTGCTCAGGAGGAATTTGTACCTAGACCAAGAGGCAGTTGTTCGAACAGAACATGGGAGCACTGAATGTTTTAAAATTTAGAGAGGTGTGCCACAAGGTTGTATTCTTAAACTTGAAACATTTACTGATGAATATCAAAGAGAACAGCCTTCGGAATGGATTGCATCTCAATGTAAAGAAAACAAAAATCCTCACCATTGGACCAATAAACAACATTCTTATTAACAGAGATTAAAGTTAAAGTTATCAAGGACTTCATTCTTCTTGGTTCAACTATCAACACTTACAGAATCAGCAGTCAAGAGATCAAATGACGTATTGCATCAGGCAAATCTGCTGTCCAAGAACTTTTTAAAGTGTTGAAGAGCAAAGATGTCAGCTTGAGGACTATGATGTCCTTGACTCAAGCAAGGGTATTTTCAATAATCTCATATGGATGTGAAAGCTGGACAGTGATTTAAGGAAGACAGTAGAAGAATTGATGCCTTTGAGCATCAATTGTTGTTGGAGGAGATTATTGAAAGTACCATGGACTGCCAAAAGACCAATAGATCTGTTTTGGAAGAAGGGCAGCCAGAGTGCTCCTTAGAGACTAAGATGGCCAAATTTCATCTCTCATACTTTGGACATATTATCAGGAGGTACCAATCACTGCAGAAGGATATCATGTTTGGTCAGGTGGAGGATCAGAGAAAAAGAGGAAGACTCCCAACAAAATGGATTGTCCATGTGGCGGCATTGATGGACTCAAGCTTGGCAAAAGTAGTGAGGTTGGCCCAGGATCAGGCAGTGTTTCGTTCTGCTGTGCAAAAGGTTGCTATGGTCGGTAACAACTAAATGGCACCTAACAACTACAACAACAACATGTTTAAACTACTATAAAATACATAGAAGATAAAGGTAATTATGAAGCAATTAGAATACCATTTCCTAAATTATTTAGAGAACCCTTATGAAAAGATGGAGTCTTGATGTGGCGCTGTGGGCTACTGTGTAAGACTGTAAAGTCTTTAAACTGCAAGGTCGGTGTTTGGAACTCACCAGCTGCTCCTTGGAAACCCTATACAGGTTTGCTATAGGTCGGAATCCACTTGATGGAACTTAACAACAACAACAGTGAAAAGATAAGGTAGCGTAGTGATTATGAAACTACCAGCTGTTGCACGGGAGAAAGTTGAGGTGTTCTGCTCCTGTAAAGATTTACAGCTTCGGAAACCCTGTGCATGGTCACTATGAGTCGTAACAGACTCCACGGTACTTAACAACAACCACAATGAAAAGATAAGCGTCCAGGTGTGGTGCTGTGGGTTAATATACTGAACTGCAAAGTCAGTTTGAACCACAAGGTTGGCAGTTCAAGCTCACCAGGTGCTTCTTGGAAAACCTATATAGGGTCTCTATGAGTCGGAACCAACTCAATGGCTCTAATCAAATAAAAGACCAATGAAAGGATTAATGAATGCTTGTGGGGCACTGGTTAAGCACTGGTCACCTAACTAAAAGGAAGGTGGTTTGATCCCACCAATAATTCCGTGGGAGAAAGATGTGACAATCTGCTTTTATAAATATCACCGCTTGAAAATACTAAGGGACAGTGCTACTCTATCATATGTAGGAATCAGATCCATGACAATGGGTTTCCTTTTGGTTTAATTAAGGATTATGATGCATACTTGTTTACCCTTTGCATACATGTTTTGTTTTTTTTAATTTGATCAAAAATCAATTATTATTGTGTTTAAATTTGTAGGACTTCAAGTAAACGTTGCCTTACAATTGCCTCTATTAAGCACCTATAATGAGATAAGATGTGGTTAAGTAGATTGTCCAACATTAAAGACCCTGTATGAATTCGTATGTTCATCTAAGTCTATAAAAAACTTAGTGCTGTGCTTGTCACATGTTGTTGTTGTTGTTGTTAAGTGCCGTCGAGTCGGTTCCGACCCATAGCGACCCTTTACAGGGTTTCCGAGGGTGTAAATCCTTATGGGAGTAGAAAGCCTCATCTTTCTCCCGCGGAGCTGCTTGTCACATAGTGATTGTTAAAAAATACATACTAGGAATTATGATTTCAGAATGCTTGTAAACTCATCTTCAGCCTATAAGTGATTGGATTTGCTAGATAATCCAGGAGCCGTGGTCCCTGGAACCATCAAGGGAGAAGAGTAGAGATGGGACCATACCCAGAGAAGCAGTGACTGACGCCAGAGATAGAGGCAAAGACAATGATATGGAGAGATGGCACAGCTGGGGGCTCTAGACCCAAAGAGGGAAGGGGACTGTGTACTGATGACTGGGGGGCAGACTTGCAAAGTATACCCTTCGGTTGGTTGATAATGCATGGAGGGGGATGTAACCATGGCAATGAAACAATATACGATAAAGAGTGTATGTGAGAAGATAGAGTCCCCCCTGAATATTTTTCATCTTGTCTCAATGGGTCTGGTAAAAAGAGATGGGGATAAGATTCTTATCTTTCAATAGTAATTGTTATCATGAGTAATTGTGACTGTCACAATTGTAAAGGTAGAAGCTGTGTAACAAAAATTGGTGAGTAGTCAATCTTCCAGTCCAAAAACAGAGGACCCTAGGACCATCAAGGGAGAAGAGCACAAGTGGAATGTGGGATCTTATTCACAGAAGCAGCGACACCAGTTGGAGATAGAGATGGGGACATGGAGAGAGGGAGCAGCTGAGGGTTCTAGATTCATGGAAAGAGAGGGACTGAGTTCTGGTGGCCAGGGTGCAGACTTGCAGAATGTGCCCTTTGGTGGTTAAAATTATTACACATGCCTGAGTATTTAAAAAAAAAAA
>NW_006408529.1:4460738-4465022 GCF_000296735.1 Chrysochloris asiatica
ATCATTGTAATAAAACAAGGCGTATGATTGTTGAATATAAAACTGATGATCTGGCCTGTAAACTTTCACTCAGTTCACAATAAAAACTTAAAAAAAAAAAAAAAAAGAACATGTGCTTTTTTCCCACAGTGAAATAATATTAATATAACACTATTTATATAAAGCTCATAAAAGTTTTTTTAAATTAAAAAATAAAAACACATCAAATAGTGAAAACCTCTGAAGTATTTTAAAAGTTATTTATGATTTGTGGAAATTTTCATTTATAATTATCAGGACAAGTGAAACATTATTAAGAATTTTAAATAGCAAGAATAAGATTATAGGCATATAATTTAGTTCAAAATTTACATCCTGACAACCTGCAAAAGTTGCTAGAAATAAATGACTCCTCATTTTGAGAAATATAATAAGGATAAGTTGACTTTTTAAAAATTAGGGTAATATACAAGAGATCTATCACCATGTGATAGTGATTTTCTTGGTGGTCAAGCTGCCGGCTGATTTTATAAAAGGCAGGTATTTCTTTATGTGTGCAGATGTGTATCTTACTGTTCTGTAATTCTGCATACAGTTATGTTTATTCTATTTTATGCCAACCCTTGCTTTTATTATTTTTTAAATATTCATTAATTTATATAGCATATTCAGTCTAAAATTCTGATTAACTAGTAGTTAATTCTGATAAACTATCTGAAAAGTACTTGAAGAAAGAGGTAGGAAAAATATATATAAACGGTTATTTGATGGTACATATAAATGTTTGATTAAGCTGTATTGCCATATGTTTTACATTTGGATTTAGGGGTTGAAAATGCATGATTTTTTAGAAACTATTTATAGCCCGCCTCTAATTTGTTATGTTTATTGTTCATGGAGTAGCATTTGTGAAACTTATTTCCCAGTTAAGTAAAGAAAAATCATGCTTACCTGGTCTCTATGCTAGTTTTCTTTTCATAAAATTGGAATGACCCTGACTGACTTCTCAAAAATTTTTCAGAGGAATGAAAGCACACTTTCTTAAAAAATAAATTAAAAAAAAAATTTTTTTTTAAATACCAGGTTCAAGAAGTCCCTGTTTGGCATGAATTAATACAAATGAGTAAGGAAAGAAAAACCAATTTTTAATATGTCTAAGAAAAGAGTATACTTCACATTTGTGTTATTGCCAAGGTGATCCTGGTTAATTAAAAAGCAACCACAACAACAAAATCCCAAAGACTATAAGCTTTTCTTGATCCTTCAAAGTTGTAAAAAGTGTGTGATTAAATACCCAAACAGATTTTTCTCTGGTTTGTCACTGTGGCCGTCTCTTTGATATAAGTGTTACTGAAGTATGTGAAACAATAAGAGTTTTTAAATGCCTCTACAGATGGTCAGGAAAATTTCTGAAGGTATATGAATATATTCAAAACATTTAACCAACAATAAAACATTTACTCTTCCAAGCAAACACTAGACATAAGATACACCCAAGGAGGAGAAGGAAATGAAAAAGCTTGTCAAAATGTAAAATAAAATTACTGAATTTCTTTTGCTCATTCTTTTTGAAGAGTGCAATGTGTGCGTATTTTGGAGAAATATTATGTTGATTTTTAGGTAATTACAACATAACCAAGATTTTCTGGTTGGTATTTTCTCTGGAAATATACAATTTGTTGTTGTTGTTTGGTGCCATCGAGTACGAACCGACTCATAGTGACCCCAGGCACAGCAGAATGAAACAATGTCTGATCCTGGGCCAACCTCACTACCCCTGCCACACTTGAGTCCATCAATGTTGCCACCTGGCCAATCCATCACGTTGGGGGTCTTCCTCTTTTTCTCTGACCATCCACATTACCAAGCATGATACCCTTGTCCAGTGATTGTTCCCTCCTGACACTATGTCCAAAGTATTGGCCTCTAAGGAACACTCTGGCTGCACTTCTTACAATACAGATCTATTGGTTCTTTTGGCAGCCCATGGCAATTTTAGTATTCTCCTCCAACACCATTATTCAAAGGCTTGGGTCAGGTGCACCATAGTCCTCAAACTGACATCTTTGCTCTTCAACACTTTAAAAAGTTCCTGTGCAGCAGATTTGACTAATGCAATATGTCATGTGATCTCTTGACTGCTGCTTCCACGAATGTTGATAGTTGATCCAAGAAGAATGAAGTCCTTGACAACTTTAATCTTTTCTCTGTTGATAAGAATGCTACTTGTTGGTTCAGTGGTGAGGATTTTAGTTTTCTTTACTTCGAGATGTAATCCATACCGAAGGCTGTGCTCTTTGATCTTCATCAGTAATGTTTCAAGTCCTCTTCACTTTCAGCAAGCAAGGTTGTATCATCTGCATATCGCAGATTGTTAATGAGTCTTCTTCCAGTCCTGATGCCACATTTTTCTTCATAGAACCTAGCTTCTCATATTATTTGATCAGCATACAGGTTGAATAAGTGTGGTGAAAGAATACAACCTTGCTGTACACCTTTCTTAATTTTAAAACATTCAATGTTCCCATGCTCTGTTTGAACAACTGCTTCTTGGTCCAGGTACAGATTCCTCATAAGTACAATTAAGTGTTCTGGAATACTCATACTTCACAATGTTGTCCATAGCTTTCCATGATCCCCACAATCGAAAGTCTTTGCATAGTCAATAAAGCATAGGTAAACATAGTTCTGGTATTCTCTGCTTTCAGCCAAGATCCATTGGACATCAGCAATGATATCTCTCATTCCACAGCCTCTTTTGAATCCAGTTTCAACCTCTGGAAGTTCTCTGTCAATGTATGATTGTAGTCGTTTCTGTATTACCTTTAGCAAAACTGTACTCGCTTGAGAAATCAAAGAGATTGTCTGATGATTTCCGCATTCTGTTGGGTCACCTCTCTTTGGAATGGGCACAACTATGGATCTCTTCCAATCAGTTGGCCAGATAGTTGTCTTCCAAATTTATTGGCAGAGATGAGTGAGTGCGTCCTGTGCTGCCTCACTTTCTTGAAAGATTTCAATTTTTATTCCATCAATAAAATGTGGTATAGTTTTCTCTAAATTCAGGTGGGATTTATTCAATGTCATAATTTGGTTTTGGTGGACTTGTTTTCATTTTCTTCAGCTTCTCTGAATTTGCATATGGTCAATTGATGGTCTGTTCCACAATCTGCCCCTAGCCTTGTTTTGGTTGATGATATGGAGCTTTTTCACCATCTTTTTCCACAGATGCAGTCAATTTGATATCCCACTCGAGAAAAGTTTTACCCAAGGTAATACAAAAATGGCTGCAAGCATACATTGACAGAGAACCTCCAGAGGTTCAAGCCAGATTCAGAAGAGGACGTGGAATGAGAGATATCATTGCTGATGTCCAATGGATCTTGGCTGAAAGCAGAGGATACCAGAAAGATATTTACCTTTGCTTTATTGACTACACAAAGACTTTCAATTATGTGGATCATGACAAGCTATGGACAACCTTGAGAAGTCTGAGTATTCCAGAACACTTAATTATGCTTATGAGGAACTTGTATATAGACCAAGAGGCAGTTGTTCAAACAAAACACGGAAACACTGAATGCTTTAAAATTAGGATAGGTGTGTGACTGGGTTGTATTCTTTCACCATATTTGTTCAACATGTATGCTGAGGAAATAATACAAGAAGCTGGGGTATATGAAGAAAAACATTGCATCAGGATTGGAGGAAAACTCATTAACAACCTGCGATATGCAGATGATACAACCTTGCTTGGTGAAAGTGAAGAAGACTTAAAATATTTACTGATGAAGATCAAAGACCACAGATTTTGGTATGGATTGCATGTCAGTGTAGAAGAAAACAAAATCCTCACCACTGGGCCAATAAACAACATTCTTATCAATGAAGAAAAGATTGAAGTTGTCAAGGACTTCATTCTTCTCGGGTCAACTATCAACAGTCATGGAAGCAGCAGTCAAGAAATCAAACAATGTATTTCATTAGGCAAATCTGCTGCACAAGATCTTTTTAAAGTTTTGAAGAGTAAAGATATCAGCTTGAGGACTAAGGTGTGCCTGACCCAAGCCATGGTATTTTCAATAACCTCATATGCATGCAAAAGCTAGACAGTGAATTAGGAAGACCGTAGAAGAATTAGTACATTTGAGTTATGGTGTTGGAAAAGAATATTGAAAGTACCATGGGCTGCCAAAAGAACCAACAAATCTGTGTTGGAAGAAGTGCAGCCAGAGTGCTCCTTGGAGGCCAGGATGGCCAAACTTCATCACTCATACTGGTATATATTGTCAGGAGGCACCATTT
>NW_006408529.1:4465247-4474581 GCF_000296735.1 Chrysochloris asiatica
TGTGTGTGTGTGTGTGTGTGTGTGTGTGTGTGTGTGTGTGTATGCTAACATGGTGTTCTGGTGAGGCATTTAGGATAAGCACTGGACTGCTGACTACAACGTTATTGGATCCAATCAACCAGCAGTTCCTCAGAAGCCCTATACAGGACTGACTCCACAGAATTTAGCAATCTAGGAGCAACTGGTAGATTCTAATAGAGGACCTTGTGGGTACCAACTGAACTCATGTCCCACTCTAATGCTTTATTGTTATTAGATGCCATCAAATTGGTATCCATTCACTGTAACCTCATCTATAACAGAATTAAACACTGCCCGATCTTGTGCCAACTTCACAATCATTGCTAAACTTGAGCCCATTGCTGCTGCAACTGTGCCAATCCCTTACATTGCATTGGGGATTCTTTCTCATTGACTCTCCACTTTACAAATCATGATGTCCTCTGCTTGGGACTGGTCCCTTATGATAAAATGTCTGATGTAACAGAGACAAAATCTGGCTATCCTTGCTTCTAAGGAATATTCTTGTTGTACGTCCAACACAGATCCGTTTGTTCTTTTGTTAGTCCATGGTGCCTTTAATATTTTTCTCCAGCACCATAACTCAAATGCATCAATTGTTCTATGATCTTCCTTATTCATTATTCAACTTTTACATGCATATGAGACTATTGAAAATACCATGACTTAGGTCAGATACACCTTAATTAGTACTCAAACTGACATCTTCACACTTGAACACTTTAAAGAGGTCTTGTGCAGTGTATTTCCTTAAAATAAAAAATAAAAATGTTCCTTTTATTTCTTGATAACTACTTCCATGAGTGTTAATGATTGATCCTAGCATAATGAAGTCTTTGACAACTTCATTCTTTCCTCCATTTATCTTAGTTTAAAAAAAAAAAAAAAAAAGTAACAAAGTCATTACTCTTTAGTCCATCCCATGTAACTATTTTGTAGGATCAGGAAATCAAAAAATCTGTTGCAAAGGTATTCCATCCAGTCTTACAGGTGGAGCTGTGCTCATTCGTGTTGAAACACAAGAATTTGTTTTGAAACACAAGAATTGTGACAAGGATGTTAGAAAACACACTGGACCCAGGAGCATGGTGTAGAATCATGTGCTGCGGTCATACATAGATGTCTCCAACACCATGTCACTTTGATTCATTTCTATCTCGAAGGTTTCTTCCAAGGAAGGCCTGGAGTCTGGGGTTTTCCTTGAGGTTTCCAGTGTTGCAAGCACTGTTTCTTCCACAGTCTGTTTTTCTACTTCAAATTCTCTGAAATACCACAGAGGTGAAATAATATTTCTTCATAGTATGTACATCAAAGTCATACATTTTAATTTGTTTTTAATGTCTTCTCCAATATAAGCTTCAGAGTCACTGATGTGTCTTTTGATGAAGTGAAGAAGCATTGTAATGGGAAATGTATCATCTCGCCTAAGGCCAAGTGCTGTGTGAAGATAGTCAATAGCATTTTCAAAATTGCCCATCAGTCTGTGTATGTATCAGATAGCAGAGTACGTGGACTCATTCTGAGGAATTAACATGAGTGTCTGGCAGTAGTAATCCAAAGCTTACTCATACTTCTTCAGTTTTCTGCAGACGTGGCCCAAGTTTTTCAGCAAAGCCTCCCATTTGTCCACTGTTACATCCTGAGCACAACTCCAGTCCATCTCATCTTTACCTCTCCACTAACAAAATGACTGTGGGCTAGTCACACAAGTCTTAACTATATTCCTTAATAATATTAGTGCATGTGTAGTCATCCCTGTTGGAAAGTTAATTCAAGAGCATAAATTCATGGGCATCTTTCACACAACAGAACCTTATTTACTGGTTATTTATTGGTCCAGTGGTGAGAATTTTTGTTTCTTTGCATTGAGGTACAGACTATACCAAAGGTTATTGTTTTGGATCTTCATCAATAAGTGATTTAAGTCCTTACTGCATTCAGTAATCAAGGTTGTTTCAACTGCATACCACAGATTGCTAATGAGTTTTCCTCCAATCTGATGCCATATAATCCAATTTTTCAGATTAGTTGCTCATCATGCAGACTGAATATCTGTAGTGAAGCAACACAACACTAAAACACATCTTTCTGAATTTTAAATCATTCAGTCTCCCCTTGTTCTGTTTGAACAACTGTCTCTTGGTCTTCATAGAGTTTCCTCATGAACACAATTAAGTATTCTGTAATACTCATTCTGCAATGTTGTCCATAGATTGTCATCATCCACACAATTTCATAATCAATAAGTCACAAAGAATATCCTTCTGATATTCTTTGATTTCAGTCAAGATCCATTTGACATCATTAATCAAATCTCTGGTTTGATGTCCTTGTTTGAATCCAAATGGACCATCTGGAAGTTCTCTGTAAACATACTGTTGCACCTATTTTAAAATTATCTTTACTAAAATTTTACTTGCATGCAATACTAATGATATTATCCAATGATTTCTGCATTCCGCTGGGTCACCTCTTTTTGGAATGGGTACAAATATGAAACATTTCCAATCAATTGGCCAGGTAGCTGTCTTCCAAATTTCTTGGCATAGATGAGTAAGTGCCTCCAGTGCTGCATCAGTTTGTTGAAAGATTTCAATTTGTAATCCATCAATTCCCAGAGTCTTGTTCTTTGCCAATTCTTTTAGTGCAACTTGGACTTTCTTTTTCCATCAGCATCATTGGCTCTTGATCATATGCTACTTCTTGAAATGGTTGAGCATCGACCATTTCTTTGTGGTAGAGTGACTCTGTGCATTCCTTTCATCATCTTTTTATGCTTTCTGCATCATTTAATATTTTTCCCATGGTTCTTGTTGCTGTGAGGTGCCTTTGAGTCAGTTCTGACTCATAGTAATCCTGTATATATTGGGAAGCAACTGATGAAACAGAGAGGGATCATGAGCTTGAAAATATAACCATGGTAGTAGAAACCCTGCATGGGGGTATTTTGAAATACCACAAGGAAAGAGACTAACAGGTACCAAGCAAATCCAAAATGTAGCAGAACAATTGACTTAGGCTCTTAAGATATGAAAAGAATCCTGTGTTCCTTCAGACTCTCTAGGAAATGGCCCTGACTTCCAGTTTCTGAGGGTTGACCATGTTTTCTGGATTCTAGGTGGAGGTCTCTTGGTACTAGGCTTCAGCTTTTATTTTCAGACCCATTGAGATGGCAAGTCTGTACCCTTGGCTTTGGGTTGTGTCATTCTCAAAGACTAACTGAGTAACCATCCCACCCCTTCACTTTGACAAATTATACTCTTCTGTCTTTTGGGCATGACAGCCCTCAGCTTTGAACAATAGCTTTGACACAAACTCTTTGTGACCCATGATAATCATCCTAGACTCCAGAATTAAGTTGTTGAAGATCTGACTTTTGGAAACACAGATAGCTAAGACCACACCCTTTTTAACCTCAAAGGCCCTGACTCAACCCTTTGAAACTACAAATATCATGACCCTACTTTTTAAAATTTAGGGAACTCTCTTAGCGTACTGGTTACGAATCAGGATGTGAACCACAAGGTCAGAAGTTCGAAACTACAGTTGCTCCCGGGGAGAAAGATGAGGCTTTCTGCTCCAGTAAAGATTTACAGCCTCAGAAACCCTGTTCAGGGTCTCTGTGGGTCGGAACCAACTCAACGGCACTTAACAACAAGAAGCTTCTCATGATCCCTGTTTTTTCAACTTCCGCTTCCTGGTTCCATGTTTTCTCAGCCATTTGGACAGACCTGGACTCTTCCTTATACAAGCAATTTTTACAAAGCTTCCTAACTCTATAAATAATCACCTGGATGTTCACCACTCCATCAGTAAACGTTGACTTCAGATCTCTCATTCCATGGGTTGCAAACCTGGCTCAGTTTTCAAATATCCTGAGACACTCTGCTCCTCCATGAAGTCTTGTGCCCTATAAGATACCCACCTTTCTTGCTACATGGTTTGACTACCTCTCAGTCTCACCTTGATTTCTTCATTCTTCTGCCCCAGTTCTCTGGCTCTGCTTCTTCCATCTGTACTGTGCTAAAGCTCTCTTCTCTTCTTTCTGAATTGCCTTTGATATTCATAATGCCACCAACATTGAATTCAAGGCAAACTTCACTATTGCTTTTAGGCACCTCAAAACTCTTCCAGTATCTACCTATTATGAAACTCCAGAACAGCTTTCATATTTTAGGAAGTGGTTAGAGCAGCACCTTATTTTCCTAAAACCAAATTTTATGTAATTTGTTATAAGATGAATGATGCTTGGGATGAGGAGAGGCGAGATTGAATTGGTAAACAGGGGATAGATTATAAAATATTTTTGTTGTTGCTAGGTACCACAGATTCAGTTCCAACTTACAGCAAATTTATTCACAGTAGAACCAAACCCTGCCTGGTCCTGTGCCTTCCACACAACTGTTACATTTTAGTACATTGCTCCTGCCACTGTGCCATTCCATCTCCTGATGGGGAGTTCCTCTTTTACACTGACCCTCCACTTTACCAAGCATGCTGCTGTCTTTCTCCAGTGACAAATATTCTCTGAGAAAATATCTGAAGTATGAGAGAAAAGTCTTGTCATCCTAGCTTCTAAGGAACATTCTGGCTGTACTTCTTACAATACATATTTATTTGTTTTTCTGGTAACCCATGGACTTTCAATTATCTTCTCCAACACCATAATTCAAATCCATTGATTCCTCTGCAGTCTCCCTTACTTGTCATACAACTTTTACATGCATTATGAGGTGATTGAAAATGCCATGTCTTGGTTAAGGCACACTTTAGTCTTCAAACTGATATTTTTGCACTTGAATACTCTAAAGAAGGCTTGTGCAGAAGATTTTCCTAATGCAATATGTCATTTGATTTCTTGGCTGCTGCTTCCATGGGTGTTGATAGTGGATCCAAGCAAAATGAAATATTTGCCAACTTCAATCTTTTCTCCATTTATCATGAGTATATTTATTGGTCCAGTGGTAAGAATTTCTGTTTTCTTTACAGTGAGGTGCAATCCATAGTGAAAGTTGTGGTCTTTGATATTCATCAATATGTATTCTAATGCCTCTTCAACAACCCTGGGGAACACTTTTCCATATTTTAAATCATCCAGTATCCACAGGTTCTGTTTCAACAACTGCCTCTTTGTCTATGCACAGGTTTCTCAACAGCATAATTAAGTGTTCTGGGATTTCCATTCTTTGCAATATTATCCAAAGTTGTTATGATCCAAACAGTTTAATGTCTTTTCATAGTCAATAAAGCACAAGTAAATGTCTTTATGTTATTCTATTCTTTCAGTCAAAATACAGCTGATGTTAGCAA
The DNA here is from genome assembly GCF_000296735.1 of Chrysochloris asiatica. Classification (NCBI taxonomy): domain Eukaryota; kingdom Metazoa; phylum Chordata; class Mammalia; order Afrosoricida; family Chrysochloridae; genus Chrysochloris; species Chrysochloris asiatica. Next base: position 4,470,579 of record NW_006408529.1, read on the forward strand.
TGATGTCCCTAATATCACGTCCTCTTCTGCATCTAGCCTGAATTTCTGGAAGTTCTCTTAATATACAATTGCAACTGTTTTTAAATTACCTTCAGCAAAATTTTACTTGCATATGATATTAATGTTACTGAAGATGATATGACCCCTCTTTGATATGGGCAAAGATGTTGTTGTTGTTGTTAAGTGCCGCCGAGTCAATTCTGACCCATAGCGACCCTGTACAGAGTTTCTAAGGCTGTAAATCTTGACAGGAGTAGAATGCCTCATCTTTCCCCCGCGAAGCTGCTGGCAGTTTTGAACTGCTAACCTTAAGGTTCATAGCCCGATTTGTAACCACTACGCTACCAGAGCTCCTTGGGCAAAGATATGCACTTCTAATTATTTGGCCAGGTAGATGTCTTCCAAATTTTTTGGCACAAATGAATGAGCACCTCCACTACTGCATCAGTGTGTTGAGAAATTTCAGTTTGTATTCCATCAATGCCTGGAGCCTTTTTTTTTTTTTTCCCCTAGCCAAGGAGTCCTGGAGTGGGGCTGTGGGTTAATGAGCCAGACTGCATAACTGTTTGAACTGAGAGATTGGTGGTTCAAGCTCACCAGCCACTCCTTGGAGACCCTATACAGGGTCGCTATGGGTTGCATTCAACTCAACGGCAATTAACAACAACAACAACAATACCTTAATGCAATTTGGACTTATTCCTTCAGTGCCACCTATTCTTTTTTTTAATCTTTATATTCCTTTATTGGAGCAAGATTTCTGACCAGTATGGTGATACATTAACTAAATATAGAGACATGCGCAAAGAAATTACATACTATCCATCTAAACCATTTTTGTTACATATAGCTTCTTGATGGAATTGTTTCCTTTATAAAGTTTTATACATCAAAAGCTTTGAATTTGCCCAGGTTGGCCATTGATCCATCTCTGAAAAAACAAAGTGTCATTGATTTAGCTACTTTATTTTACAGCATTAAAAAAGATTATGCATCAAGTTAGATAGCTTCACAAAGTGACATTGTATGCACAATAGCATTTAACACACTGCATCATAACACTCAGACTCACATGAGTCCCATTTGATACCTTTATACTAGTTATGCTAGATCTGGTACATGAGACAAAAAAGTGCTCCTGAGTTTTTCACCAACTGACACGAACTTATGTGAGCTAGACACATTAAGTGCGAGTGAAGACATGCCAGAAACTGCACTGCACTGACTTGACATTAGAATACCAGATCTGATGGTAATGACAGGCACTGTATCATGATTACATCCACATAAATAAGGGCCCATATTTTACATGCCAATTTAAGATAAAAGGCATGGATACACATACAAATAAATTAGTTTTTCACAACCTAGTATTCCCCAATGTGAATTCTTTTCAAAAAATGATGGCAAAGTGTATCCAATGTTTTCTATCTACAGAGTCTTTAATATTTGATTCAAATTCCTTTACTCAATCCATATAGCCCTGAGGTCATCCTGCAAAAGTGCAATATCAAAACATACGAGTTAAGGTGACAAAGTTTGACAATGATATGTTATAAACAAGTCAAACTTGGATATCTTTAAGTTTACGTGTTCTGAGAGAAAAGCATCAAATCCTTTGTGTACACATTTAGTTTTATTGTAACAAAGCAACTTGTACACTTTTTATTTTTAAGTTTTTATTATGAATTATGTGATAGTTTACATGGGAGAACACCAGCTTTACATTCATCCTATGGTATTTCGTTTCACTGTAATGATTAGAATCCACTCAATGCATCATCAAACAACCAAAGGGTATATCGTGCAAGCCTGTCCCCAGGCCCCCAGCACTTAGCCCCCTCCCTCCCTGAGTCCAGAGTTCCCAGCTGCTCCATCTGTACATGTCATAGTCTCTGCCTCCATCTCTGTCATCACTGCTTCTCTGGGTAGGGACCCACACTCCACATTTCTCACTTTATGGTCCCAGGGACCTCTGCTCCTGTACTGCAAAATCAACCACTCCCCTCCTTTTGTACAAAACTTCTACCTATACATTTCCAAGCCTCACAGTCAGTCAGTGCTGATAGCAATTATTCACTATTGTACCACAAGAGTCTTATCCCCATCTCCTTTCATCAGCCCAGTCCCAACAGATTGTAAACTACTCAGTGGAGACACTACATTCTCCTGAACCTTCTGGAACTAGGCTTCCTCTTGGAAGCTTGGAAGCCAGTCATTTCTTGCCTTTGTTGCTGTTGTTGTTAGGTACCATCCAGTTGGCACCGACTCATAGTGACCTTATGCACAGCAGAACAGAAAAATATCTGATCCTGGGCCAACCTCACTACTGTTGCCACACTTGAGTCCATCGATGTTGCCACCTGGCCAATCCGTATCATTGGGGGTCTTCCTCTTTTTCTCTGATCCTTCATGTTACCAAAGATGATATCCTTCTCCAGCGACTGTTCCCTCCTGACAATATGTCCAAAGTATGAGAGATGAAGCTTGGCCATCTTTTCCTCTAAGGAGCACTCTGGCTGCACTTCTTCCAAAACAGATCTATTGATTCTTTTGGCAGCCCATGGCACTGTTAGTATTCTCCTCTAACACCATAATTCAAAGGCATCAAATATCCTACGGTCTTCCTTATTCACTGTCCAGCTTTCGTGTACATATGAGGTTATTGAATATACCATGGCTTGGGTCAAGCGCACCTTAGTTCTCAAGTTGACATCTTTGCTCTTCAACACTTTAAAAAGTTCCTGTACAGCAGAGTTGCCTAATGCAATACGTCATGTTATGTCATGACTGCTGCTTCCATGAGTGTTGTAGTTGATCCAAGAAGAATGAAGTCCTTGACAACTTCAATCTTTTCTCTGTTAATAGGAATGCTGTTTAAAAATTTGGAATGTTATGTTTTAATTCTCATTTGTTTCTAGGAACTTTCTGAATTCACATTTAATTTTTTCTATTACCCAGTTTCTTTTCACCAGAGTGTTATTCAGTTTCCATGTATTTGACTTTATTTCCTTGGTCTTCTTATTGTTGATTTCTGGTTTTATATCATTGTGGTCTGAACAGATGCTTTGTAGTATTTTGTTGTTTGTAAATTTTTGAAGGCTTGTTTTATGACCTAGCATGTGGTCAATTCTGGAGAATGTTCCAGATGCACTGGAAAATAATGTATATTGTGCTGTTGTTGGGTTGAATACTCTATACATATCTATGAGTTTAAGTTAGTTGATTGTGCTATTTAGTTCTTCTGTAACTTTAACGAGTTTCTTTCTGTTTGTTCTACCCCTTTTCTAAAGTGGAGTATTAAAATTTCCTGCTATAATTGTAGATTTATCTATTTCTTTCTTCAATTCTAGTAGGGTTTGCTTCATATATCTTGGTGCTCTTTCATTGGTAGCATAGATATTTATTATGATTATACTGTCTTGCTCAATTGACTCTTTAATCATTAACTCTTATGCTGGTTTTTGTCTTAAAGTTTATTTTATCAGAGATTAGTATTGCCACTCCTGCTTTTTTTTTTATTGCAGTTAGCAATAAAATATTTTTTTTCCATCCTTTAACTTTCAGTCTGCTTTTGTCTTTGTGTGTAAGTTGTGTCTCTTGCAAGCAGCATATCGAAGGGTGTTTTTTTCTTACCCATTCTGCCACTCTCTGTATCTTCAGATGTGCATTTAAACCATTGACATTCAGTGTAATTATCTATAGGTATGAATTAATTGCTGTCATTATGTTAATTTTTTAGTTGTTCTGTTTGTTGCTATGTTCTACATGCCATATTGTGCTGAGTTCATGGTTTTTTTTGTGTGTGTGTGCTAGTTCTTTTGCATTTCTTCTTAGTTTTCATGTTTCCTTGTTGTGCTTGGATCTTCATTTTCATGGTTAAGTTGTTAAGTATTAACTTTGTTTGGGGTTACCCTATAGTCTATTAACTTTTCTCTCCATTTACGACAGTCTATTGTATCCTACAATCTACCTGACCTCCTAACCACCTGGATCTATGTTC
>NW_006408529.1:4474980-4517320 GCF_000296735.1 Chrysochloris asiatica
GTCTGCATCAGATTCCCCCTTATTTATTATTTGTTTAAGGGATGCTGCCTGTCTTAGGCGGTCAGTGCGAATTCCTCAGTCTTCTTTGACATTTTTTATTATTTTGTTCATTAGTTGACGTCCCACCTCTTTTGAATTAATTGTTGTAATTTTATCTGTACTGGACTCTGCTAGCTGTAGTCTGAATTCCAGGCGTTTTTAGCCGTGTCTGTCAATCTCTGGTTGTTGTTTGTTCTTGTTGGTTTTACTCCAAAGAACTCCCTTTAGGATGTTTAGATGTGTTGGATTGCCTTTGACAAAATCTCTTAGCTGCTATTTATCCTGAAATGTTTTTATTGCACCATCATATTTGATTGTCAGTTTGCTGAATAGACGATTCTTGGTTGGCAGGTTTTTTTTTTTTTTTTAGGGTTTTATATATGTCTCCCCATTGCCTTCTTGCCTGCATGGTTTCTGCTGAGAAGTCAAAGCTTAATCTGATTTACTTGCCTTTGTAAGTAACACTTCTCTTTTCCCTGGCTATTTTTAGGATTATCTCCTTGTCTTTGATTTTGGAAAGCTTGATTATGATATGTCTTGCTGATTTTCTTTTGGGGTCTATCTTTCGTGGGGTATGTTCAGCTTCTTGAATGTTTATATTCTCATCCTTCAAGATGTTAGGGAAAGTTTCTTCCAGTATCTCTTCTACTATCTCCTCTGTGGACTTCCATGATTCTTCATGTTATCCAGCATGAATCTTCAGATTTTTTTATCCTTTTTTTCTGATTGCTCTTCTATCTTAGCAGTATTGAGAGATTTGTCTTCTAGATCGCTGGTTCTGGCTTCCAGCTCTTCATTTCTACACCTTTGCCCTTCTAGTGTATTCATTTTTGATATTTTATTATTAAACATCTTGACCTCTTTTTGTAGGTTTTCAATGGTTTCCAATGCTATATCTATCTTATTTGATTACTCCTGTAGCATTATACTGACTTCTTCCTTATTTTCCTCTGCTCCTCTGTGAAGCATTTCAATTTGTCTCCATATCATTCTTCTGAATTTCTTCTCAGGCAAATCCAAAGCCTGCTCTTCTTGTAGAATTCTATTTCTGCCTTCAGATCATTTGTCTCAGTTAATCTTTTCTGGTTTTAGACATGTGCTGAGATCTTTTGTTGCTTTTTCTTGGACATTTTCAGTAGTTAGGTGCATTTACAATGATTAAATGAAAGTCCTGAAAGTTTTACTCATTTAGTTCATCATGATCAACTCTATTTGAGGAGGCAGCTTTTCCTCAGTTGTATTTTGAGTGCCTCCCAACCTGAGGACTAATATTCAGGCACTGTATCCAACAACACTATGGTGGTCTTCATTATGTTTCAACATTCAATATCCCAGTGCTGATAGTGTTCCACTGGTATTTATCAGATTTTCAGTGGTTAAACATTCAGAAGTGGCCCACTGATCCTTATTCCTAATCATGAGCATACGCTGCTGGTATTTAAAATACAGTGTCATTGTTTCCACATCACAGCAACACCCAAGCCATCAAAGTACCAGTATCACAAAGTGACATTCGAGTAGTGATGGTCATCAATAATGACTCTAAACATATTTTCAGTCTCAGAAAAAAAATTGTTGGCAATAAATTAGGCATTAAAATATATATTATTTAAGTTTTTAAATAAATAATGAATGATTATAGCATGCTGAAATGGTGTTTTTGCAGAATCACTGGACTGCTAACTGCAAGGTTAAAGGTTAAAACTTACCAGCTACTCCTTGAAATCCCTAACACTATGAATTGGAACTGGCTTGATGACACTTAACAACAATGAATGAATACATTGTGTTCTTTTAGATTTTGTCTCTATAGTGTGCCAGAATATTAAGATGAGGGCTTCCCTTATAAAGTATAGCCGTTGGTGGTTATGTGCCGGGGATTCGGCTCCGACTCATTGCAACCCTGTACAGAGTTTCCAAGGCTGTAAATCTTTATGGGAGCAGAAAGCCTCATCTTTCTCCCACGGAACAGCTGGTGGTTTTGAACTGCTGACCTTGCGGTTCGCAGCCTGATTCGTAACTACTACACTACCAGAGCTATTCAACCTCTTATTTCACAAATAAGATGAGCTAAATGGAACATTTGTAAATGGTGATGTATGCTCAACCTTGAAACAACAGGGATCTGTGATACAGAGATCAAAGCAGAGTCTGAATGGGTAAAAGAGGAGAAATAATGTTAAGATGTTTGACTGTCTTATGAATATTGGTTTTCCTTACCTACTATTGTAAAACAGACACCTGAGTAGAACAGAAAGGATTGTCAGAAAAATTATTACAGAACACTTATAAGCCTATCTTGAGCCCATTAACTGATTGGAATACCTAAAATAGGTTCTAGAACTTGCCCAGTGAAACAGAGTTCTTGTGGATCCTTTGCAGTGTATAGGACCTTAGGTGGAAACCTGAACCCCATCAAGAATCACTGGAAAGGGCAAGCAGACCATCCTGGAGCAGCTAGAGGAACAGAAGATATTTCTTGAAAGAAAGACCAGCAGAAAAATAAAAAATAAAAACAGGAGTCTCATTGGCTACTATAAAAACAAGCAAGTTGTTCTCCGGTGAGTCATCAAGGCAAGTAATCAAGTTCCTTCAGGCAAATCCCCTCCAAGACTGAAACTCAAAGGGAACACACAAGCAGGCATGTAAGCTTGCTGGAGACCACACTAGTCCACTGATTAGTGGAAGTAGGGGAAAGGCAGCAATGAAGATATGGGCTGAGTTCTACCACATTCTCTAGACTCCTATTGACCTGGAGATGAGAGAGAGAAGAGGAAGAGCTGGTTGATCTGTAGTATGCGACTTAGGACTCCTGAGCCCATGGACAAGAACATATCCATGGAAGGTTAGAGGTAAAAGTGAAGTGTTCAACTGATATGAAGTGATAGGATATGCACAAGAACATTCAAACTTGAAGATAGTAGTACCCTGTGACCTAGTTTTGATGATTTGGTGATTAGAACTCAACCAGAGGTTATATATAAAAAAAAAATTGATAAAGGAAACAAGTGAAAATTGCTACAATTTGATGAACTTGACTTGTGCTTATGGATGTAGTAGCTCAAAATAACAACTGAGAGGGAAAGAGTCTTCACATCAATTACCAATCATATCCCCTCTGTACACAGGGTTGATAGGAAAGAGTAACTTAGACATTGGCTACCTAAAAGGGAGGTTGGGGAGTAGGGGCACATAAAGGCACAAAGTGACTGGTTCACATGTTTCAAGAGGGAGTGTAGTTCCCGGGTGTGCAGGGTATGGTAGCATCCCCACCAAATAATTTTCGTCTTAGCTAAATGGGTCTGGTGAAAGGAGAGGGGGATACACTTCTTAGTCAATAGTGAGTAATTATTATCATGACTAATTGCAATTGTCACAACTGTAAATGTAGAAGTTTTGTAACATAATGAGAGGGGTAGTTAATCTTATATTCTAGGAACAGAGGATTCTAGGATCATCAAGGGAGAAGAGCACAAGCAAAATTCAGGACTCTATCCAGAGAAGCCGCAACAGCAGAGATAGAGGCAGAGATGATGACATGGAGCTATAGAGCAGCTAAAGACTCTAAACTCATGGAAAGAGAAAGGCTATGTGCTGGTGGCCAGGAGGAAGGCTTGCAGAATGTGCCCTTTAATTGTTTACATAATCATATATTTCTGAGTGTTTTTGTGTACATCAAAAAACAACAACAATAACAACAACAAAAAAGATGGAATAGAAGCAAATACTGTTGAAAGATTATGCACAAAGGGGATTGTAATCATTGCCTTGGAACAAAATTAAATAGGATGAGAGTAAAACTGAAGTCCTCCCATGTAAATTATCACTCATTTCATAGTAAAAACCTTAAAAAACAAAAAACAAACTACAACAAAAACTGCATTAGTGAGAAAAAGGCCAGAGGATTTGTAACTAGGAATATACAAAATAAATCAAGGGAAACTACATACATTTAACGTATATTTTAATTTTTAGATTGTGGTCACATCAAATTTTTTTAAGAAACTAATATAGCTAGTAATGATTTTACTATGAAGGTAAAATTATCTAGAAAGAGAAAAATTAATCCTGGCCACAAAGATTACACCGGAACAAATAAAAGAATGATTTAAATATAGGAGAAAATGAAGAAATAGAATGTTAGAATGTGAAATAGAAATATATTTTATAAATATTACTATAAATATTGAATTAGGGGTGCACAGCTAGATGTAAAAATAAAAACCTAGAAATCAAAAAATGATGTTCATGTCACAAAATAATGACCAGTTGGAGAAATTAAAAACTATTCATTTCCTTATTGTGAAATAACTCTTACAAATGTGTAAGAAAAAAAATAAAAAGCTAGATCGCTATGTACAATTTGACAAAAAAATCTAGATACATACACATCACAGAAATATGTACTAACTCTAATTCTCATTGAATCCAAACTTGCAATGGCTGGAGATTCATAGAAAGAAAATAAAGTAACTTTTTCTCTTTGGAAAAAAAAAAATCACAAGAGATAGATTTTCATAATACTCAATCTTACACTATATGTATTCAGATATATGCTTATTCTCTTCCAACATATCATTCTTTTTGTTATTTTCTGTTGTTGCGTCAGTTCTGACTTATAGAAACTGTATAGGAGCTCTGAAAGCAGTCGTTAGTTTTAACTGCTAACCTTGTGGTTGGCAGTCTAAGTGTTCATCTTACAGTGCCATACCAGAGATCATTTGTTGTTAAATTGATTGATATGGTCAAAAAAGCTGCATGTTATATTTAAATTTGATTAATTGGTGACAAATTGAATGGCTTTGATGATGTACAGCAATGTTCACATTAGAATTCAAATTAGGAGATTTTCATTTCTCAAATACTATACTTTCTCTTTCTTGTGTATTCTTGTTGTTGTTACATAGACTCCTAGTGACTATGCACAAGATAACTGAAAAGAAAACTGAGATTGAGATTGCTTATGTAAAAGTAAACTTGGGAAAATTTTGTTTATATGTATCTACAAACACATGAAGTATACATGCTGTATTTAACTTAAATATTTCATACAGAGTGGAGGGAACATAATTAGAGATTGCATTGAAATAAATTGCAATAACCAAGGATTCTGGTTTCTGTGTGCCAGAAGCTGTTCAAACAAATCGTACACTCCGTTATGCAAAATCATAACAGGACTGTTACCTTTGCTGAATTAAATTGAGATGTAAGGAATTCTTTGGCATGCTATGAAAAGAAATGTAGAAAGATGTGTTATTTGGTGCCGGTGAGTTGGTTCCAACTCATAGCAATCTTTTATACGGTTTCCAAGGAGCAGCTGGTGAGCTTGAACCATTGATCTTGCAGTTCCAATGAGTTTGTAGTTCAGCACATTAAGTCACAGTAGGTGGCATCAAATCAGTTCCCACTCAAAGCAAACGTATTCACAACAGAATGAAACCCTGCTAATTCCTGGGTCATCTTCACAATTGATATGTTTAAGCCCATTGTTGCTACCACTGTGCTAGTCAACTTCATCATGGGATTTCCTCTTTTTCGCTGACACTCCACTTTACAAACATTATGTTCCTTTCCAGGGAATGGTCCCTTCTGACAATATGTGCAAATACAAAGGCTGAAGTCTTGCCATTCTTGTTTCTAAGGAGACTTCTGGCTACACTTCTTCCAAGACAGATTTGTTTGTTCTTCTGGAAGTTAATAGTCAATATAACAGTCAGTATTTTTCCCAATCACCATAATTCAAATGCATCAATTCTTCTCTTATTTACTGTCAAAATTTATGAGTTAACTGAAAATACTATGGTTTTGTCAGGTGCACCTTAGTTTCAAAGTGATATTTATCTTTAACAATTTAAAGAGTTTTCTTTTACAGAAGATTTGTTTAATGACATCTTGATTTCTGCCATGAATTTCATTTATGGAGTCAAGCAAAATGAGATATTTGATCATTTCAGTCTTTTCTCCCTTATCATAAGGTTACTTATTGGTCCAGTGGTGTAGATTTTGTTTTCATAGCATTGAAGTTCAACCCATACTAAATATGGTAATCTGTTAATTATTGGAAGTATTGTAAATCCCCTTGCTTCCAGTAAGCAAAGTTGGGCTATCTTCATATCACAGGCTGTTAATGTGTCCTCTTCCTATCCTGATACCACATTCTTCTTCATATTGCTTAGCTTCTCAGATTATTTGCTCAGAATACAGGTTGAGTCATTATGGTGAAAGAACACAATCACCAGCTTACACTTTTCCTGATTTTAGACTATTCCATATCTCCTTGTTCTGTTTGAATGACTGCTTCTTGGTTTTGATACCAGCTCCTCATGAGCACAATTAATTTTTTGGAATAACTATTCTTTGCAATGTTATCCATAGTTAATTGTGACCCACACAGTCCAATGAATGTGCATAATAAATGAAGCACAAATAATTATCTTCCAAGTAGTCTCTGATTCCAGCCATGATACGTCTGATGTTAGTGATAACATCCCTGGCTCCACATCCTGTTTAGAATACAACTTGAATTTCTGGCAGTCCCCTCACAATGTACTGCTGTGGCTATTTTGGATTTATCTTTAGCAAATTTTCCTTGAATGTAGTATTAATGATATTTTCCAATGATTTCCACATTCCATTGCGTTACATTTCTTTGGAATTGGTACAAATATAAATCTCTTCTAATTGTTTAGTCACCTTGCCATCTTCCAAAATCTTAGGCACAAATGAGTGAGCACACACAGAGCTGCATTAATTTGCAGAAACATTTCAATTTTTATTCTATCCTTTCCCAGAGCCTTGTTTTCTCTCTGTGACTTCAATGCAACTTTGAGTTTTTCCTACAATACTATTGGTTCTTATGCTAGCACTTGAAATATTTGGACTTCAGAACACTTTTCATAAATACTTGCTAAAACAAACAATTTTTCATTGATGTGAAATATTAGTTTGAGGGCAGAAACTTGGTTAAACCAAAAGAGGAAAAGGAAATAATTGCCTTCAACTACAGCTGCACATTTGACATTGATTTCTTCAGTTGCGTATGGATACATTTTTTTGAACCCCATGCTAAATGTTGGTAAATGTTTACAGATTATTGGATCTACAGTATGCTTCTGGTAAGTTGTGTTTTCTGCAGTGTGCTGCTCTCTAGGGTCTCCCATAAGGTCTTTTAAAAAAAGCCTGTTAAATTTCAGTTTCACATTTATCATAAAGCTGTTGCCTTTAGTTTACTGGTCATTTTATGTAATTTTCAGACAATAAAGTTAATTAAACTACAATTATAATTGTTATTGTTAAGTGCCATTGAGTTATTTCTGAGTCATAAAGGCCCTATATATAGTTTCTGAGGAGCAGCTGGTGAGTTCTGAACTGCCAAATTTGCAGTTCAAACCAATGTTATGAGCCAATGCTGATCCTACAGTGTCACACAAAGACTGTTTAAAATAGCTCCTAATAATAGATACTGTACATTTTCCTGTGATATATCTCTTTGACAATACCAATTTTCTTTACCTTATGCATTTGCATATCAATTTAACATTAATTTATTGATTTCAACACCAAAAAAAAAAAAAAAATCCTTGCTTGGATGTTGATTAAAATTGTGTTGAATCCAAAGCCTAATGAACTGATGTATGGACATCAGGAAAATATAGAATCTTCCATTTTATATACTTATTATATGCCTTAATTTATCAGTAATTGTATTATTGTTTACAGTTTTCTGTCTGTAATGTCATCTTCTTTTAGATTTATTCCAACACAGTTATCATTTTTATACTATTGTAAATTAAATCTTCAAAAATGCCCTTTATCTCTGTGTTTGTTTATAATATATAACCAAACAGGAAAAAAAATCAATTTGGGTAATCCCAATTATTTATTTAATGGATTCACATGGTCTAGATCAATAATGAAATTCAGAATCTTTTAATATGTTTATTGGTCTCTACTTAAAGTGGGCCAAGATGGCCAAACTTCATCTCTCATACTTCAGACATATTGTCAGCAGAGACCAGTCACTGGAGAAGGATATCATGTTTAGTAAGGTGAAGGGTCAGAGAAAAATAGGAAGACCCTCAGAGAGATGGATTGGCCAAATGGCAGCATCGATAGACTCAAGCGTGGCAAACATTAGTGAGGTTGGCCCAGGATTGGACAGTGTTTTGTTCTGCTGTGCATAAGGTCGCTATGGGTTGGTGCTGATTCTATGGCACCTAACAACAACAACATACTTAAAGTGAATGAAAGAAATGATGAAGTAAAAGAACTGAAAAGAAGATATCAAAAGGTAGCCCAAGAAGATAAGTATTATGATGATTAAATATTATAATGAAATGTGCAAAGACTTGGTGTTTAGACTTCATAATGGAAGAATATAATCAGTATTCCTCAAGCTAAAAAAACTGAAGAGAAAATCCATGCCTTGAGTTGCATTACTTAAGAATGCCATGGGCAAAATAATTGAATGATGCAGGAAACACCAAAAGAAGGTATCAAAAAATCTTAGTTAATATTCAACAATTCCAGTAGGTAATATATGATTAAGAACTGCCAGCAGCAAAGGAAGAAATTCAAGTTGCATTAAGACTTTTGCAGGAATTGATGCAATACCAATTGATGTAGTTCAACAAATAGATATAACATTAGAAGTACATAGTAATTTATGTCAAGAGGTTAGGATGATTACTAGGTCGCAAATAACTGAAAATTATCCATATTTGTGTTAATTCCAAAGAAAACTGATAAAATATAACACACAGAAATTATCAAAAGGAAAGGAAGGAAGGAAGAATAAAGAAGGAAGGAAAGTAATATGAAAAGGAAGAGAGACAGAAATCATAAAAATTGGAAAAATTGGAAATGCTTTTTTTATACTTGGAATAAAAGTCAACACCTCTGAAAGCATCAGTTAATACATTAAAGGAGGTATTGCACTAGGAAAATCTACTACAAAAGATCTCTTTAAAGTCCTAAAGTGTACATACGTAATTTTGATTATTAAGGTATGCCTGATCCAACCTTGTTTCCTTTTTCAGCCATCTTATATGCATACAAAAGCTAAACAATGAGTAAAAGTAAGAAAAATAATTTTATTGTTATTAAGTGCCATGGAGTCAGTTCCAACTCACAGTAGCCCTGTATAGGGTTTCTGAGAAGCGACTGGAGACTTTGAACCACTAACCTTGTGATTAGCAGTCCAGTAGTTATCATACAGTGTCAAACCTGAAAAATAATGTTGTTGTTCAGTTTTATGTTGTTAAGTAGGTTCTTGACTCATAGGAACCCTGTTATAGGGTTTCCCAAGAGTGACTCAGGAGTATAAATGGCAGATCATGTGGTTCAAACCGACCTTGAGGTTCAGTGCATTATCCTGCATCACCACACCAGGAATCCACAGAAAAAAAAGAGTTACTTTCAAATTGTGGTGTTGGTGAAATATTTTGAATATATTATAAATTGCCAAAACAATGAATAAATAGGTCTTAGAAAAAAATACAGCTAGGCAATTACTTAGAAGCAAAGACAGCCAGATTTTGGCTCTCTTTGTACACTTCATTGTAGTACTGAGAGATTCAGGGCTTTGCCAAATGTCACCTGGAGACTGCCCTCAGCTGCCAGAATCTACTTGCTTTTCTCTGGCTCATGGTCCTCTCCAGAGGCAACACACAACATGGTTAAGACCTGCAGAAGAGACAGAGAGTGATTTCACAAGCAAGACTTCATCGTATAAAAGATAATATAATATGGCAGTGAAAGTCTATTATCTTTGGAGTATTTTATTAGTTGAAATCAAGTCACATCATGCCAATACTCACAGGGACAGGAAACATGTACAATACCCTCCCTATGAGTATTGGCATGATATGACTTGGTATTTAAACTTTACATTATTCTTTGCTAACTGTATGAAAATATGTAGTTTAAAACCTATTTACCCCAAATTGTAATTGTGTCTATTTTGTGTATAATGGGTGCTTATAACACTAGCTTAAGTTGTAAAAAAATAACTCTTAATTCTGAGAGAATTTTTTTATTTCAAAAGCTACCATATCTTTCAATTCACCATTTAAAATGTTTTTAGCTTTAGGGTTTGCTTTTGTCATTTGACAGGTATCTCCTTTTTTTTTCTTTCTTTCTTTCTTTTTTTACCCCCTTTATCTTTCTATTATTGCTGATTCTTGTCAACCCTAAGGACATTTATACTTCATCACAAGAAGCTTGGTGGAATACTTTGAACTGTTACTCCTTTAGCACTATTGACACTTATTTTCATCTGATTATAAAGTTTGGGAATTAAATTTGGTATCTTTCATGATGTTGGAAAGTATAGAAAGTAAAATTGCACCAATGTGTTGATAATGCTGTGGAACTTAGGAAACACATTTGATAGAACAAATATTGAAAACTGTATATTTAACTTTTATATTCATATATAGCACCAAATAAAATCAAGTGGTCCTCAAAATACAGAAAAAATGTAATATATGAGACCATTGATCATTTTGTACTAGATTTCAATATGTACAAATCTACTGGACACTTATTCAGGGTAAAGTAAATTTTGTTGCTAACAGGTGTTTACAAGATTTCCTGAATGTATTCTTTATGGAGTTGGTTGGATTAGAACTTCTCATCTTCCAGTTAGCATCCAATGCTTAACTGTTTGTGCCATCAGGCCTCATGGTTAGCAGTACAGTGCTTATCATACAGTGCCACATCTTAAAGCAGAATTGTTGTTGTTGTTATGTGCCGTGGAGTCTGTTCCGACTCATAGCGACCCTGTACAGGGTTTCCAAGGCTGTAAATCTTTATGGGAGCAGAAAGCCTCATCTTTCTCCTGTGGAACAGCTGGTAGTTTCGAACTGCTGACCTTGGGGTTTGCAGCCCAATTTGTAACCACTACGCTACCAGAGCTCCTTTAAAGCAGAATAGAGGTATACAAATTTTAATAGCAAATAGCATTTATCTTTTCCATACTGGAGTTCCAATTACCTATAATAAGCGTGATTACATCAGATTTACTGCATATGTGGGGAAAGACCATGGGAAAGGTTAATCATAAACACAAACAAGATCATTGAAGGCTGTGGAACAAGCTATCAACTGCTCGTGTTCAAGTTCAGGATGAAACTGAAGAAAATTAAGCATCTGCAAGAGCCAAAATATTACCTTAAACATATCTCATCTGAATTTAGAGACTATCTCAAGAATAGATTTGATGCATCAGACACTAATGCCTTACAACAGAAGAGTTGTGTAATGATATAAAGAACATAATACAGGAAGAAAGCAAAAGGTCATTAGAAAAGACAAAATAAATGAAAGACTAAGATGGGTGTCAGAAGAAACTTTGAAACTTGCTCTCCAGCATAGAGATGCTAAAGGAAATTGAAGAAATGAGGAGGAAAGAGAGATAAAAAGAAAGTGTTAAAAAGCAGCTCAAGAAGATAAACTCAAATATTATAATGAAATGTGTAAAGTCCTGGAGTTAGGAAACCAAAAGGAAGAACTCATTCAGCAGTTACCTAGCTAAAAAAAAATGAAGAAAAAATTAAAATCTCAACTTGTAATATTGAAGTACTCCTACAGCAAAATATTGAATGATGCAGAAAGCATCAAAAGAAGATAGAAGGAATCCACATTGTTGTTGTACCAAAAACACATAGTCAATGTTGAATATGATCAATGGCCAATAGTACTAAAGGAAGAAATGTAAGATTAACTGAAGACATTGAGAAAGAAGAAGGTTCCAGGAATTGACAGAATAGCAATTGAAATCTTTGAGCAAACTGATGCAGCACTGGAGACGTTCATTCATCTATGACTTGAAATTTGAAAGGTAGTTCACTGGCCAACTGATTGGAAATGATCCATACTTGTGTTCTTCTCAAAGAGAGGAGACCCAACGGAATGAGGAAATCATCAGACACTATCATTAATGCCACAAACAATAACATTTTGCTAATGGTAACTTAAAAACTTCTATAACAGTATATTAACAGGGAGATGGCAAAGGTTCTAGCCAGATTCAGACAAGGGCACGCAACAAGATATATCATTGCTGACATCAGATGGCTCTTGACTTGAAGTAGATAATGCCAGAAAGATGTTCACCTGTGATTTATTAATTATGCAAAGACTTTCAACAGTGTGGATCATGACAAGCTATGGATAGCATTGTGAAGAATTGGTAACACAGACTACTTAATTGTGTACACGAGGACCCTGTACATAGAGCAAGAGGCAGTTGTTTGAATAGAACAAGAAGATACTGAATGGTTTAAGCTCAGGAAAGATTTGTGCCATGGTTGTATTCCTTCCCCATTCATATTCAATGTGTATGCTGAGGAAATAATCTGAGACTAGGTTATATGAAGAAGAACGTGGCACCAGGATTGGAGGAAGACTCAGTAACAACCTGTGATATGCAGATGATACAATCTTGCTTGCTGAAAGTGAAGAAGACTTAAAATACTTACTGATGAAGATCAAAGACCACAGCCTTCAGTATGGATTGTACTTCAATATAAAGGAAACCAAAATTCTCACCACTGGACCAATAAATAGTCTCATGATAAACGGAGGAAACATTGAAGCTGTCAGAGACTTCATTTTATTTGGATCCACTATCAACACTCAAGGAAGCAATAGTAAAAAAAATCAAATGGCATATTGCATTAGGAAAATCTGCTTCACCAGACCTCTTTAAAGTATTCAAGAACACAGATATCAGTTTGAGGACTAAGGTGTGCCTAACTCAATCCATGATGCTTCCAGTAGCTTCACATGTATATAGAAATTAGAAAATGAATAAGGATGACCAAAAAAGAATTGATGTATTTGAGTTATGGTATTGGATAAGTATATAAAAATTCCGTAGACTACAAGTGTTGGGAGCGACTGAGTTGAAGGTCTCTGACCTAGGGGTAGTTTAACTGAAGGATTGCAACTGAACAGTTGTGGTCCAGAAATTCGGGCTGCATCCAGGTCAAGCTACCCACTGAGGAACTTTCAGGGCTGCCTTGGGGAACAGAGAACTTGCAAGATTTTTTTCCTTGTACACAGCCATGACCTCCAGCTCAGTCTGCACAAACATCTAGCTGATCTATCTCTGTTTCCCTAGCAACCACAAGTTACATTTTTCTGATAAGGTCCCACTTACTGCATGCACAAACATCAACAGATGTTCTTGCACTATTTTCCCTGCCCCAAGCACCTCTTTTGATATGTGTATTAAATAAACTTGCTGCACTTGGTCTGCTTAATAATATTGCAATCAGAGTGCTGTGTCCCACCTGGTCCCAACTTTATTTATATCATTTGCGCCTTGTGTCTTCCTTTTTCTTCTAATCTTCCATTGCCCCTACTCAAATTTAATCTCTCAGTGTGGGATGTGGAGAATAGCCAATGTCGGATGTTGCATATAAGAAAAACAAACAAATCTAAATCAGAAGTACAGTCAAAATGCTTTATAAGGCATAAAGCCAGGGTAGTAACACTTCATTTCTCATACTTCAGACATATTATCAGGACGTCTCTGGAGAAAGACATCATGCCAGGTAAAGTAGAGCATAAGTAAAAAAAGAGGAAGTTTCCCACAAAATAGATATGCCAGTGGAAGCAGCAATGGGCTCAGGTTTAACAGCCATTACATTACAGTGACACAGAACTCAGCATTGCTTTATTCTGTTGTGCATAGGGTTACTATGACTTGATGCCACCTAACAGCAGCATAATATTGAAAAAGTTTTGATTTCACAAATATATCAAAATTGCTTATTTTAAATTACTTCTTTTGTGACACTTGTGGAAAATGTTAAATACACAAGTAAGAATGAGAAATTGAAAGAAAGTACTTATTAATGCCATTGTTGTTAATAGGTGCTGCCAAGTTGGCTCTTGGCAACTTTCTCAAGCAGATCTTATATCTAATAGAAGGATTATTACCCAGTCCTGTATCATCCCCACATCATTGCAAGATAATATTAAATTAAAGTAGATATTCAATAACCATGCCACAAAAACTGAAGGGGCATTAAAGCTTATGGAAAAGATGTTATATGAAAAAGTCATGCATACATAACATTTTTTTGCAATGAATAAACTTGTATTAACTGGTTATAACATGTATAAACATGATCTAATTTGAGGCACTAAGAAGGAAGGATAGGACACTGGTTTCAAAACTTCCTTATCAGAGCAGCAATTATTCAAATTAAATGGAAGGAAAAACAAACATCAAATTTATGATAAAGTTTATTTGAGACAATATCCTAAAGAAATCAGTAGCTTACAAATGTATAACATGTTTTAAGAAGTGAAGGGATGATGTTGAAGATGAAGCCCCTATTGTATTACCATCCACATCAGTTAATGAGGAAATAATTTTACCAGTGAAGATAACTGAGAAGTAACAGAAGAAAAGCTGATCTTAATCGGATCAGCTTACACAATTGTGGCTGAAAAATGAAAGCTGAGCAAATTTTCCACTCAATAGGTGTCAAAACATTTGCAGCCAGATAAGTGGCAATAAACAGCAGAGCTTCAATGGGAAATTTAAGTGGTATTAGGATCCTGAAACAGTTCTTGCAAGAATTTTAACAGGAGATAAAATATGGCTTATCAGTATGATCCTGATTACAGAGAACAATCAAATCAATGACAATGAAGAAGTGGAAGTTGTCCAGTGAAAGCAAAAGCAATCCAGTAAAGAGAAAAGGTCTTGGCAGCAGTTATTTGGGATGCTCAAGGTATTTTGTGTGTTGGTTTTCTGGAGGGCCAAAAAATGATAACATGTGCTTATTATGATAGTGTATTGTTATAGTTAGCCTAAGCATTAGCAGAAAAATACTCAGGAAAGCTTCACCTGAGAATATCCTTCTTCACCATGACTGTGCTTGTGTTCATTCTTGTCATCAAACAAGGGCAATTTGGGGAGGGTTTTGATGGAAGACATTCATCATAGAGTTCTGAATTGGTTTCTTCTGACTTCTTTTTGCTTCCTAATTTCAAATAAATATTTAAGAGATACACATTTTCCTTAGGTTAATAATGTAAAAAACAATAACAAAAAACCTCAGACAATAATAACACAGTTAAATTCCTAGAACCCTCAGTTTTTTAGGAATGGACTAAATGGCTGGTGACATCACTGACAAAAAAGGCTTGAACTTGGTGGAATTTGCCATGAGAAAAAAGTTCATGCCGTATTTTTATATTTTAATCCTGTGATACATAAATGTTTTTGAAGTCCCTTCATATTTAACCAATGTGAGAGTTACTTTTAGATTCATTGCTGTCTTCAATTTGATCCCAAGCTGAACAATTTCTAAATAGTGAGTTTCATGCCTAGAGTAGGTCAGAATTTGCAAGTTATATTTTACTACATCTGAAATGATCTATAATGATTTTACATAAATTAGTCACAAATGGTGTGAAAACATGGTTTACAAAATATTGAAAAGCCATTAAAAAATTATGTGCTCTGCAATAATGACAATATATACAATTATATTATGTTTATGTACATATATCTATATTTATATGTATTTGAGTTTAAGTTAAAAATATTTCTATTAGATAACCAGTTTATGTATGTGCAGGTTTAATCTAAACAAAACACATGTCTCTGAAATCAGTGGGTGACTATATACAAGATCTCTCACTAATACACTTGTCTTGTCAAGGTGCCTTTAAAAAAAGGATCACCAACGGATAAGAGCCGAGAACTGGACCCCACCCAGAGAACCGGTGATGCCTGAGATGGAAACAGAGATGATGACATGGAGGGATGAAGCGGCTGGGGACTTTGGATCCAGAGAGGGAGAGGAACTGTGGGCCAAAGACTGAGGGGGGAGGGAGAAGTATAGAGCACGGGCTTTTAGGATATGCCCTTTGGTCGGAAGACGATGCATGGAGGGGATTGGAACCATGGCAATGTAATGATATACGATGGAATGAATATGGAACTGAGGTTCTCTCATGTAAACTATCATATAATTCACAATAAAACATTTTTTTAAAAAAAGGATAAATTTTGTATCATATGACAAAAACGATTTTGACGCCAGGCTAGTATCAGATCTTTAACAACACTCAAGTGAACATCTTTCCAAATCATTGAAGCTTTGAAGCACATTTATAGGAATGCTTCTCCATATAAAACAATCATTTTTAGATGAATTAAGCATGTTAAGGAAATTCAGGGAGTCTTCAAATATTAGCCAAGAGGGAGAAGATTTACCTTGAAAAATGAATAAATTGTGGCAAAAGGCTAGAAACTGGTGAAAGAAGACCTTAGAATTACCATTGATGTGATAACTACTGAAGTTGAGATCTCACATGGTTCAGCATTTTCAATATCAGTGACTATTTTGACCTCAAAAAGTTATTATGTTGATGAATGCCAAACATATTGCACAAAGATCTAATATCTCTAAGAGTTGGTATTTCCCCTCAGTCTTTAGGAAAGATGTAATCCAACCTCGTCCTAGTGTGGAACTGTAGGATAAGCACTGGACTGCTAACATCAAGGTTGGTGGTTCAAACCCACCAACTGCTCCTTGAAAACCCTATACAGTAGCACTATGAATGGTAAATGACTCCATAGTACTTAACAAAAACAAACTAATAAAGTCAATTGTATGGAATAGTTGTAACAGGTGACAAGTCTAAGGTTTCCAAAATGATTCAGAGGACAAGTACAATCAAAAATCTTGCTTCTGAGGGGAATTGCTGGGCCAGTAAAATTTAAGGTCATCTCAGCTTATGGTGAAAGATTTTTTTTTTTTTTTTTTTTTTATGTAAAAAGCATAATCTGGGAATATTTACTACAAGGTTACAGCATAATCACAGAATCTCATTACAAATAAGTTATAAGAAAATAGAAAACTTCATTGGTGAGAAAAACACCAGGAAAGTTGTGGTAAGTAATGTTTTTCCATTACCCACAATGCACCTGTTCTTTCTTGAAGGGTAACAAGAGTTATCTTATAAGAATTTCATTGGCAAGCCTTACTTCATCCCCACTACAGTTCTAAACTTGCTCCTGCAGACTTCTTTTTGTATCCAAAATCCAAAAACTACTTAAAAGGGACATGATTTAAGCCCTTAAAGAATTCTAAAACTGAGATTTTGACATGGTGTAAATCAAAGGGCACTGCATTCTTTGAGAATGGTTAGAAAAGTAGAAACACCACCTTCAGAAGAATATCAACTTACATAGGTGATTGATTATCAATCGTATTCTGTTTCTTGACATGATTAAATTTCATTTTTGTACAGTGACTATATACTTCTTCCATCTTCTTTTGGTGCTTTCTGCATTATTCAATATTTTGTCCATTGAATCCTTCAGTGCTGCAAATTGAGGCTTCAATGTTTTCTTCAGTTTTTTTTTTTTTTTCAGCTTGAGAAATTGTGTACTTTTTCTCCCCTTCTAATATTCTAACTCCAGTTTTTTGAAAATTTAATTTAAATACTTGATTTTGTCTTCTTGAGCTGCTCTTTGATATTTTCTGTTCTTCTCTTTTATTTCCTCATTTATTTGACTTGATTTAGCATTTTTTACACTGGGAAGTAAGATTCAGAGTCTCATCTGACATCCATTTGGTTGTTATTTCCTGTCTTTTTAATGGCCAATTGCTTTCTATTCTTATCCTGTTCTTGAAGTCATCGTACAGCTCCTCAGTTCTTCTATCATTAGTGTCTAATGCATTAAATGTGTCCTAGAGATGGTCTCTAAATTCAGGTAATATATGTCCATTGTCATATTTTGGCTACTGTGGACTTCTTTGATTTTTTCAGCTTCAGGCTGAACTTGCATTTTAACAACTGATAGTCTTTTCCATAGAAAACCTTTGGACTTGTTTAGCTAATGATATTGACCCCTTGTATCATCCCTTCCTGCAGAAGTAATCAATTTAATTCCTGTGTATTCCTTCTGGTGGGATTCATGTGAAAAATCACCTCTTATGCTGCTCAAAAAAGTATTTGCCACGAACCAGCACCATTTCTAAGGCCATATTTTCCAACTACTGACTTTTCCCCCCCTTTTTTTCCCCCCAACATTTGTGTATCAATCACCAATAATTATCAACACATCTTGATTGCGTGTTTAATCTATTTGAGACTGAAGAAGTTCATACTTTTTTTTTTTCTTTCTATTTCATTATATTGCTTTTAGTGGTTTGTGTGTAAATTTCTATAATACTGGTATAAACTGGTTTTCCTTGTAGACATAGATATTATCCTACCAAAGATAGTGTCATATTTTAAAATAGATATTGAAGTGCTCTGATTTTTATAATGAATTCTACAATATTCCTCTTCAATATGGATTTTCTTGTATAGCTATCTAAGTGATTATAAAATTCAAAATATTCAATAACTGTTCATTTTAGCTCACTAATACCTAGGATGTCAGTCTTTGTGAGTTCCATTCTATTTTTGACAACTTCCAATTTTTATAGATTCATATGTTATGCATTCTTTGTTCTGATTATTAATAGATATTAGCAGATCTTCCTCATCATTTTGAGTTGTGCCCCATCAGCAAATTATGGTCTTGGAAGCTTTGCTACTTTCTCATTATCACTGTCAACTCTAAATTTAGGAGGCAGCTCTTCCTCAGTCATATTTTAATGGTTCATCTTCTGGTACAATATCTGACAATATTCTGATGCTATTCATAATATTTTCATTTTATGGCACTATATCTGACAATGTTCTACTGCTATTTATGATGTTTTCAGTGACTAAACCTTCAAGGCTCACCTGCCTCTCCTTCTTAGCCTGACTTAGTCTGGAAGCTCCACTGTAATCTGTCCACCTCAGATGGATAGTCCTGTTAATACTCAAAATACTGGTAGTATAGTGCAAGCCACCACAGTAGGACAAACTGACAGAGAAATACAGTATGGTCCCCAAATCCCTCTACTTGGTATATAGCCACAAGAAATAAGTGCCATGATACACATGGACCTATGCTCACCCATGTTCATCCAGCACTATTTACAATATTAAAAACATGGAGATAGTCTAATTACCCATCAATGGAAGAATGGATAAACAAACTTTGGGGAGTACACAAAATAGAACAGTATGCAAGTTGAAGAATAACAATGAATCTGTGAAAAACCTGTTAACATGGATGGGTCTGGAGGACATTATGCTGAGTAAAATTAGTCAATCACAAAAGGACAAATATTGCTTGATATCACTAATGCAAAACTCAAGAAAAGGTTCTCATGTTAAAAGAAATATTCTTTGGTGTTTGCTTGGGATGAGAGGAAACTGAGAGTAATTCACTGTCTACTGTGTAGATACAAGTTAGCTTGTGTGACAGGAAGAGTAATATACAAGAGGAAGGTTGGCAGAATGATGAAACAGGTGAAGACATTGGGAGATAGACCAGGGATAAAGGGGATATCGATAAGTAGTGGTCTATACATAATGAGCTCTGGTATTGTTGTGGTTACAAATCGGGCTGCTAACCTCAGGGTCAACAGTTTGAAACTACCAGCTCTTCCATGGGAGAAAGATGAGGCTTTCTGCTTCCGTGAAGGTTTGCAGCCTCGGAAACCCTGTTACAGGGTCTCTATGAGTCAGAACTGACTCCATGGCACATAACAACAACACATATACGTAACCTTGGAACAACAGTGTTCTGTGGCTAGAGATACATGAACAGATACATAGGATGAACAGTTATGAAAGGAACAGTGGGAGTGTATCCACAAATACATAGGATTTTAAAGAGGGTATTTGTGCATTAACTGCCAGAAGTGCTGGCTGCAAGAAGTACAAACAATTCTGTTTTAGAAGAAATACAGTTAGAATGCTCCTTAGAAGCTGGATGGTGAGACTTTGCATCTCAAACTTCAGATATGCTATCAGGAGGAACCAATCCCTGGAGGAAAACATCATGCTTGGTAAAGTGAAGAGTTAACAAAAATTAGGAAGACCCCAAACAAGATGAACTGACACAGTGGCAGGAGAAATGGGCTCAAGCATGGCAATGAATGTTAGGATGGTGCAGGACCAGACAGTATTTCATTCTGTTCTGCATAGTGCTGTTGTAAGTTGAAACTGACTCTACAGTACCTAACAACAACAATAGGATCTAGATATTAAACTTTAAATATTTTCTAATTCAATTGAAAGCAGCATGAGGCTAGGAGAGTGTGGTATTTAGAAGTACAAGCTTTAAATGTATAGAACCTGATAACCAATCTGTATCCTATGCAATGTGACCTACAGTAAGACCTCTGTTCTTTAGGGTTCTCCTTTTTAAAATAGACATAGAAATAGAAGTTACTGATAAGTTTGTTACTACATTCAATAAGTCAGTTTCTGCTATAAGATACTTCTAAATATACAATAAATACACTCAGTTATTATTAGAATTTATACCTAGCAATGTACAGGCCATGCTTAAAGAACAGACTAATGGCAATAAGCAATGCATAAAGAAAACAAATTTTAACCAATTTTCAAAAATTTGATTAGTGTAGACTGCTGATTTTGTTAATTTAAGACACACTGGAATTCATTTTTGACAAAATTTCACATTATTCAAATACCAAGGATATCTATCACATAACTGTGACTGATTAATTTAGTGACTTTGGTTAAATATCTACTTTATAATTATTGAATACATTAACAAGTTTATATTTATAGCAAAACTGACTGAGTGTGGGGTGGGTGATAAACTTTAGAAAATAAATTGTTGAATAAATAATTGAAAATATTTACATTGTATTTAAGCATTAGTCTCGATATTTCTATAAATGGATTTGGCCAAGGGGAATCATGATATCTAATAAGTCTTTTATATTTACTGAAAACAAATATTAACACAATATAATATATTGTATTAACAATCACATTGAGTAGTTATAATGAGTTTAACAATAAGACTTGTGAATAAACACAACTTTGAAGATAACTTTCTAAATTACTCAATAGAGATTCTTCACATTAATAGTCATCAAAAAAAGAGACAAATTGATTTTAAGTGACAGAACTGTAACTCCGTGTCAGAAATTAATTATATAGAATAGTTCTTTATTGTATAAAAACCACCATTCTCCAAAACTCTGCTACTCCATAGCAACAATTATACCTTTTTTAAAATCAATGGGGATTTTATAATGCAGCAAAGGGATTGAATTGAACTCTGACTAATTAATTAAAATGACAAATGGGTGTAAATGATGAATATAGACCATTGTAATTAGAGACTCACCAGGTGTAGTAAATATGTTGTGCTTTCCATTTTCAAAATTGCCTATAACATAATGGTAGAATTATTTTCCAAGGCTCTTTCAAAATCCCAGCTCTCTGCAGACAATGGTTGATCTGGTTAGACTTTCCCTTGAAACAGTGAATATGCTTCTAAAGACATACAGAGGTAATAAAATAACTATTTAGAATAGTTTCAGAGAATGAAGAATCTCTGTAGGAGGTAAAGAGGTGAATGGTATAATTAACTTGGGTTTGGAAGGGAAGATAATTCGTATTTTGCCTTTAGAACAAGGTTAGCTAAAATACATTTGTACATTTTTTATAAGTGTTTTCTAAATGTTGCCAAGAAAAAGTATCTACTCAAATCTCTCATATTTTAAAAAACTTGTGTTTTATCCAAATGTAATCAATATGCTACCTTATTCTCCCCAATTTTACTATTAGGAAATTTGCAGCTGTTGCTAATTATAAGTGTGTCTTCCATAATATAATCCAGTAAAAATCCAATTACATTGCTATCCTGATGTGGCACTGTAGTATAAAAAGCAGACCACAATGTTGGTTTGGACTGCAAAATTGGTGGTTCAAAGTCACAAAACACACTTTAGAAACCCTATATAAGGTCGGTATGAGTCTGAACTGACTCAATGGTACTGAACAACAACTTACATTAATGAAATACACGTTTATTTTAAATTCAATTTTATTCTTTAAGGAAAGAATTACTTTAGTCCATACAGTTTATTTGGAAAATATTTTTATACATTCAATATTTAGCTAACAGGAAAACAAGTAGCTAAATATTATGAGTCATTGATATTAAAGATAGAAATAAAATTTCTAATATCCTGATAACCAATGGATTCTTCTTGAAATATTCTATGCCACATTGAATCCTGCCTTCAACTTTAGTAGCTTTGCAGAAAGTGCTCTATTTTATTGTTGTTAGATGCTTTTGAGTTGGTTCCAACCCACAGCAACTCAATGAACAACAGAACCAAACACTGCCCGTTCCTGTGCCATCCTCAAAATTGTGGCTACCTTGAGCCCACTGCTGTTGCTACTGCACCAATCCATATTGTTGGGGGACTTCCTTTTTTTCTCTGATCCTTGACTTTACCAAGCATGATGGACTTCACAATAGATTGATCCCTCCTGACAACATGTCTGAAATATAACAGATGCCATCTTGCCATCTTGACTTTTCAACAGCATTGTGGCTATACTTCTTCCAACACAGATTTGTTTGTTTACTGGTAATTCAGAGTGTTTTTAATGTTCTTTTCCAATAACATAACTCAAATGCATCAATCCTTCTGTAGTCTTCTTCACTCATTATCCATATTACACATGCATATGAAGTTATTAATAGTATCACAGCTTAAGTCAGGCCCACCTTATTACTCAAATTGATATCTTTACTCTTGAACACATTAAAGAGGCTTTCTTGTGTAGCAGATTCGCTTAATACAATAAGCCATTTGATTTCTTCACAGCTTCTTCCATGAGTGTTGACTGTAGATACAAGTAAAATGCAATCATTGACAAACTCAATATTTTTTCTATGATGCTATTTATTAGTTTGTTGTTGTTATGTGCAGTGGAGTACTTTCCAACTCTAGTGCCCCTGTACAGGGTTTCAGAAGCAGTGAATATTTATGGGAGCAGTCAGCCTCATCTTTCTCCCATGGAACAGCTGGTAGTATTGAACTGCTGACTCTGAGGTTAGCAGCCCGATTTGTAACCACTACGCTAGCAGAGCTCCTTATTTATTAGTTTAGTTGTGGAGAATTTTGCTTTCTTTACATTAAAGTGTGCTACCTATACTGAAGACTGTGGTGTTTAATCTTCATCAGTAAGTATTTTAAGTCCTCTTCAGGTTCATCAAGAAAGGTTTTATCATCTACATACCACAGGTTGTTATTAAATCATCCTCCAATCCTGATGCTATGTTTTCTGTCATAGAATCCACTTCTTGTATTATTTACTCAGGATGCAGATTGAATAAGTATGGTGAAAGGATACAAATGTGGCTGACACCTTTCCTGATTTTAAACAATTCAGTGTCCCCTAATTCTGTTAGAATTGCTGCCTCTTGGTTATGTACATGTTCCTCATGAGTAAAATTAAGTGTTCTATAGTAACCAACACTCATAATGTTATCTATAGTTTGTCATAATCCACACAAAGACCTTTCTCAGTCAATAAAGTACAGATAAACATCGTTCTGGTATTCTCTGCTTTTAGCCAATGTAATGATATCTCTTGTTTCTTGTCCTCATTTGAAACTGGCTTGAACCACTGGATTGTTGTTGTTGTTGTTGTTAGGTGCCATCGAGTTAGTACTGACCCATAATGACCTTATGCACAGCAGAACAAAACACTGCCTAATCCTGGGCCAACCTCACTATTGTTGCCACGCTTGAGTCCATTGATGCTGCCACTTGGCCAATTCATCCCATTGGGAGTCTTCCTCTTTTTCTCTGACCCTCCACCCTACCAAAAATGATCTCCTTCTCCATCGACTCATCCATCCTGACAATATGTCTGAAGTATGAGAGACAAAGTTTTTGCCATCTTGGCCTCTAAGGAACAATCTGGCTGCACTTCTTCCAAAACAAATCTATTGGTTCTTCTGGCAGACCATGGCACTTTCAATATTCTCCTCCAACACCATAACTCAAAGGAATAAATTCTACAGTCTTCCTTATTCACTGTCCAGCTTTTGCGTGCATATGAGGTTACTGAAAATACCATGGCTTGGGTCAGGGGCACCTTAGTCCTCAAGCTGACATCTTTGTTCTTCAACACTTTAAAAATGTCTTGTGCAGCAGATTTTCCTAAGGCAATACGTCGTTTGAACCACTGGTAGTCCCATTCAATGTACTCTCTGGCCATTTTTTAAAATTATTATCTTAGCTAAATTCTACTTGGATGTGATATTAATGTTATTGTTTGATGATTTCTGCATTTTGTTGGGTCACCTCTATTTAGAATGGGCAAAAATATGGATCTCTTCCATCAGTTGATCAATTAGCTGTTTGTCAAATATTTTGGCATAGCTAAATAAGTGTCTTCATTGCTGTTGCAGTTTGTTGAAAGATGTCAATTGGTGTTCCAACAATTCCCAGAGCCTGGTTCTTTGTCAATGCCTTCAGTGCACCTAGGACTTCTTGCTTCAGTTGCATTAGCTCTTCATCATGCACTATCCCTTGAAATGGTTGAATATCACCCATTTCTTTTTGGTAGAATGACTCTGTGTATTCCCTCCATCTTCTTTTGATGCTTTCTGCATCATTCAATATTTTTAACATATTATTGTTGTTAAGTGCATAGAGTCGTTTTTGACTCTGAGTGACCCTGTATAGCATTCCTTAAGAGCAGCTGGTGAGCTTGAACCACCAACTTTGAGGTTCAAATCAACCTGGAGTTCAATACATTAACCCATGTGGTAGCACCATGGTGGTGGTGGTGGTGGTTATGTGATATGGGTCGTTCTTCAATACTGCAAGTCAAAGCTTTAATTTTTTCTTCAGTTCTTTCAGCTTGAGAAATGCTGAGCCTGTTCTTCTCTTCTGGTTTTCTAAACTCCATGTTTTTGCACATTTCATTATAATACTTGGCATTGTTTTCTCAATCTGCCCTTTGAAAAATTTTGTTCAGCTCTTTAACTTCCTAGTTTCTTCCATTTGTTTTATTATCTCCCGACTGGAGTGCAAGTTTCATAGTCTCTCTGACATCCATTTTGATATATGTATCTTTTTTTTTTTAATTTCCTGTCTTTTTAAAGAACTTTTGTTTTATTCCTGTAAAATGATCTTGATGCCATCTCAGAATTCTTCTGGTCTTAGACAATTAATTTCTATTGCACCAGATTTATTTTTTAGATGGCTTCTAAATCCAGGTGAGATATGTTCAAGATCATATTTTGGCTCTTGTGCTCATGTTTAATTTTCTTCAGCTTCAATCTGAACATAAATGTGAACAACTGACAGCCTATTCCACATTCTGTCCTGGACTTGTTTTGGCTGATGATATGGAGCTTTTACCCTCTGCTAGCATAGTGGTTACATATAGGGCTGCTAATCTCAAGGTTAACAATTCAAAACTACCATCTATTCCATGGGAGAAAGACAAAGCTTTCTGCTCTGGTACAGATTTACAGCCTTGGAAACCCTATGCAGGATCACTATGAGTCATAACCAACTCCACAGCACACCACCATCACCACAACCTCCCACATAGGTAGACAGTTAGATTCCTGTATATTCTTTAGGTGAGGTCTATGTGTATAGCTGCCTTTAATACTATTTAAAAAGGTATGTGCAATGATCAAGTGCAAAATTCTGTCATGTGATCTCAAGCAGCATTTCTATAAGGTCTATCTATTTAGGATGGATATCTTTAATATTATACTGTTCTCGGAGCTATCTTGAAGAAAGTTTTAATATATGTGTATTTTCAAGATAACAATACTCACTCCGTTTATTAATGTACTGAGTTTCACATGGTTAGTTACTATAGTTAGTTAGTACTATAATAGTATAATGGTGCAATGGGTTATCCTTTACTGGCCATTCTGGCCCTAATTTTGTAAATATCACAAAATGATCGATTAAGCTTCAATGTGCTAATCTATTGGTCAGTTTTAGATCCTCCTTTGCCTAGATTCGTATGAGAGTCCCACTCAGAAATTAACCTTTACCATTATTGCTTGGGGGTTCTAGACAATGACTAATGATATTCTTAGAACACAAGGCTTTAGCTAAGGTTTCTTCATTCTAGTACATCAATAGGTAAACTTGTACTTTGAACATGGAGTCCTTAGCTTAGAACCTCTTAGTAGAATTATAATATAGGGAAAATACAGAGTAGATAGGATTGATTTGGTTGTGAAGATTCCTTCCCTCTCAGTTGGTATTTTAAGCTACTACATCCACAAGTATAGGTCAAGTTAATCAAAGTGTAGCAATTTAAATGCATTTCCTTTATCAAAAGAAAAAAAATACAGAGTTGACAGGGGCAGGCAAGTTAGACAGTGGCTACCTAAAATGGGAGGGGCTATAAAGGTATGAAGTGACTGGCTTACAAGTTTTCAAGAGGGAGTTTAGTTTCAGAGTGTTGGGGGGAAAGTATAATCCCCACTAAATAGTTTTCATCTTGTCTAGTCTATATGGATCTGGTGAAAGCAGATGCGACTAAGATTCTTATGATTCAATAGTGAGTAATTCTTATCATGACTAATTGTGACTATCACAACTGTATAGGTAGAAGTTTTGCAACAAAAAGATGGGAGCAGTTAATCTTGCAGTCCAGGAACAGAGAACCCTAGGACCCTCAAAGGAGAAAAGCACAAGCAAAATGTGGTACCCTATCCAGAGACATGGAGACACAAGACATGGAGACAGAGATGATGACATGGAGAGAGACAGCAGCTGAGGCCTCTAGACTCATGGAAAGAGAAAGGCTGTATGCTGGCAGCCAGGTGCTGGTGGCCAGGGGGCAGTGTTGCAGAATGTGTCCTTCGGTTTTTTTAAATGATTATATATTCCTAAGTGATTTTGTGTATATCCCCCCAAAACAAAAGCAGAGGGAATAGAAGCAAATATTGTTGATTGATGAATCACAGAGGAGATTGAAATCATTGCCATGAAACAACAAATGTAAAACTGATGATCTTCCATGTAAACTAATCACTCAATTCACAATAAAAACTTTAATTTTTTGTTTTGTTTTGTTTTGCCTTGAAAGCTGTTGTAATGCCATTCCAACCCTGATTCTGATTCAGAATTGTCTCAAAGTTCCTAATTTGTGAGCATTGCACCGGCAAGCACAAGGGACCAAACCCAACCAAGAAAAGCTATGTAGCGAAATAAAGAGAAAGAAATAAAATAAACACATCCAGAGGCTATATGGCACTTGATAACCTGACGGCACACTTGCTGCAAGAGACACTTTCTACCCCTTAGCCTTGACCAGTGACATAGGCATGCTGTTGTTAAGTGCTGTCAAGTTGGTTCTGACTCATAGCAACCCTGTATAGAGTTTCTGAGGAATGGTTGGAGAGCTTGAACCACCAACCTTGTGGTTCAAACCCACCTTGCAGTCCAGTGAATTAACCCACAGTGCTACCCCAGGACTCTGACATGGACTTGAGTAATTCGGGAAGTCAAAATGGTTCTTCTTTTAGACCTAAGTGTGTTCCTGCTACAAAATACTAAGTGGGATACTAATGTGGATAAAGGGGACCTGTTCACCTCAAATATATGATAAGCAATATTTTCATGTATTTACTTCTCCCTTCTATAAATAATAATGACATTCAGTTGTCAGCACTATATAAATGTATTGTGTGTATCTCCAAATTGGATATGAATGTTTTGTGTTTGATCAAATTGGATCAGAGTTCTTATCCTAGCAATTTCATGACTGTTTAGGATGTAGACAGACAAACTGTGTGCACACAGTTCAAAGATGCTACTAATCCTCAAACCTATGCTGCTTCCATAGGTTGTTGTCATCGTTAGGTACTTCATCTCCTCTAATGTTTATTTACTTTACTTCCCTAGTCTACCATGTAAGATCACACTAGATGCACACTGAATGTGCCAGATATATTTTTCTAATCAACAATGTAACTTCTTTTTGCAGTTGTCCAGTGCACTAAACCTGTTTTTCTATATTTTAGTATAAAATTTCCAGTCTCAGTAACTTATCTGGAGAGGGTTATTTTACCTTTCAGAATATATTTATTAATTAATATTTTTTCCTGGAGTAATGTAATACATTGATGTCGTGTGTTGTTGAGTCAGTTCCGACTCATAGCAACACTTTATAGGGTTTCTTAGGAATGGCTGGTGGGATTGAACTGCTGACCCCATGGTTCAAAGTGACTTTGTGGTCTAGTGCATTATCATGCAGCACTAACTAGGACTCCTGGAGTTCATAATACCACTTTATTTCTGTGTTTTTCTTCTAGGAGGTAAATTTATCTTTTTTTTTTTTTTTAATTACCTTTTACCATTGTGCTTTGCAGAAAAATTGAGTAGCATATTTTGATGTTGTTGTTGTTATGTGCCGTGGAGTCAGTTATGACTCATAGCGACCCTGCACAGGGTTTCTAGGCTATAAATCTTTATGGGAGCAGAAAGCCACATCTTTCTCGCGTGGAAAAGCTGGTAGTTTTGAACTGCTGACCTTGAGGTTCACAGCCCAATTCATAACCACCACACTACAACCACTTAATTAGGCACTGAATAAATGTTTACTTCCTAGAAACCTAAATTCTACGTAGTTTTATTTAATGCTTTATTAATGCATGTATGTTTTTATGTATGTATGTGTACATTGTTGTTGTTGTTATGTGCCATCGAGTCGGTTCCGACCCGTAGTGACCCTGTATAGGTTTTCCGAGGGTGTAAATCTTTACGGGAGTAGAAAGCCTCATCTTTCTTCTGCGGAGCACCTGGTGGTATGTGTACATATGCATGCATTTATTTATGGAAATTTTACATCAGCCTGGACCACTCTGTTTTATGACAAAATGTCCAGTTACATATAACTGATAGGCTTTTAGATGATGGCATGTTCCTAAACTTGTATTTTGGAATGTAAATTGGAGAAATATCTTATAATTCATTTGAAAGAAATTGAACATTCTAGAACAAATTAATGACTGAATGAAATTCTTTAAAAAACACATTTAATGTGATATTCAGATGTTTCTATATTTGATGTACTTTGGTTGAGCACATATTGTTATGATGCGGGAAGTTCTACCACTGGTATTTTAAAACTCAGCAGGGTCATTCATGGTGGACAAGTTCCAGTGAAGCTTCCAGACTAACACAGACTAGAGAGAGCAAGACTACGTCTAAATGTTTAGCTAATTAAAAGCTTATGAATAGCAGCAGAACATTGTCAGATATTGTTACAGAAGATGAAACAATTGCAAACTGCACAAGAATATAGTCAGATATCATGCTAGAAGATGAGACCTTCAAGTTGGAAGGCACTCAAAATACGACTTACAAGAACTACCTCCTCAAAGAAGACTTGACTGTGATGAATCAAATTAAATAAAGTTTGCAGGACCTTCATTTGCTGGTGAGGCACAACTCAAAATAAGGAGAAACAACTGCAAACAACCATAAATAAACCAACATATAATGTACCAAAGTATGAACTTGGAAGTTTTAACAAATGACATGGAATGCATAAAGATCAATATTATAGGCATTGTTATTGTTGTTGTTAAGTGCCATTGAGTCAGTTCCTACACATAACAACCTTGTATAGGATTTCCAAGGAGCAGGTGGTGAACTTAAACTGCTAACCTTGCAATTCAAACCGTCTTTGCATATTAGTCCATTAACACACAGTGCCATATCAGAACTCCTATTATAGACATTACTGAGTTGAAATGAACTGGTACTGGCCACTTTGAATCTGACAAGTAGTTTACTATTCTGAGGACAAAAAACTGAAGAGCTATGATGTACTATTCATCATTAAAAAAAAAAATTCAAGATCTGAATTAAAGTACAATACTGTCTGTGATAAAATAATATTGATAGGCCTATAAGGAAGCTCTGGTAGCACAGTGGTTATGAATTGGGCTGCTAACTTCAGGGTAGCAGTTTGAAACTACCAGCTGTTCCATGGAAGAAAGATGAGGTTTTCTGCTCCAGTAAAGATTTACAGCCTTGGAAACCCTGTATAGCATTGCTATGGGTCGGAACCAACTCCACAGCACATAACAACAACAACATAAGGAAGACCAGTTAATACCACTAATATTCAAATTTATGCACTAACCACTAAAGCCAGTGATACAGACATTGAAGAATTCTACCAACTTCTTTACTAAGAAATTGATCAAACGTCCGATCAAGATGTATTGATAATCACTAATGATTAGAATATAAAGACTGGAAACAAGAGGAAGGATCGGTAGTTGGAAAATATGATCTTAGTGATAGAAATGATGCTGGGGATAACATGATAGAGTTTTGAAGACCAATAACTTATTCTTTGCAAACAAGGAGCTCTGGTAGACTAATGGTTACAAGTTGGGTTGCTAGCCTCAAGGTCAGCAGTTTGAAACTACCAGCCATTCTGCAAGAGAAAGATGATGCTTTATGCTCTTGTAAAGATTTACAGCCTCAGATACCCTATACAGGATTGCTATGAGTCGGAGCTGACTCCACAGCACATAACCACCACTATCACCTTCCTTAAACACCATAAAAGGTGATTGACTATGTGCATTGACCTCACCAGATGGAATACACAGGAATCAAACTGACTACATCTGTGGGAAATGATGATGGAAAAGCTCAATGTAACTAGCCAAAACAGAGCCAGAAGTAGACTGTGGAACACACCATCAATTTCTCATATGCAAATTCAAATTAAAAGAAAAGAAAATGAAAACAACTCCACAAGAATCAAAATATAAAAGTAGAGAATAACAGGAAGATGTTTGCATGTGTTCTATTGATGGTGCTAAGACTTTTGACTGTGCGGATCACAATGAACTATGGATAACGTTGTGAAGAATGGGTATTCCAGAACATTTCATTGTTTTCTTGAGGAATCTATACATAGACAAAGAGACAGTTGTTAGAATATAACAAGGGAACACTGAAGAATTTAAAATCAGGAAATGTGTGCACCAGGGATGTATCTGTTCACCATGCTTATTCAAACAGTATGTTGTGCAAATAATCTGAGTAGCTGGATGATTATGAAGAAGAATTTCACATCAGGATTGGAGGAAAATTTATGAAAAAGCTGTGATATCCAAATAATACAATCTTATTTTCTGGAAGCAAAGAAGATTTTAAAATGCTTACTGATAAAGATCAAGAATGCAGCCTTCAGTAGGGCTTATAACTCAGTGTAAATAAAACATATCCTCACAACTGGACCAATAAATAACACTGTGTTAAATGTAGAAAATGGAGTTTTGGTAGCATAGTGGTTACGAGACGGACTGCCAACCTCAAGGTCAGCAGTTTGAAACTACCAGTGGTTCCATGGGAGAAAGATGAGGCATTCTGCTCCTGTCAAGATTTGCAGCCTCAGAAATCCTGTGCACGGTCCCTATGAGTTGGAACCAACTCCATGGTACTTAACAACAACAACAAAATGTAGAAAAGCTTGAAAATGTCAAAGACTTAATTTTGCTTAAATGCACAATGAACACTTGTAGAAGCAGTAGTCAAGTAATTAAATGACTTACTGGATTAGGCAAATCTGCTGCACAAGGCCTCTTTAAAGTGTTAAAGTGCAAAGAGAATCAATTTGAGGACTTCAGTGTGCCTGGCCCAAGTTATGGCATATTCAATTGCCACAAATACATGTGAAAGTTGGGACAATTAATAAGTAAGAACTATAAGAAGTGATGCATTGAGTTAAGGTGTTGGAGAAGAATATTGAATGTACTATGGACTCCCAGAAGAACAAAAAAAATCTGTACTGGAGAAAGTACTACTAGAATGTTTCTTAGAAAGCCAGGATGGAGAGACTTCATCTGCCATACGGTGGACATGCTATGAGGGGGTTCCAGTCTTTGGAGAAAGACTAATGTTTGATAAAGTGGAGGGCCAGCAAAAAAGAGGTAGAGCTCCAACAAGGTGGATTGGTACAGCTAGAGTAGCAATGTGCTCAAGCTTAACAACCAATGTGAGGATGGCTCAGGATCTGGCAGTGTTTTGTTCTTCTGTGCATAGTTCACTGAAAGTCTAAACTGACTCGAAGACACCTAACAACAGCAACAAGACTTTTGTAATGATGACAGTTGTTTAATGATAGAGTGTGTTACCCTGGATGTAGTGAGTTAAGTTTTACAGAAAACTTAGAGATAGGGGTCAGTGGGCTTAAATGTATATTAAGTACCTGGGTGTTAAATAATGTCTAAGGCCTTGACTAGCTGAAAAGCTTATGGATCAACTCATTCAGAGGTACCTCGGAAAACAGGGTTGGAAATCTGCTTCACAACCATGAAAACTCTATGGAGTAGTTCTACTCAGCACATCTTGGGGTGCCAAGGTTCAGAATAGATTTGACAGCAATTTGTGACATTGTATGGTAAAAACTTGATCCCAAAGTCAGTTTGAACCACATGGTTGACAGTAAAACTCACCAGCTGCTCCTCTGAAACTCTATACAGGGTCATTATGAGTAAAAACCAACTGGAAAGCACTTAAAAATAACAACAAGCTGTAATAGCAATGTTTCACTCCTAGTCAAAATTTTGTGATCCTTAAAGTTGTTATTCTTTACCTGAAAATTATGAAAGTTGATATATTTTCCTTTATCTCAATAATAAACAATGGTCTGAGAGAATTTTTTTAATGTATGTTTTGCCTCCATGAATCCAAGAAATGTAAAATAAATTTAATAATAAATTTATTTTACATTGAATTTCTCATATGGATTCTTCTATTTATATTCAGTTTTGTTCCTTGAGAATAATTTCCAACTGGACTAACAATGGATTTTTTCCCCCTAATTAATACTCTTTCACCATCTTTGTGAAGTCTCCTGGAATATTATTAGACTTCCTAGTGGTGAGATAGCCTCTCATTGTTAAACCTTTGTAGATAAGATTTCTGTCACAAAGATAAAAATAAAGGAATGAATATATATTGTAACCCTTTGATGCCATTTTGCTATCAAAACTTTCATTCTTTGAGAGGCAGTGAAGCACAGATAACAGATATATTAGTAGAACTGTACAATTGATTTTTGAATGTTCTGGGAAGAAAGCAATGTAATTAAATTCTCAACAGTTCATGTAGAGTCAAAAGTGAAAATCTAAAAGACTCTGGTATTCCATTTTTCTTAAGTATTCTTGATTTCATATCCCTTGACCCTTGAAACCAGACTCTTTCTCTTCTTTAGCCTATTTAATATGAAGGCAATATTAACTGCCAACTAAGAAACTGAGTAAAAAGTGATATTTTCTTGATAAGAGTCACATGGTCAGTGTGGTGGTTCCATATGTTAAGCACTGGACTGCAAGCCACAAAGTTTGAGCCTGCCAGCTGCTTTGTGGGAGAAAGATGAAGCTTTTTGTTCACACAAAGATTCAAAGCCTCGGAAACACTATACAGGGTTGCTATGAGTCAGAACCGACTTGATATCACTTAACAATAAGAGTCACATGAGCATTGGGCTTAATGACAGATCAATTGCTAATTAAAAGAGACTTTTAAATTTTTCCTTCATATAATTATCGTAACTGAGAGAATGCTATCTTATAAAGGATTTAGATATAATGATGACATCTAAATTTTCAAAATGTCTTCAATACTTTAACAAAGGTAATATAACTATTTTGAGATGGATATGAGTGTTTTTCACTTATGCATTTAGCTAATCTTAGTTTGTCATCTGGTGCCTTGGTGTGGCACTGTGAGTTAATGCGCTGGACTGCAAAGTTGGTTTGAACCACAATGCTGTGATTCAAAATCACTAGTCGCTCCTTGGAAACCCTATACAGAGTTGATATGTGTCAGAACTGATTGAGCGAAACTTAACAACAACAACAAATTTTGTCATCCATAATCTTGGGCTTAAAGGAAAAAAAATAAATAAATGAGTTACTATAAATCAAACAGTATTATATGCTTTTATTCAACACTGTCAGAACATATCATTAAAGTCAAACAGTCAGTGGCATACAGAATAATATCATTAGTATATGGTGTGTTAGGAAAAACATATATGGTATATATCAAAGGAAAGTATTTCCCTTAAGTAATATTTGTGTTTACTGTGACTGTAAGATTTTACTTTGGGGGAGTTGTTTAATATTAATTAAACTAAAATATAAAGAGAATAAATTCTTATTGAATTTAATTAAATTCTTCTTAATTATCCAAAGCCACAAACTGGCACTTTGTTGAATAAAATTAGTATTTTACAATTGACTGAACTACTTTTTAATCTAAGTTTTACCTCATTTCTGTTGCTTTGAGTGTCATTAGCCTTCTCTACTAAGATAGAAGCCCATTTTTTTTAGAGTATGTAAGCACATTTAATTTTTAATTAATTGACTTTATCTTGAAGCCAACCTAGAGAAGCATAAAGTTCATTAGCAATTAACTCTTCATGTTTTCAGAAGGCTAGGGAAGACATTTTAGGAAAATCGGTGTTTATATCACCAAATCCCTGGAGTCATGAGTTTATTTATGAGTGAGCTTACATGCTGTTTTTTGTTTGTTTGTTTGTTTTTCCTATAACATTGTTGCTGTTGTTGTTAGGTTTAATTGAATAATTTCTGACTCACAGTGACTCTATATACAACAAAAGAAACTTTACCTGGTCCTACACCATCCTCACAATTGTTATGTTTGAATGCATTGCTACTGTGATTGTCTGAATTCATCTCGTAGGAATTCTTCCTCTTTTGTGTGACCCTCTACTTTAGTAAGCACAAAGTTCTTCTCTAGGGATTGGTCTCTCCTGACAACATGACCAATGTAGGAGAGGTGAAGTCTAGCCTTCCTAACTTAAAAAGAGCATTCTGACTGTACTTCTTCCACGACAGATTTGCTCTTACTTCTGGTAGTCTATGGTGCTATCAAATACCATAATTCAAATGTATCAATTCTTCTACGGTCTTTGTTATTCATTGCACAATTTTACAGACCTATTGAAGGAAGAAGCCCAACTTGCACTAAAGGCAAAGGACAAGGCTCCAGGAATTGATAAAATACTAATGTAAATCTTTCAATAAACTTTGGTAGCACTACAGGCACTCATTAAACTATGTCAAGAAATTTGGAAGACAGCTACCTGGCCAACTGAATAGAAGAGATTCATATTTGTGTCAATTCCAAAGATAGTTAACCCAATGGAATGTGGAAATCATCAAACAATATCACTAATATCACATGTAAATAAAATTTTACTCAAAATAATTCCAAAACTGCTTGAATAGTACATTGACAGGAAATTGGCAAAGGTTCAAACTGGATTCAGAAGAGGGCATGGAATAAGAAATATTATTACTGATGCCAAAAGGATCTTGGCTGAAAGCAGAGAATAGTAGAAAGATGATCAATTGTGATTTATTGATAATGCAGAGGTTTTTCAACTTGGTGAATCATGATAAACTATGGGCCACATTGTGGAGTATGAGTATGTATTCTGAAGCAGTTAATTGTGCTCATGAGTAACTTGTAACTAGATCAAGAGACAGTCCTTTGAACAGATCAAGGAACCACTGAATGCTTAAAAAGCAGAGTTATATTCCTTCACCATACTCATTAAATCTGTAAAATGAGCAAATAACCTGTAAGATGGATTATATGAAGAAGAACATGATGTCAAGATTGGTGGAAGACTCATTAACATACTGTGATATGCAGATAATGTAACCTTGCTTGCTGAAAACAAAGAGAACTTAAAATACTTACTAATGAATATCAAGGACGACAGCTATCTCTGGGTTGCACCTTAATGAAAAGAAAACAAAAATTCTCACCACTGGATCAATATAAAGCCTCACTGGATTAGAAGAATTATTCATATCAAGGACCAAAATTGTTTCCTCGGTATACTAAGTTGATAAGGATGTCAAATTTAGACATTGGTTATAAAAAATGGAAAGACTATAAAGGCAGGAAGTGGCTGACTTTCATGAGTTTGCTAAGTTTTAGAATGACGAGGGTAAGGTAGAATTTCCACTGAATAGTTTCTTTTCCAGATGGATATGGTTAAAGGGGATGGGATATGATGGCGATAGGATTTTATGAACCAATTGTGATTAACTGCTAGCAGGATTAATTGCAGTTGTCACATCTGTAATTGTAGAAGATGTATAACTAAAAGGGGGGAGTAGTTAGACTTTCATTCAGTAACAGACAATCCCAGGACCATCAAGGAGGAAGAGCAGGAGTGGAGCATGAGATATCTATTTAGAAGAGCAGTGACAGCAGAGACAGAGGTAGAAGCAGTGGCCTGGAGAGACAGCAGTTTCAGGCTCTAGGCCCATAGACAGAATGAATAGCTGTATTCTTGCAAGCTGGAAGTTGGCTGGCAGAATGTGCCCTTTGGATATTTAAATGGAGATAGATATATATATCTATCTCCATTTAAATATCCAAAGGGCACATTCTGCCAGCCAACTTCCAGCTTGCAAGAATACAGCTATTCATTCTGTCTATGGGCCTAGAGCCTGAAACTGCTGTCTCTCCAGGCCACTGCTTCTACCTCTGTCTCTGCTGTCACTGCTCTTCTAAATAGATATCTCATGCTCCACTCCTGCTCTTCCTCCTTGATGGTCCTGGGATTGTCTGTTACTGAATGAAAGTCTAACTACTCCCCCCTTTTAGTTATACATCTTCTACAATTACAGATGTGACAACTGCAATTAATCCTGCTAGCAGTTAATCACAATTGGTTCATAAAATCCTATCGCCATCATATCCCATCCCCTTTAACCATATCCATCTGGAAAAGAAACTATTCAGTGGAAATTCTACCTTACCCTCGTCATTCTAAAACTTAGCAAACTCATGAAAGTCAGCCACTTCCTGCCTTTATAGTCTTTCCATTTTTTATAACCAATGTCTAAATTTGACATCCTTATCAACTTAGTATACCGAGGAAACAATTTTGGTCCTTGATATGAATAATTCTTCTAATCCAGTGAGGCTTTATATTGATCCAGTGGTGAGAATTTTTGTTTTCTTTTCATTAAGGTGCAACCCAGAGATAGCTGTCGTCCTTGATATTCATTAGTAAGTATTTTAAGTTCTCTTTGTTTTCAGCAAGCAAGGTTACATTATCTGCATATCACAGTATGTTAATGAGTCTTCCACCAATCTTGACATCATGTTCTTCTTCATATAATCCATCTTACAGGTTATTTGCTCATTTTACAGATTTAATGAGTATGGTGAAGGAATATAACTCTGCTTTTTAAGCATTCAGTGGTTCCTTGATCTGTTCAAAGGACTGTCTCTTGATCTAGTTACAAGTTACTCATGAGCACAATTAACTGCTTCAGAATACATACTCATACTCCACAATGTGGCCCATAGTTTATCATGATTCACCAAGTTGAAAAACCTCTGCATTATCAATAAATCACAATTGATCATCTTTCTACTATTCTCTGCTTTCAGCCAAGATCCTTTTGGCATCAGTAATAATATTTCTTATTCCATGCCCTCTTCTGAATCCAGTTTGAACCTTTGCCAATTTCCTGTCAATGTACTATTCAAGCAGTTTTGGAATTATTTTGAGTAAAATTTTATTTACATGTGATATTAGTGATATTGTTTGATGATTTCCACATTCCATTGGGTTAACTATCTTTGGAATTGACACAAATATGAATCTCTTCTATTCAGTTGGCCAGGTAGCTGTCTTCCAAATTTCTTGACATAGTTTAATGAGTGCCTGTAGTGCTACCAAAGTTTATTGAAAGATTTACATTAGTATTTTATCAATTCCTGGAGCCTTGTCCTTTGCCTTTAGTGCAAGTTGGGCTTCTTCCTTCAATAGGTCTGTAAAATTGTGCAATGAATAACAAAGACCGTAGAAGAATTGATACATTTGAATTATGGTATTTGATAGCACCATAGACTACCAGAAGTAAGAGCAAATCTGTCGTGGAAG
This sequence comes from Chrysochloris asiatica, assembly GCF_000296735.1. Lineage (NCBI taxonomy): Eukaryota > Metazoa > Chordata > Mammalia > Afrosoricida > Chrysochloridae > Chrysochloris > Chrysochloris asiatica. The sequence goes on from NW_006408529.1 coordinate 4,512,913, forward strand.
AAGTACAGTCAGAATGCTCTTTTTAAGTTAGGAAGGCTAGACTTCACCTCTCCTACATTGGTCATGTTGTCAGGAGAGACCAATCCCTAGAGAAGAACTTTGTGCTTACTAAAGTAGAGGGTCACACAAAAGAGGAAGAATTCCTACGAGATGAATTCAGACAATCACAGTAGCAATGCATTCAAACATAACAATTGTGAGGATGGTGTAGGACCAGGTAAAGTTTCTTTTGTTGTATATAGAGTCACTGTGAGTCAGAAATTATTCAATTAAACCTAACAACAACAGCAACAATGTTATAGGAAAAACAAACAAACAAACAAAAAACAGCATGTAAGCTCACTCATAAATAAACTCATGACTCCAGGGATTTGGTGATATAAACACCGATTTTCCTAAAATGTCTTCCCTAGCCTTCTGAAAACATGAAGAGTTAATTGCTAATGAACTTTATGCTTCTCTAGGTTGGCTTCAAGATAAAGTCAATTAATTAAAAATTAAATGTGCTTACATACTCTAAAAAAAATGGGCTTCTATCTTAGTAGAGAAGGCTAATGACACTCAAAGCAACAGAAATGAGGTAAAACTTAGATTAAAAAGTAGTTCAGTCAATTGTAAAATACTAATTTTATTCAACAAAGTGCCAGTTTGTGGCTTTGGATAATTAAGAAGAATTTAATTAAATTCAATAAGAATTTATTCTCTTTATATTTTAGTTTAATTAATATTAAACAACTCCCCCAAAGTAAAATCTTACAGTCACAGTAAACACAAATATTACTTAAGGGAAATACTTTCCTTTGATATATACCATATATGTTTTTCCTAACACACCATATACTAATGATATTATTCTGTATGCCACTGACTGTTTGACTTTAATGATATGTTCTGACAGTGTTGAATAAAAGCATATAATACTGTTTGATTTATAGTAACTCATTTATTTATTTTTTTTCCTTTAAGCCCAAGATTATGGATGACAAAATTTGTTGTTGTTGTTAAGTTTCGCTCAATCAGTTCTGACACATATCAACTCTGTATAGGGTTTCCAAGGAGCGACTAGTGATTTTGAATCACAGCATTGTGGTTCAAACCAACTTTGCAGTCCAGCGCATTAACTCACAGTGCCACACCAAGGCACCAGATGACAAACTAAGATTAGCTAAATGCATAAGTGAAAAACACTCATATCCATCTCAAAATAGTTATATTACCTTTGTTAAAGTATTGAAGACATTTTGAAAATTTAGATGTCATCATTATATCTAAATCCTTTATAAGATAGCATTCTCTCAGTTACGATAATTATATGAAGGAAAAATTTAAAAGTCTCTTTTAATTAGCAATTGATCTGTCATTAAGCCCAATGCTCATGTGACTCTTATTGTTAAGTGATATCAAGTCGGTTCTGACTCATAGCAACCCTGTATAGTGTTTCCGAGGCTTTGAATCTTTGTGTGAACAAAAAGCTTCATCTTTCTCCCACAAAGCAGCTGGCAGGCTCAAACTTTGTGGCTTGCAGTCCAGTGCTTAACATATGGAACCACCACACTGACCATGTGACTCTTATCAAGAAAATATCACTTTTTACTCAGTTTCTTAGTTGGCAGTTAATATTGCCTTCATATTAAATAGGCTAAAGAAGAGAAAGAGTCTGGTTTCAAGGGTCAAGGGATATGAAATCAAGAATACTTAAGAAAAATGGAATACCAGAGTCTTTTAGATTTTCACTTTTGACTCTACATGAACTGTTGAGAATTTAATTACATTGCTTTCTTCCCAGAACATTCAAAAATCAATTGTACAGTTCTACTAATATATCTGTTATCTGTGCTTCACTGCCTCTCAAAGAATGAAAGTTTTGATAGCAAAATGGCATCAAAGGGTTACAATATATATTCATTCCTTTATTTTTATCTTTGTGACAGAAATCTTATCTACAAAGGTTTAACAATGAGAGGCTATCTCACCACTAGGAAGTCTAATAATATTCCAGGAGACTTCACAAAGATGGTGAAAGAGTATTAATTAGGGGGAAAAAATCCATTGTTAGTCCAGTTGGAAATTATTCTCAAGGAACAAAACTGAATATAAATAGAAGAATCCATATGAGAAATTCAATGTAAAATAAATTTATTATTAAATTTATTTTACATTTCTTGGATTCATGGAGGCAAAACATACATTAAAAAAATTCTCTCAGACCATTGTTTATTATTGAGATAAAGGAAAATATATCAACTTTCATAATTTTCAGGTAAAGAATAACAACTTTAAGGATCACAAAATTTTGACTAGGAGTGAAACATTGCTATTACAGCTTGTTGTTATTTTTAAGTGCTTTCCAGTTGGTTTTTACTCATAATGACCCTGTATAGAGTTTCAGAGGAGCAGCTGGTGAGTTTTACTGTCAACCATGTGGTTCAAACTGACTTTGGGATCAAGTTTTTACCATACAATGTCACAAATTGCTGTCAAATCTATTCTGAACCTTGGCACCCCAAGATGTGCTGAGTAGAACTACTCCATAGAGTTTTCATGGTTGTGAAGCAGATTTCCAACCCTGTTTTCCGAGGTACCTCTGAATGAGTTGATCCATAAGCTTTTCAGCTAGTCAAGGCCTTAGACATTATTTAACACCCAGGTACTTAATATACATTTAAGCCCACTGACCCCTATCTCTAAGTTTTCTGTAAAACTTAACTCACTACATCCAGGGTAACACACTCTATCATTAAACAACTGTCATCATTACAAAAGTCTTGTTGCTGTTGTTAGGTGTCTTCGAGTCAGTTTAGACTTTCAGTGAACTATGCACAGAAGAACAAAACACTGCCAGATCCTGAGCCATCCTCACATTGGTTGTTAAGCTTGAGCACATTGCTACTCTAGCTGTACCAATCCACCTTGTTGGAGCTCTACCTCTTTTTTGCTGGCCCTCCACTTTATCAAACATTAGTCTTTCTCCAAAGACTGGAACCCCCTCATAGCATGTCCACCGTATGGCAGATGAAGTCTCTCCATCCTGGCTTTCTAAGAAACATTCTAGTAGTACTTTCTCCAGTACAGATTTTTTTTGTTCTTCTGGGAGTCCATAGTACATTCAATATTCTTCTCCAACACCTTAACTCAATGCATCACTTCTTATAGTTCTTACTTATTAATTGTCCCAACTTTCACATGTATTTGTGGCAATTGAATATGCCATAACTTGGGCCAGGCACACTGAAGTCCTCAAATTGATTCTCTTTGCACTTTAACACTTTAAAGAGGCCTTGTGCAGCAGATTTGCCTAATCCAGTAAGTCATTTAATTACTTGACTACTGCTTCTACAAGTGTTCATTGTGCATTTAAGCAAAATTAAGTCTTTGACATTTTCAAGCTTTTCTACATTTTGTTGTTGTTGTTAAGTACCATGGAGTTGGTTCCAACTCATAGGGACCGTGCACAGGATTTCTGAGGCTGCAAATCTTGACAGGAGCAGAATGCCTCATCTTTCTCCCATGGAACCACTGGTAGTTTCAAACTGCTGACCTTGAGGTTGGCAGTCCGTCTCGTAACCACTATGCTACCAAAACTCCATTTTCTACATTTAACACAGTGTTATTTATTGGTCCAGTTGTGAGGATATGTTTTATTTACACTGAGTTATAAGCCCTACTGAAGGCTGCATTCTTGATCTTTATCAGTAAGCATTTTAAAATCTTCTTTGCTTCCAGAAAATAAGATTGTATTATTTGGATATCACAGCTTTTTCATAAATTTTCCTCCAATCCTGATGTGAAATTCTTCTTCATAATCATCCAGCTACTCAGATTATTTGCACAACATACTGTTTGAATAAGCATGGTGAACAGATACATCCCTGGTGCACACATTTCCTGATTTTAAATTCTTCAGTGTTCCCTTGTTATATTCTAACAACTGTCTCTTTGTCTATGTATAGATTCCTCAAGAAAACAATGAAATGTTCTGGAATACCCATTCTTCACAACGTTATCCATAGTTCATTGTGATCCGCACAGTCAAAAGTCTTAGCACCATCAATAGAACACATGCAAACATCTTCCTGTTATTCTCTACTTTTATATTTTGATTCTTGTGGAGTTGTTTTCATTTTCTTTTCTTTTAATTTGAATTTGCATATGAGAAATTGATGGTGTGTTCCACAGTCTACTTCTGGCTCTGTTTTGGCTAGTTACATTGAGCTTTTCCATCATCATTTCCCACAGATGTAGTCAGTTTGATTCCTGTGTATTCCATCTGGTGAGGTCAATGCACATAGTCAATCACCTTTTATGGTGTTTAAGGAAGGTGATAGTGGTGGTTATGTGCTGTGGAGTCAGCTCCGACTCATAGCAATCCTGTATAGGGTATCTGAGGCTGTAAATCTTTACAAGAGCA
>NW_006408529.1:4517685-4520102 GCF_000296735.1 Chrysochloris asiatica
ATAAAAAGTTTTAAAAAATAACATCATATAAATGGAGAAAAGATAGAAATTGTCAGAGACTTTATTTTGCTTGGATCCACCATCAACACTCATGGAAGTAGCAGACAAGAAATCAAAAGATGTATTGCATTAGACAAATCTGCTGCACATGACCTTTTTACAGTGTTCAAAGAGCAAAGATGTTTGATAACTAAAGTGTGCCTAACACAAGGTATGGTATTTTCAGTAGCTTTATATGCTTGTGGAGTCCTGGTGTGGTGCTGTGTGTTAAAGCGCTGCACTGCAAAGTCATTTGAGCCACAAGGTTGGTGGTTCAAACTCACCAGTTGCTCCTTGGAAAACTTATACAGGGTCACTAGAGGTTGGAACCGACTCGACGGCACTTAACAATAACAACAACATTTGCTTGTTAAAATTGAAAGTGAATAAGGAAGACCATAGAATAATTGGTGCATTAAATTACAATGTTTGAGAAGAATATTAAAAATACCATGGACTGCTAGAAGAGCAAGCAAATCTCTCTTGGTAGAAGTGCAACCAGAATGCTCCTTGGAATCCAAGGTGGTGAGACTTCATCTCTCATACTTTGGACAAAGTGCTGGGAGAAAGATATCATGCTATGCAAAATGGAGGGTCAGCGAAAAAAGGAAGAGCTCCAGTGAGATGGATTGGCACAGTGGCAGAAGCAATGGATTTAAACTTAACAATGACTATGAGGATGGTACAGGTCTGGCCGGTGTTTCATTCCATTGTGCATAATGCTACTAAGAGTCAGTATCAACTCAATGGCACCTAACAACACCAAAGTGAGGTGATTAAAAATACCATGATTTGATAGTTATGTTTTTTACAAATTGGCTGGAACAGGATTCTCAGTGATTTAACAGTTAAGATGTAGTTATGAATTCTGTGAAGAGAACTAATATTATGCAATCACATCCAAGATGTGATCTGATTTGAAAAGCTCTGATGTAATATATTATCCTATGTACTGAAAACCCTTATATCTATGATATTAATGAAGTCAGATGCAATCTATAGGAATAGGTTGTATTTTGACTCAATCTCTCTCTCTCTCATTTATTTATTTATTTTTTAACTCCCTTTGTGAATTAAGTGAAGATTTACAAAGAAAGTCATCAGTTTTACATTCAACAAATCATACACTTTGTTTCACCTCAATGATTGTAACCCCCTCCATGCAACAACAGTTATCCTGCTCTCTCCTTCTGGTCCCTATTTCCTTTACACTCACCTTTCAATCTCTCCTCAGTTTTGTCCTTAATACATGTTTCCTTTTGATCTTGAATGAGAGTTAATCTCTTTTTAAGATATAAAAGGAGAGAGAAAGAGGGATTCACTAGCACCAAGAGAGAATAGCTGGGAGTAGACTGTGTCCTTTGGACTTGGGCCCTGTATTGATAACCTTTAGATGCCAGGAGTGATTGATGTCAATACACATGGAGATTGCCAAGGAATCGTGGGCCTACAAATGATTAAAGGAAACATGGATCTTTTTCCAGAGTCAATACTCCAAAGAATAAATAAATGTTTGTTAAAGCCATACACTTGTTGTATTTCCTTTATAGTAGTACTAGATATCTAAGGCAGAATTTGATACCTAGAGCGAGGTGCTTCTCTGACAAATACGCAAAATGTGAAAGTGAACTAGAAATTGTATAATGAGCAGAGTCTGGAAAAGTACTAGGGAATTCTTGTCTATCTCCTGTACACGAAAGACATGCTTTCAGTTTCTTTCTGAGTGTGATGTTGACTGTTGCTATGGTATGTTGTTGCTGTTGTTGTTGTTGTCAGGTGCCATTGAGTCAGAGCCGACTCACAGTGACCCCATGCACAGCAGAACGAACCCATGCCTGATCTTGGGCCAACCATACTACCGCTGCCACACTTGAATCCATCAATGCTACCACCTGGCCAATCCATCTCGTTGGGGGTCTTCTTCTTATTCTCTGATGCTCCATCTTACCAAGCATGATATCCTTCTCCAGTGACTGTTCCCTCCTGACAGTATGTCCAAAGTATGAGAGACAAAGTTTAGCCATCTTGGCCTCAAAGGAGCAAGCACTCTGGCTGAACTCCTTCCAAAACAGATCCATTGGTTCTTTTTGCAGTCCATGGCACTTTTAGTATTATCCTCCAACACTACAATTCAAGGGAATCAATTATTCTACAATCTTCCTTATTCACTGTTCAGCTTTTGCATCCATATGAGGTTATTGAAAATACCATGGCTTGGGTCAGGCGCACCTTAGTCCTCAAGCTGACATCTTTGCTCTTCAATACTTTCAAAAGTTCCTGTGCAGCAGATTTGCCTAATGCAATATGTCGTCTGATCTCTTGAGTGCTGCTTCCATGAGTGTTGATAGTTGATACAAGAAGAATGAAGTCCTTGACAA
>NW_006408529.1:4521442-4537686 GCF_000296735.1 Chrysochloris asiatica
CTTCACGTATGATGTTCTTGATGTCATCCCACAACTCTTCTGGTCTTCAGTCTTTAGTGTTTAATGTATCAAATCTGTTCTTCAGATGATCTCTAAATTTAGGAGGGATAAATTCAAGGTCATATTTTGGCTCTTGTGCACTTGTTTTCATTTTCTTAAGCTTCAGTTTGAATTTGCATATCAGTAATTGATGGTCTGTTCCACAGTCTACCCTGGCCTTGTTTTCACTGATGATATGGAGCTTTTCCATCTTTTGTTTTCACAAATGTAGTCAATTTGATTGCTATGTGTTTCATCTGGTGAGGTCCATGTGTATAGTCGTCTGTTACGATGTCTAAAGAAGGTATTTGAAATAAACAAATCATTGATTTTGCAGAATTCTATCATTCATTTTCCAACATCATTTCTATCACCAAGGCCATATTTCCCAACTACTGGTCCTTCTTTTTTGTTCCCACCTTTGCATTTCAATCACCATTAATGAGCAATACATCTTTATGAATATTTGCTCGATTTCACATTGAAGAAATTTGTAGAATTCTTCTATTTCATCCTCACTGGCATTAGTGGTTGATGCATAAATTTGAATAATGGTGGTATTAACTGGGCTTCCCTGTAGGCACATGGATATTATCCTATCTCTAACAGCATTGTGCCTCATGACTGATCTGGATATGTTCTTTTTGATGATGAATGCAACACCATTCCTTTTTAATTTGTCATTCCCTGCATAGTAAACCATGTGGTTGTCAGATTCAAAATGGCCAATACCAGTCCATTTCAGCTCACTAATGCCTACAATATCGATGTTTATTAATTCCATTTCATTTTTGACAACTTCCAATTTCCCAGATTCATACTTCGTACATTCCATGTTCCAATTTTAAATGGATGTTTACAGCTGTTTCTCTTCATTTTGAGTTGTGGCCCATTAGAAAATGAAGGTTCTGTGTGCTTTTCTCCCACAAGCATAAATCTATTCACGTCATCATGGTCAACTCTACTTTGAGGAGGCATCTCTTCCCCAGTCACATTCTGAGTGCCTTCCCACTTGAGGAGCTCATTTATAGCCCTGTATCTGACAGTGTTTCTCTGCTATTTATAAGGTTTTCAGTGACTAGCGATTTGTAAGTAGTTCATCACTCTTTCTTCCTAGTCTGTCTTTGTCTGGAAACTCATCTGAAACCTATCTACCATGGCTGACCATTTTTTTCTAGTTCAAAATGCTCAGCTGTTCCCAGAGCCACCATCTTGGGACAAAACATCTTGATTGCATCAGGATTGATGTAAAAATTTAAAGTGACAGTTTTGACATATAATCAAATGGCTACCACTTGTCTATCTGTTGTGCTGTGGTGGCTTGTGAGTTGGTGTGACTCTGAGGACTATGCCACCAGTATTTTAAATAACCAGTAGGGTCACCCATGGTGAATAGGTTTCAGATGAGCTTCCAGACTGAAATTATTCAGTCACAAAATGGCAAATGTTGCATAAGGCCATTATTGTAAAAGCTTAAGAAATGATTTCCATGGGGGGGTGGGGGGGTGGCTGATGTTTACCAGGGGGAGAAGAAGAGACAATAATTCACAGGTTAGGGAGTTGACTTATGATAGCTAGGATGACAGAGAAGGCAATGCACAAGGAGTGGAAGGGTGGTAGATGAACAATGACGATAGTGGAAGATTTAGGGAGACATCCATGGGCTAAATGGGATAGAAGTAAGTAGTGATAATATACACAATGATAGGACAACAGTGATGTGTCATAAAGGGATCAAAACATAGTCTGAATGGGTAAAGAAGGGGAATTAATATTAAGGTATTTACCTGTCTTGTGGATATTTGTTTCCCCTACTTACTGTGATAGAATAGACATTTAAATATAATAGAAATGAATATTAGTAATTATGAATACAGAAAGCTTGTAAGCCCATCTTCAGCCTATAGCTGATTGGATTTTCTAAAAGGGAATAAGCTTCTTTTTAGCCTCTGTGGAGTAAAAGACCATAGATGGAACCCTATCATTCCACCCACCCAGAACATTCTAAGGTGGGACATTCCCACTTGAAAAGATATGCAGACAAATGCAGAATGTCTAGAAGAACAGAAGATACTTGTTAAAAGAAAGACAAGCAGAAAAATAACAGACTGTTTGGCTGTTAGAATATCAATCAAGCTATTTGCCCTGAAGTCATCAAGACAAAAAAACTCTGTCCATCAGTGTAAACCCTTTCAAAGGATGAAACACAAAGGTAACTCACCAGTAGTCTAGTGTGCTCGTTCTTGACCACCCTCGTCTACTGGTAATTGAAAGTGGGGGAGATATTGCAATGAAGACATGGACTTAGTTTGGCCATGTTCCATTGATACCAGTTGATCTTGAGATGAGAGAGAGAAGAGGAATGACTGACTGATATGAAGTTAGGGAAACTTGAGCCCATGGTCACTGACATGTTACTGGGAGCTACAGCTGAAAGCGAAGTGGCCAGCTGGTCTGAAGTGGAGGGAGGTATGCGAGAACTCCCAACCTTGCAGAGAGCATGACTTTGAACTATACTGGATAGCTAGCTTACCATAACTTTATCAGATGAAGATGAAGAAGTTTGATACAAAAAGCAAGTATAAATCACTACATTTGATGAATTGGCCCTTTGTTTATGGATGCAGTTGCTCCAAATTCCAAGTAAAATGGAAGGATTCTTTTTATCAAGGATCAATCTTTTCTTCTCAGTACACTGGGTTGATGGGGATGCGCAACTTAGACATTGGCTATCAAAAATGTAGGGCTATAAAGGCACAAAATGGTGGCAAACAAGCTTTCATAAGTGTGCTTAGTTTCAGAATGAGGGGAGTAAGGTAGAATCCCTACTGAATAGTTTTCCTCTTTTTCAGATGTATCTGGTGAAAGGCAATGGGGAGTGATGGTGATAGGATTTTATCATTCCATTGTGGATAATTGGTAACAGGATTAATTTTGATAGTCACAAATGTAAATGTTGAAGATGTGTAATGAAAATGCGGGAATTGTCAATTCTTTTCATTTCAGGGACAGAGGACTCAAGGACCATCAAGAGGGAAGAACAAGAGTGGAACATGACATCCTAGCCAGAAAAGTAACAACAGCAGAGATGGAGGCAGAGGCGATGACATAGAGAGATAGAGCAGCTAAAGACTTGAGGGTTATGGACTGAAAAAGACTGTGTGCCTGCAGACAGGAGGCTGGATGTTTAAATTTATATATACATTTTTTTGTATGTGTACATCAAAACAAATTTTTTAAGTGGAATAGAGGTAAATACTGTTAACTGATGGCACATGGAGGGTATTATAATCATTGCAATAAAATAAAGTGTGATTTGTTGAATGTAAAATAGAAAATCTGCCCTGTAAAACTTCACTAGATTCACAATAAAACATTTTTCAAAAAATATTTTAGAATACTTTTTTGAAATTTTGTTGATAATCATATAATCATTACAGATGTAAATTACCATTTACATAAAATTCAACTTTGTTGTCATTTTAATAATTGCTCATTAACTGCTAAATGACAGTTTTTTTAAGAATATAATAAAGTATTATTTTACTTACAAGCTCCATACATATCAACACTCTTCCTTTAGTGCTAGATCATCAAAAAATAGTAAGTGATACAATATTGAAAAATTATAACCTAAATAAAATATATAAAACTTATATTTAAATTATTACTAAAGTCTAGTGATTCTCAAATATTTTAGGTGTTTGATTTTTTTTTTTAATCATGGTGAGTAACTAAAAACAACAGCATGTTAACACATGTTAATCACAAAAAATCCTGTTTAAACATGTCTAAGAAATCAATGACAAAAATAAATTTGTAGAATTACAACTTAATCCTATTTTAGAAATGATTAAGAAATAGTAACATGAAACAATTATCTATGTGCAGACAGGTAAACTATATGACCTACTAGAGGCCTCTTTTAAATCAAAAATTCTGAGATAGTAAGAGAAACTATCCATCAAAAGACAGGCTCAGGTGGCTTTAATGCTTTTCTCCTGAAGAAATTGAAAGTAATGAAGAAGAGTGTATACTCAAATGACAAAGATGGAGAGGAAGTCAGCAGAGGGATTTTCTTCCCAAATAATACTTTTCAAGCAAACAAAGGGATAATACGGATGAGAAAGGAATACAAAAATATTAAGAATTAGAACCTACAATGAAGAACAGATATTTCAGGATTGACTTTTGATCAGTCAAATATTAAGTAATGAGTTTCTATAGTACGACATGAAACACAGATTGGCACACCCCTTTTGTTCTGATTTCTTTTTCCAGTCTTTTAAGAGAGGACACAAATGTAATTCAGAAAGGCCAAGCTGTTTCACAATTCAGGAAAAAAAAATACATGCTCTTTATTTTTGTGATACATTTCCACCCAATATGAAAATATATGGGTATACTATTATACATGCAACTTTATTGAGCTTCCCACTTTCATAAGGGAAGTGAGGTAATTTTTCTTATTTTTTAAAACTATAATGACCTTGCTGTTGTTGTTGTGAAGTGCCGTCAAGTCGGTTCCAACCCATAGCGACCCTGTATAGGGTTTCTGAGGAGCAGCTGGTGAGCTTGAACTGCCGACCCTGCAGTTCAAATAGCTTTGCAGTCTGGCATATTAAACCACAGTGCCACACCAGAACTCATGATCTTGCTTACATACCTTAAAATCAAGTAACAAAAATAAGATATGTAGATAATAATTTCATTTTTTTAGCTAATCACATACTCTAAACTCAAATAACGAAAGATAAGAAGATATGTAGATAGTAATCACCTGGTTTTTGTTATACAATTTTTCCCATCTAAAATTTGCTGTTGTTGTTATTAAGTGGCATTGAGTTTGTTTTGATTCATACCAACCATGAATATATTTCTGAGGAGGGCTAGTGGGTTTGAACTGACTTTCTTGTGGTTAGCAGTCCAGTGCTAATCCTGTAGCGTAAAACCATTATAAAAACTCATGATGCAATTTTTAACCTTTTGTTTTCTTTAAGCACATCCAACCTTTGTGTATGTAATCTTTGTGGATAATTACTGGGCTTCTGGTGTGGCACTGTAGGATCAACTCTGGACTTCAAGCTACAAGGTTGGCAATTCAAGAGCACCAGCTGCTTTTCAACCACCCTATACAGGCTGCTATGGGTCAGAACCAACTCCACGGCACTTAATAACAACAAGACTAGATAGAACAGAGTATTTTCCCTTGACTTTGCCCTGGAGTCTTGGAGTAAAATGGCTGTATAAGATAAGCACTGGGCTGTGAACCACAAAGAGCCTGTCAGCCTCTTTGGGGGAGAAAGAAGAGATATTTTGCTCCTGTGAAGATTTACTGGGTTGCTATGAGTCATACCAGGCAGTTTTTTTATTTCTATGAAGTAAAAAAATTATAGAATTTAGATCAAATACATAACTAAAAAAAGCTTTGTTATATTGAAGTTTTAGAAAGATAATAAATACTTACTTTTAAGATAAACTTGAAAAGAATAAACACTGAACTACTAAATAATCCTGTTAAAATTTAACATACACAATTTATTTTTTAAGTGCTAGCTTTTACATTTATACATGAATGTAATTCCCATCAATGAATTTTTTCCACATATATTATGTAATATTATTTCTGCTAGAGTCTTGTTGCAGAATTATGGGTTAATGTGCTGGCCTGCAAAGTTGATTTGTACTGCAATATCGGCAGTTCAAGCTCACCAGTCACTCCTTGGAACCCAATACAGGGTCGTTATGGATTGGAACTCACTTGACAGCACTTTACAACAGCAACTACATTATTTCTGCTAGTTTATAATAGCTTCAAAAGTTTTAATAATACTGCTGATATAACTGAGAATTTGAGAGCTTTTTATGTGGCAAAAAGTGGTAAATATATTTAATCTGAACATCATAACTATAAATAAGGTACAACTATTTTTATGTCATTGGTATTTGAGATGAGAAATTATTTTCAGTCCTATGGAATCCAGATTTATAGGCCCATGGAGTTGGGGTACTCAAATGAACATATTATTTTATATTATTATTTTTTATTTCTCTGAATATTTGATTTTTTGACAGAGGAAACAAATAATACAAAGTTTAATAATTTGTCTAAAGTCACATGCATATGATGCTACATAGCCTGACTCTGATTTCATATCCTTTGTAATTAATAAACATGTTATATCATGTTGTCATTGTTAGGTGCCATCAAGTCAGTGCTGACTTATAGCAATCCTATGCACAACAGAATAAAACACTGGCCAGTACTACTCCAAACTCACAGTCATTGCTAAGCTTGAGCCATATGCTGTTGCTTTGCCAATCCATCTTATTGGTGGTCTTCATTCTTTTCTCCAACCCTCCAATTGATCAAGTCTGATTTCCTTTTAATGGGACTGGTCCCTCCTGATAATTAGTCTGAATATTAGAGATGAAGTCTGGCCATCCTGACTACTAAGGAATATTCTGGCTGTACTTCTTCCAGTACAGATTTATTTGTTGAAGAACAAAGATGTCAGTTTGATGCTTAAGGTATACCTGACCCAAGCCAAGTTATTTTTTAACCTCATATGCATGGAAAAATTAGAGCGTGAATAAGGAAGGGTGTAGAAGAATTGATACATTTTAATTATTGTGTTGGAGGGGAATGTTAAAAGTCTCATGGACTGCCAAAAGGGCAAACAAATCTGTGTTGCAAGAAGTACAGCCAGAGTGCTCGTTAGAAGCCCAGATGACCAGACTTTGTCTCTCATGTTGTTGTTAGGTGCCATCATGTCGGTACCGACTCATAGCAACCTTATGCACAGCAGAATGAAACGCTGCCGGATCCTGGGTCAACCTCACTACTGTTACCATGCTTGAGTCCATCGATGCTGCAACTTAGTCAATCCATCTCGTTGGGGGGTCTTCCTCTTTTTCTCTGACCCTCCACCTTACCAAACATGATATCCTCTAGTGACTGGTCCCTCCTAACAATATGTCTGAAGTATGAGAGAAGAACTTTGGCCATTTTTGGCCTCCAAGGAGCATTCTGGTTGTGCTTCTTCCAACACAGATCTATTGGTTCTATGGGCAGCCCATGGCACTTTCAATATTCTCCTCCAACACCATAACTCAAAAGCATCAATTCTTCTATGGTCTTCCTTATTCACTGTCCAACTTTAGTATGCATATGAGGTTGTTGAAAATACCATGGCTTGGGTTAGGCACACCTTAGTCCTTAAGCTGACATCTTTGTTCTTCAATACTTTAAAAGGTCTTGTGCTGCAGATTTGCCCAATGTAATCCTTCATTTGAGTCCTTGACTGCTGCTTTTGTGAGTATTGATAGTTGATCCAAGAATGAAGTCCTTGACAACTTCACTCTGATGAAAAAAAATGTTGTTTATTGGTCCAGTGGTGAGGATTTTTGTTTTCTTGACATTGAGATGTAATCCATACTGAAGGCTGTGCTCTTTGACCTTCATCAGTAAATGTTTTAAGTCCTCTTCACTTTCAGCAATCAAGGTTGTATCATCTGCATGTCGCAGGTTGTTAATGAGTCTTCCTCCAATCCTGATGCCACATTTTCATCATATAGCACAGTTTCTCAGATTATTTGCTCAGCATACAAGTTGAATAAGTATGGTGAAAAAATACAACCTTGTCACACACGTTTCTTCATTTTAAAACACTCGGTGTTCCCATATTCTGTTCGAACAACTGCCTCTTTGTCCAGATACAGATTCCTCATGAGCACAATTAAGTGTTCCGGAATACTCATACTTCACCATGTTGTCCATAGCTTGTCATGATCCACATAATAGAAAGCTTTGCAAAGTCAATAAAGCACAGGTAAACATCTTTCTGAAATTCACTGCTTTCAGTCAAGATCCATCAGACATCAGCAATGGTATCCCTCATTCCACGACCTCTTCTGAATCTAGCTTGAACCTCTAGAAGTTATCCGTCAATGTATGCTTGCAACCATTTCTGTATAATCTTTAGTAAAACTTTACTTGCATGAGATATCAAAAAGATTGCCCAATGATTCCACATTCTGTTGGGTCACCTCTCTCTCATACTTCAGACATATTGTCTGGAGGGACCATCACTGAAAAGGGATATCATGTTTGGTAAGGTGGAGGCTCAGAGAAAAAGAGGAAGACACCCAGTGAGATGCATTGGGACAGTGGCATCAACAGGTAACTCAGATGTCATCACAACTGTGATGTTGGCCCAGGACTGAACAGTGTTTTATTCTGTTGTGCATAGGATTATTATGAGTCAGTACCAACTCACTGGCACCTAAGAACAACAACAACAGTAACAAGGAAGAGAAGTTAATATCAATATTATTGAAATTTACACATTAACTATTAAAGTCAGTTATAAATTAAATTGAAGAGTTCTACCCACTTCCTCCATTTCAAATTGATTAAACATGCAATCAAGATGGATTAATAATTACTAGTGATCTGAATACAAAGTTGGAAAAAAGAGGAATGATTGATAGTTGGAGTATATGGCCTTATTGATGGAAATGGTGTTGGAAATTACGACTGAATTTTAGAAGACCAAATAATTATTTATTACAGATACCTTCTTAAAGCAATGTAAATGGCAACTATAATGGGTTCCAGTACTGTAGGATAAGCATCAGACTGCTAACCACATAGTCAGTAATTCAAACTTACCAGCTGCTCCTCAGAAACCTATACTGGATCACTATGACTTAGAACTTAATTGATAGCATATAACAAACAAATAAAACAACATGGAACACACCAGTTGGAAAACACAAGATTCACTTGATTACATCTGTGGGAAGTGATGATGGGAAAGCTCAATATTATTAGTCAAAATAAGACTAGAGGTCAACTGTGGAACAAATCATCAATTTTTCATATGCAAGTTCAAGATGAAGCTGAAGAAAATGAAAACAAGTCTGAGAACCAAAATATGATATTGAATATATAACATCTGAATTTAGAGACCTTCAGGAGAGGAAATATGATGCATTAGACAATAAAGACTGAAGACCAGAGGATTTATGGGATGACATTAAGCACATCATTTATACATAAAGCAAAGGTCATTAAAAAGCTAGGAAAGGAAGAAAAGACCAAAATGTATGTCAGAAGAAATTCTGACACTTGCTCATAAACATAGAGAAGATAAAGTGACTGGGAAAAATGAAGTAAAAGAACTGAACGAAAAATTTCAAAGGACAGCTCAAGAAGACAAAGTAAAAGATTTAAAATGAAATCTGTAAAGACCTAGATTTAGAAAATAAAAAGGGAATAACAATGGACTTCAGAAATCATCCAACAGTATTATTAGTATCACATGCAAGTTCATTTTTTCTGATGATAATTTTTTAAATGTTTACAACATTATATAGACAGCAAGCTTTCGGAAATTCATTCCAGATACAGAATACAACATTGCTAATGTCAGATGGATCTTGGTGAAAACAGAAAATAGCAGAAAGAAGTCATCTTGTGTTTTATTGATTATGCAAAGACCTTCAACTCTGAGGATTGTAAAAACTATGGAAAACACTGAGAAGAATGGATATTTCAGAACACTTAATATGCTCATGAAGATCCTGTACACATACCAAGCATTAGAACAGAACAATGGGATGCTGAATAATTTATAACTAGGAATGGTGAGTGTTGGTAATGTATTCTTTCACCATACTTATTCAGTCTGTATGTCATGTCAATATTCAGAGAAGATAGATTATATGAAGAAGAATATGGCATTAGAATTGAAGGAAGAGTCATTAACAACCTGCAATATGAAGATGAATCAATCTTGTTTGCTGGAATTGAAGAGGACTGGAAAGACTTACTGATAGAGATCTAATACTACAGCCTTTAATATGGACTGTAACTTAATATAAATAAAATGAAATCCTCACAACAGGACCAACAAATAATATCATAATAAGACTGAATTTGTGAAGGACTCCATTTTGGTTGGTTCCATAATCACATAGAAGCAAAAATATACTCCACTAAAGCAAACTTCTTTCTTGTATTTTTTGTTTCTTAAAAGAAGCAAAGTCAAGATACTTCTTAGAAGCAAGGGTGTACTCTGTAAACGTTGTTCACTGAAGAAAGATAATCATGTTTGTAATAATGGCAGCAACAATGGACTCAAACATAATGACAATTGTGTGAAAGGCAAAATTCTAGGCAGTGGTTCGTTCTGTTGTGACTAGGGTCACTATTAATAGAATAGAATCAACTCAATTATACCTAACAAGAACAACAACAATCCCTTTCTACAAATTAGATACAGACCAAATAGACTTCTAATTGTTAGTACTCAGAATCAGTTTGAATTGAATTAGACTTTTATTGAGACCTTGACTATGTTAATTAACATGGAATACTTCTTATGTGTCGACCAGAAATATAAAAAATTAAGAGCAAAACAAAACACTTCCATATAATATAGATAAAAAAATAAAGCATGTCCATTATAATTTTTGATAGGTGTGGTATGGAGTCAATTCAAACCTATAGTAACAGAACAAAACATCACCCTAGCATGCACCATCCTCAAAACTAATGATAAATTTGACCCCATCGCTATTTCTATGCCAATCCATCTCATTGGGGGTCTTCCTATTTTTCACTGACCCCCCTCCCCCCACCACCACTTTTCTAAACATGATATCCTTATCCAAGGACTGGTTTCTCCTGATTATATGCCTGAAGTATGAGAGATGAAATCTAATCATCTTGGTTTCCAAGGAGCATCCTGGTTGTACTTCCTCCAATACAGATTTGTTTGTTCTGATAGTCCAGAGGACCTTAAATAACATTCTCCAATACCATAATTGCAGTGTTCAAACTGATATATTTGCTCTTGAACACTTTCAAGAGGTCTTGTGCAGCCGATTTGCTTAATACAATACTTTGCTTAATTTCTTGACTGTTGTCTTCAAGATAGTTGATGGTATATTCAAGCCCAATGAAGTCTTTGATGAATTCAATATTTTCTCCATTTATCATTATATTATTTTTTGGTCCAGTGTTTTTTGTTTTGTTTTTTCTTTACACTGATATATAATCATATTGACTTTTGATCTTCATCAGTAAGTATTTTAAGTTGTCTTCACTTTCAGCAATCAAGGTTGTATTATCTTCATATAGCAGGCTGTTGTTGAGCCTTCTTCCAATCCTGATGCCACATTCTTCTTCATATAATCAGTAGTGATTTTCCTCATTCCAAGTGCTCATGTGAATGCAGTTTGAACTTTTAGTAGTTATCTGTCAACGTACTCTTGCAGCCATTTCTGAATTATATTTAGCAAAATTCTACTTTTTGCAGTATTGATGATATTGTCTGATGATTCCCGCATTCTGTAGGGTTGCCTCTATTTGGAATGAGCACAAATACAGATCTCTGTCAATCAGTTGACCAGGTAGCTGTTGTCCAAATTCCTTTTCATAGATAAATGAGTGTCTCCAATGTTTGATATTTTTGTTTTAAGATTTCAATTTGTATTCCATCAATTCCCAGAGCCTTGTTGTTTGCCAATGACTTCCATGCATATTGGGCTATTTCCTTCCATTGACTTTTAGTTATATGCTACCTCTTGTAATGTTTAAACATTCATTTTGTTTTGGGACAATGACTGTATTTCTTCATTTTTATTTTTATGCTTTCTGCATCATTCAATATTTTGCCCAAAGAGTCCTTCAGTATTATGAGTCATGGCTTGAAACTTTTCCTCAGTTCTTTTGGCTTGAGAAATGCTGACTGTGTCCTTCCCTTTTGGTTTTCTACCTCCAGATATTTGTGAATTTCATAGTAATATTTGACTTTGTCTTCTATATGTGTCCTTTGAAATTTTCTGTGCTGGAAAGAAGTTTCAAAGTCTCTTCTGACATTATTATTATTTTTTTTTCTCTTTCTTCCATGTCTTCTTAATGACCTCTTGCTTTCTTCCAGTATGATGTTCTTTGTCTCATTCCACAGCTCTTCTGGTTTCCCATCATTAGTGTTTAATGTGTGAAATCTGTTCTTGAGGTGATCTCCAAATTTTGGTGGGATATGTTCAAGACCAAAGCTTGGCTCTTGTAGAATAGGTTTCTTTCTTTCTTTTTTTTTTTCCCAGCGTAAGCTGAACCTGCATATAAACAATTAATGGTCTATTCCACAGCATGCCCCTGGCATTGTTTTGACTGATGATATGGACCTTTTCCATTGTCTATTTCCACAGAAATAGTCAATATGATTTCTCTGTATTCTATCAGGTGAGGTTCATGTGTATAATCTTCCTTTATGTTTTTTATCCAAAGTAATAGTGAAGAATTATTGATCTGGAAAAATTGTATCCTATAATCTCCAGCATTATTTCTATCACCAAGGACTTATTTTCCAACCACTGATCCTTTTTCTTTGTTTCTAACCTTTCATTCCAATCTCTAGTAAGTTTCAGTGCATCTTGATTGCATGTTTGATAAATTTCAGACTGAAGAAGTTGGTAGATCTCTTCAATTTCATCATTACTTTCTTAAGTGTTGGTACGTGAATTTGTATAACAGTGGTATTAATTAGTCTGCCTTGGAGGTATATGGATATTTTCCTATCACATGCAACATTATACCTCAAAATAGATCTGGAAATGTTCTTTTTTTTTAAGCTTTTATTATGAATTAAGTGATAGTTTACATTGCAGAAAATTGGTTGTGCACTCAACCAATCACACTTTGCTTCATTGCAATGATTACAATCCCCTCCATATTTGCCTCTATTCCCTCCCCTTTTTCCGTTGTTGTACAGAAAAACACGCAGGAATATACAATTGTTTAAACAACCAAAGGGCACATTTTGCAAGCCAGGCTTGTGGCCACCAGCACCTAGGCTTTCTCTTTCCCTGAGTCTAGAATCCACAGCTGCTCTCTCTATGCCATCACCTCTGCCACTCTGTCTCTGGTGTCACTGCTTCTCTGTTTAGGGTCCCATTTCTTCCCTCTGTTCTTCCCTCTTGATGGTCCTAGGGTCCTCTGTTCCTGGAATGCAAGATTAACTACACCCCTCTTTTTGTTACACAACTTCTACATTTATAGTTGTGATAATCCCAATTAGTCATGATAATAATTACCCACTATTGAGTCAAAAGAATCCTATCCTCCTTTCACTAGATCCTTCTAGACAAGATGACAACTATTCAGTGGGTATTCTACCTCCCTGCCCCTTTGCTCAGAAACTAAACTTCCTCTGGTTTTTTTTTTTTTTTTTTTCTTTTCTTTTCTTTAAGTTTTGTTGTGGATTATGTGTAAGTTTACAGGGCAGATCATCAATTTTACATTCAACAAGTCATACAACTTGTTTCATCACAATGCTTACATTCATTCTCCTCCATGTACCATCAGTTAACAGTATTTCTCTCTAGTCACTTTAGCTCTTTAAAACAAACAAACAAAAACCACTCAGGCACATATAATAATTTACACCACCAAAGGGCACATTCTGCAAGTCTGCCTCCTGGCCACCAGCTCTTAGTCCCTCTCTTCCCATGAATCTAGAGTCCTCAGCTGCTGCCTCTTTCCATATCTCCATCTCTGCTTCCATCTTTGGAGTCGCTGCTTCTCTAGATAAGGTGCCCCATTCTGCTTGTGTTCTTCTCCTTTAACGGTCCTCATGTCCTTTGTTTCTGGACTTTAAAATTATCTATTCCCCCATTTTTATTACAAAACTTCTGTCTTTACAATTGTCACAGTTGTAATTAGTCATGATAACAATTACTCACTATTGAATCATATGAATCTTATCCCCATCTCTTTTAATCAGACACATCTAGGCAAGATGACAACTATTCAGTGGGGACTCTTTCTTCCCCCAAGCATTCTTAAATTAAACTCACTCTTGAAACCTTGTAAGCCAGTCACTTTGTGCCTTTATCACCTCCTCATTTTAGGTAGCCAATGTTAATGTTGCCCATCTCTATCTACCCTGTGTATAGTGGGGATAGCATTGATACTTGATGTGAAGATTCTTTCCCTCTCTGTTGGTATTTAGAGTTATTATCTCCATGAATAAAGGTCAGGTTCATCAAATTGTAGCAATTTACACTTGTTTCCTTTATCAAAAATAGTTGTGTTTTGTTTTTATCTTCCTCTAGTTGAATTCTGATCATTAAGCCATTGAGGCTAGGTAAAACATGCACAATCTGCAAATTTTGGTGTTTTTGTGCCTCTCCCCTCACTTCATATCAGCTGGATGCTTCACTCTCAGCTCTAGCCCTCCATGACTATGTCTTTGTACATGGGCTCAGGTGTCCCCTGGTCTCACCACACTTTGGACTAACCAGCCCTACTACTTTTCTTTCTCATCTCCAGGTCAATGGGAGTCAATGGACTATGGTTGAACTCAGCCCATTTCTTCATTGCTGCCTTTCCCCCTCTTCCACTCACCAGTAGACCAATGTGGTCACCAGCAAGCTTACATGACTGCCCATGTTCTCCCTTTGAGTATCAGTCTTAGAGGGGGGGTTGTCCTGAAGGAACTTCATTGTTTGCCTTGATGACTTCCCAGCAAACAGCTTGCTTATTCTTGCAGTAACCTGTCATACTGCCATTTTACTTTGGAATTTTATGCTGATTTTTCTTTGAAGATGTACCTTCTTTCACTCTAGCTGTTCTAGACTGGTCTGGTTGTCCTTTCTAGTGGGAAAGTCCAACCTCAGAAGGTTCTGGATGGGACTCAGGATTCCTAAGGTCCTATACTCTGCAAAAGCTCCACAAGAGGCCTGTTTCACTGGGCAAGTTAAAAGGGCAAGTTATAGAACCCCTTTTAGGATTTCCAATTTGTTATAGGCTGAAGACAGGCTTACAAGTTTTCTGTAATCATGTTTCCCAAAATTCCTCTCTATCCCACTCAAGGGTCTATTTTGCAATAGTAGACAAGGGAACCCAGCATTCATAAGACAGTCAAGCGTCTTAGTATTATTTCCCCACTTCAAACTATGCCTAGAACCCTATATCACAGAGCCCTGTTGTTCCAAGGTTAAGCATGCATCACTATTTACTTCTGTCCTACTAAGCCCATGCAAACCTGTCTCAGTGTTCCACACCTCCTCACCCTTCTTGTATTACCCTCCCCAACACCTGAAACATGATGTGCCAGTCCTTACCCTGTGTTCTATAATCACCTCCCACCACCTTCCCCGAAACCCCCTAACCCAACGTTACCCTTGTGATTACCTTATATTCCATTAACTTTTCCCTCCATTTAAGACAGTCTATTTTATCCTGTAATCTACCTAACCTTCCCACCACCTAGATATCTGTTCCTCTGTGTTTACCTTCTTTCACATTGTAATTGTTTTGATCATAGACTGAACTTCCAGATCCTCTGAATTTGTTCTTATAGCTTTATTCTGTTATTGACTCTTCCATTTGTCAATTGACTTCTAGGTGATGCTGCCACATATGTCAGTCTCTGGTTGTTGTCTGTTCTTACTGGTTCTCTGTCCACAGAACTCTCTTTAGGGTGTTTTTTTATCACAGGGTTGTCTTTGACAACATCCCTTAGCTTCTATTTATCCTGGAATGTTTTGATTACACCATCATATTTGATTGACAGCTTTGCTGGGTAGAGGATTCTTGGTTGGCAGTTTTTTTCTTTCAGGGTTTTATATATGTCTCCCCATTGCCTTCTTGCCTGCATGGTTTCTGTTGAGAAATCCAAGCTTAATCTGATTTGCTTGCCATTGTATATTACTCTTATCTTTTCCTTAGCTGCTTTCAGGATTCTGTCCTTATCTTTGATTTTGGAGAGCTTGATTGTTTTATGTCTTGGTGATTTTCCTTTAAGGTCTAGCCTTCCTGGGCTTTGTTGAGGTTCTTGGATGCTTTTTTTTTTTTTCACTTTTCAGGATGTTAGGGAAATTTTCTTTCGTGTCTTCTTCAACTATCTCTTCTGTGTACTTGTGTGAGTCTTCCTTTTCCAGAATGCTGATAATTCTAAAGTTATTCCTCTTCATGTTGTCCAACATGAATCTTAGACCTTCCTTAGATTTTTTTGTTTGTTTGTTTTTGTTTTGTTTAAAACATTTTATTGTGAATTGAGTGAAGGTTTGCGGAACAGATCTTCAGTCCCAAACTCAACAAATCATACTGTGTCGTTACAATGTTGTCAATTATTTCCATGGACCATGAGTTAACTGCATTTACCTAACTTCATCTTTCCTGTATCAAC
>NW_006408529.1:4541251-4544856 GCF_000296735.1 Chrysochloris asiatica
TAGTCCATGTATTCCCATCATTAGTGCCTTCACATTTGTCCCAATTTTTTCATTGATGATCTTCATAATTCTGGGACTCACATTTAGGTCCTTGATCCATGTTGAGTTGGTTTTTGTATATGGTGTGAGGTGAAGGTCTTGTTTCAGACTTTTGCATATCTTTTTCCAATTCTGCCAGCACCATCTTCCCTTAGATTTTTTAAGCCTTTTTTTTTTCTGTTTGTGCTTCTATCTTAGTGATATTGAGAGATTTATCTTCTAGCTCACTAGTTCTAGCACATATGCTGATATGGTCATCTGTTTCTGGTTTTTAGGCATATTCATTCGTTAGCTATGGCCTTAATATTTAGATGGGTTTTGGTGTTTTTTATACTTTCTCATTGTCTCCAGGTAGATGTAATCAGGTGATAGGCTTCTCTTTTCTCTCTTCTTCCTGAGAAATTTAAAGATACCACTGTTGGTCATTATGACATAACTCGGGATTTTATTTTTGGCCTGTTTCCTTTGTAGTTTGTCTGTCTATCTCCACAATCCCCATTTAGGCCTATTTTCTAGTAATAAACAGTTCAGGGCCAGCTATGGCAGTTTTGCACTGCCGTTTGGTTTTAAGTGGAAAGTTTTAAGTGGTTTTAAGTCCCTTTACATTTTGAGGAGATCTGTGCACATAATAGAACCTCTGACGGTAGGGGTGGTATGTCCACTCACGCAGACACCCCCTCTAGTCCCCAGAATAGAGGTGTGCAGACAGTGAGAGGCCAATAAACAGATACCAAAAAAAAAAAAAAAAGAATATCCACACCTTTATCTCCGCAGTTCTGTCAGGCATCTGTGGCTGCTCTGATCCTTCCCCAAGTTCATTGTTGCCCAAGATGGTGGCTCGGTATTGCCCAAGATGGTAGCTCCAGAAGCAGCTGAGCACCTTGGGTTAGAAAACACAGGGTTTATTTCCTCTGCTACAATTTCCACTGGCTGTAAGCCTTACAACTTTCTAAATATTCCCTTGTCTGTGATTCAGAGTTCTGGGACCATCCCCTGAGCCTGCTTGGTCTTGTATTCTGTGTTGTTACTGATGGAGCTCCTCACTACACTGCTACCCAATCTGTTATCTTTTTTGTTCTCTCTGGAAATGTTCTTTTTGATGATGAATGTGACACCATTCTTCATGGCACAATAAACCATATGGCTGTCAAAGTCAAAATGTCCAATGCTAGTCTACTTCAACTCAGTAATGTCTAGGATATTGATGTGTATGTGTTCCATTTCATTTTTGACAACTTCCAATTTTCCTAGATTCATACTTTGCACATTACATGTTCCAATTATTAATGGATATTTGTAGATGCTTTTCCTCATAGAAGTGTCTCTCTGAGAAGCTTTCCAGACCTCATCACCATGTGTCTCTTCTCTCTCTCTCTCTTTTTTAGTACTGATCAGTATCTTATTATAATAAATCTATAATCATCAGTATAGTAATTTATTTGAGTACTCTGAGCTGTTCTAGCAAATTATTAAATACACAGCAATAGTGGAGGCCAGGAGATAAAAGTATGGTGCTCAGGGGAAGTCAACATATGTATGGTTGGTAGTTAAAGGGGTTGAGGGAGAACCCTGATTTTGTATACAGCAAACCAGAAGTATGTATACCATGTGGATACCCCAGCTTGGGACTGTTATTTGCCTATTTGAGAATCTGAAGAACAGTGTCCATTTAGATATTGAGATTTCCCTTAGCTATGAATTGATTGTTGTTGTTAGGTGCCTTCGAATCAGTTTTTACTCATAATGACCCTTTATAGGGTTTCCAAGGTGCAGCTGGTGGGTTTGAATAGCAGATTTTTTGGTTCAAACTTACCTTGCTGTCTAGTCTAGCACATTATCCTGCAGCAAAACACCAGAATTGAATCAGAAAAAGAGATGCACTGTGAATATCTGGTGTCAGTACTGTAGAGTGCAGTTTAAAGTGACAGTTTGCTATATCCTCAACTAAGAAAAAGCAGTAGGATTCTTAGATTTCCACACAATATGATTGGTGTGTAAAGACTGATTGACTACAGATGAACTTTTAAAAAATCACTTTATAACAAGATTCACATTTAAAATTTTTCTATGAAGATCCAGGTTTATACAAAAACCTACTGTGTTAAAAATCCTAAGGTAACATCATGAATTAAGCAAAAGAGCTGAACAAAACTATTCAGACCTTAAATCATCATTGAGACTGACTTACTTGGCAGCAGATCTAAAGGACAAACGATGTTTTGGTATAAATGGCCCAGTGAGCACACCTGTTGGTCTGAGTTTCCTGGAATGCTGCCAACTAAGTGTCTTCAAAATGAACCTGTTGAAACTTCCAGAAATGTCAAATGCTTATAAGACAACCACTTGGTATCTGAAATTTTAAAAAAAGCAAAACAAAATGATTCTGAATTTATTGCAGCCAGACACAGTAACCTTGAGCAGAGTAGACTGGTGACATTATATACTGTTTTCAGAAATCATTGAGAGAGGGATTGGCAGACTTTCAAGCAAAAATGCGATGACATCATCTGAAGAAGTATATCTACTCTGGTAAGATGTTGATTGGTTGACAGTCAGAAAGGTTTATTAGATTAGATTAAGTCTTACCCTGATTGTTGACTTTCAGATATAAACGGTTTAAAAATTCTGGTGGCTACAAGTTATGACCACTGCTGTTGTTATTAGGTGCCATGGAGTTGGTTTCAACTCTTAGAGACACTACGTACAACAGAATGAAATTTGTTGAGCTTTGAAAATTCTTTCATGGATCTCCAGCATCATTTCTGACAGTAAGTCTATATTTTCCAACTAACAATCCTTGTTCTTTGTTTACAACTTTTTAGTTCCAATCACCAGTTATTCTCAATGAATATTGATTGCATGGTTGATCAATTTCAGACTTAAGAAGTTGAGAGAATTAAATTTCATAATCATTTCCTTTAGAGTGCCATTGAGACATTGTGTATATTTGAAAAATATCGGTACTAAGTTGTCTTTCTTGTTGTTGTTGTTGTTGTTGAGTGCCATTGGGTCAGTTCCAATCCATAGCAACTCTGTATAGCGTTTCCAAGGAGCAGCTGGTGAGCTTGAACTTCATTAATGGTGAGAAAGATCTTTATGGTCCATGTTGTTGAATTTTTTATAAATGTTAAGAATAATGTTAAAGTTTTATTTTACTTACGAACATACGTTTATAGTGATCATCAATTTGATTAAAATTTTAATAAATTACACAAGATTTATATTTTTCTGTTGTCGTTGAGTGCCACTGAGTTGATTCCAACTCATAGTTATACTTTATATGTTTTCCAAGGACTAAGATTGAAGTTTTCAATGACTTCATTCTTCTTGGATCAACCATCAACACTCACGAAGTAGCAGTCAAGAAATCAAATTATGTATTGCATTAGGCAAATCTGTTGCACAAGAACTTTCTAAAGTGCTGAAGAGCAAAGAAGTCAGCTTAAACACTAAGGTGCGCCTGACCCAAGACATGGTATTTTCAATAACCTCATATGCATGCAAAAGCTGGACAGTGAATAAGGAAGACCATAGAAGAATTGATGCTTTTGAGTTATGGTGTTGGA
>NW_006408529.1:4544956-4547515 GCF_000296735.1 Chrysochloris asiatica
CCAAGCCATGGTATTTTTAATAACCTGATATGCATGCAAAAGCTGGACAGTGAATAAGGAAGACCATAGAAGAATTGATGCTTTTGAGTTATGGTGTTGGAGGAGAATATTGAAAGTGCCATGGCCTGCTCAAAGAACCAATAGTTCTGTTTTGGAAGAAGTGCACACAAAGTCCTTCTTGGTGGCCAAGATGGCAAACTTCGTCTCTCATACTTCGGATATATTGTCAGGAAGGATCAGTCACTGGAGAAGGATATCATGTTTAGTAAGGTGGAGAGTCATAGAAAAAGAGGAAGATCCCCAATGAGATGCATTGGGCAAGGGGCAGCATCGATGGACTCAAGTGTGGCAACAAAAGTGAGGTTGGCCCAGCATCTGGCAGTGTTTCGTTCTGCTATGCATAAGGTTGCTATGGGTCAGTACTGACTTGATGGCACCTAACAACAACAACAACAACAAGGTGCACCGGACCCAAGCCATGGTATTTTCAATAACCTCATACGTATGTGAAAGCTGGACAGTGAATAAGGAATACTGTAGAAGAATTGATGCTTTTGAGTTATGGTGTTGGAGGAGAATATTGAAGTGCAATGGGCTGCTAAAAGATCAAACACATCTGTGTTGGAAGAAGTGCAGCCAGAGTGCTCCTTGGAGCTCAGGATGGCCAAACTTTGTCTCTCATACTTTGGACATATTGTCAGGAGGGACCAGTCACTGGAGAAGGATATCATATTTGGTAAGAGAAAAAGAGGAAGACCCCCAGTAAGATGGATTGGCAAAGTGACAGCATCAGTGGGCTCAAGCGTGGCAACAATTGTGCGGTTGGGCCAGGACCGGGCAGTGTTTTGGTCTGCTGTGCATAGGGTAGCTAAGAGTCGGTACTGACTCACTGGCACCTAAACAACAACAAGGACAAAGAAGGAGTGGCTAGTGAGTATGAACCACCGATCTTGAGGTAAGCCGTCTAGTAGTTATCTTAAAGTGCCATACCAAGGCTCGATAATTACTGATTGTCAGCATGGATAATTTTATACTGGTAATAATTCTTGAGAAAATTTTTATTTTTCTTTAATATTGGAAGAATTGCTGAACTATATTTTTAGAAAACAAACATGATCTTTATTTTAAAAAATCAAACAATGCTAGAAGGTAAGGAAAACAATATAAAATCTTAGTATAAGTCCCATTTAATCATCATTAGACTCTAAATTATTCAATACACTAATCCATAAGCCCCACAAATGTTTATTTTTCATTTTCTACTTAATTACATTCATTGGTTAGCTCTACTCCCTTTAACAAGGTTTCCATTCCTGAGCTGTTTATTTTGAGTCACATCTTTACAGGCTCATTTTATTGTGTTCCTTTAAATTTACACATTCAAGGTTGTCAGCGTCTTATGTCTTTATCTGATGACTATATTATTTGAATGTGATAACCTTGAGCTTCATTTTTCCCTCAGGATATTATAAATATTTTTATATTTCTTATGCTTTTTAATGTTTCTTTGAAAAAATGTGAGGCCAATGAATTTTCTCCATCCACATCACATTTTCACATATATGAATGACTGAAGATATATTCATTTTTCTCAAAGTTCAGAAGGTTTTTTTCTTTTTCTTTTTTTCATGAGCTACTGACTCAGCTTCACTGTGTCTCTTGAAGAGTACTCTATTTACTCAGAGGAATGAAAAACAGGTATTGTTTGCTACTAAAATAAATGGGTGCCTTAGGCAAGGTGTCTTAGACTTGGGATATAAAGAACTATCTTGAATTACCAAAATAATCAAAACCACTATCTTATATCCTAGACCAGATATTTTGACAAACCCATCACCCTTAATGTAATGTTGTTGTTCTTAGCTGCTTGTTAGTCTACTCGCTTTCAGGGAAACCCAGGTAAAAATAATCTAAATGCTATCTGGCCCTGTGCCATTCCCATGATGACTTACAGACTGAAAGTAGATCATTAATCTTTTCTTTCAATTCTTTCTTCATTTAGAAGGTTCACAGAAATATCATCAATATCACACTTGTTTCCATTGAGTAGACTCTGAAACATAATGTCCTTATGAGACAGACTAGAACTGCCCTATCGGGTTTCCAATGCTGTAATCAGTATGGAAGTTGATTGTTACATCTTTCTCCAACAGTGTATCTGACTGCCAATGTTCAGTTAGCAGTTGAGCACTTAACCTCTGCTCCATGAAGAACCCTTGTTTAGTATCATAGAAATTCACAATCCAGCTTTAACATTTGGTGTTGACTACATTTGAGGTACATGGGTTCAAAATCAACTTGGGTATACCACCTGGGAGATGAGAATTCTATCAATGAACCACCATACCTCAAGGAATTCCTTAAATCACATGTTGTTGTTGTTGTTGTTGTCAGGTGCCATTGAATCGGAACTGACTCATAGTGACCCCATGCACAGCAGAACGAAACAATGTCTGATCCTGGGCCAACCTCACTACCGCTGTCACACTTGAGTCCATCAATGACGCCACCTGGCCAATCCATGTCGTTAGGGGTCTTCCTCTTTTTCTCTGACCCTCC
>NW_006408529.1:4548215-4560079 GCF_000296735.1 Chrysochloris asiatica
AATTGGGCTGCAAACCTCAAGGTCGGCAGTTCAAAACTACCAGCGGTTCTGCAGGAGAAAGATGAGGCAGTCTGCTCTCATAAAGGTTTACATCCTCAGAAACCCTGTGTAGGGTTGCTATGAGTCAGAACCGACTCCATGGCACATAACAATAACAACATGAATTAATGTTAATCCTAGGAAAGACAAAAACACTATCATGTTTAGGATAAGCATAGGACTTCAAGGTCAGTTTGAACTGCAAGGTCAGCATTTCAAAATGACCAGCCAATGCTCAGAAACCCTATAGAGGGTCACAATGAGTCAGAAAAGACTTGATGGCACTTAACAACAACATGTTTTTGGAAGTAACATAAATAGAGTTTAATTGGGAATGCAGAAAATGTAGTGTGGTCTCAAGATGGTATCATGTTTTTGTTGTTGTTACATGCACTGAGTCAGTTCCAACTCATAGTGACACTCTATATTGAGTTTCTGAAGCTGGAAATCTTTGTAGGAGTAGAAAGTCTAATCTTTCTCCTTCAGAATTGCTGGTGGGTAAATGTCAGTCAAGTGTTTATCCTACAGAGTCATCAAGCTCCCCAGTAAGTCAAATATTTTTATAGATGTATTTGTTGTTATTGTATTAATATTTAATTTTTGTAGAAATACTCCATTAGTAGAAATCTTGTATTTGCCCCTTGACACATGGAATGTAGATTATCATAGAAGGTGCTCAAATGAAAGCCCTCTTTCATAAAATTATGAACCAAAAGGAAGACTTGAAAGGTGCATGAGATTTTTAAAATATATTTTAAATATATCTTGCTAACATTATCTCCAGAATCTTGGCATGTTGCAATAGGATAAGCACTGCAAAGCTAACCAATAAGTCAGTGATTCAAAGCCCCAATGCATCAATTCTGCAGCACAAGACTTCTTTAAACTGTTTAAGAGCAAGAATGTCAGTTTGAGGACTAAAGTATGTTGATCACAGCCATGGGATTTTCAATAACCTCATGTGTGTGAAAGTTGGACAGTGAATATAGAAGATGGTAGAAGAATTTCATTTTGGTTACAGTGTTGGAGGATATTATTAAAAGCATCATGGACCACCAAAAGAACAAACAAATTTTTGTTGGAAGAAATACAGTCAGAATTCTCCTTAGAAGTCAAATGGTCAGACTTCATCTTTTATATATCTGATGTATTATCTGGGAGACCAGTCCCTCAAGAAGAACATCATGCTCGATAAAATGGAGAGTCAAGAAAACCCCCAATGACATGGATTAGCACAATGGCAACAGCAATGGACTCAAATGTAGCAACAATTGGGAGGTCGGCCAGGATCAGGCAGTGCATAAGGTTGTGCATAAGGTTGCTATCAGTCGCTATGAACTCAAGGGCACATAACAACAACAAAAGCTGGAGACAAGAGTAAAAAATGGAAAGAGATGGAAAGAAACAAGATTTCAAATTTCAAACACTGCCCTGTGAATTTACTGAAAGTGAATTTTCTAGTTGGTGCAGTTGTTATGTGTTGTTACGTTGGTTCCCATCTACAGAGACCCTATGTTCAATGGAAGAAACACTACCTGGTCCTGCACCATTTTCACAGTTGCTGCTAAGCTTGAGCCCATTGTTGTTAACACTGTGCCAATCCATCTATCTTGTTGGGGATTTCGCTCTCTTAGACTTTCCATCTACTTTACTCAGCATGATGCCCTTCTTCCAGGGAGATCCTTCCTGAGAATATGTCTGAAGTATAAAAAACTAAGTCTCACCATCCTGACTTCTAATTAGCATTCTAGGTGGATTTATTACAGCATATATGTTTTTCTTCTGGCAGTCCATGGTATCTTTAAGATTCTTCTCCAACACCATGACTCCAATGCATCAATTCTACTATTGTCTTCCTTATTCATTGTCAAGCTTTCACATGCATATAAGGCTATTCAAAGAGAAATGGCTTGGGTCAGGCACACCTTTGTCTTCAAACTGACATCTTTGCTCTTCAACCTTTAAAAAACATCTTGTGCAGCAGATTTACCTAAGGGAATATGTTGTGTGATTTCTTTACTGCTGCTTCCATGAGTGTTTGTTGATGATGGATTAAAAAGAAATTATTTGAAAAATTCAAGCTTTTTTCTTTTATCATAATATTATTCATTGGTCCAGTGATATAGATTTTTGTTTTCTTTACATTTATGTAAAACCATACAGAAGGCTGTGGTCTTGGATCTTCATCACTAAGTATTTTGTCCTTCCCACTTTCAGCACACAAATTTGTATCATCTGTATTTCATAGTTTGTTAATGAATCTACCTCCAATCTTGAAACCACATTCTTCTTCATAAATTCTTGCTTCTTGGATTATTTGCTCAGCACACAGATTGAATAAATATGATGAAAGAATATAACCCTGGCTCACATCTTCCTTGATTTTAAACCATTCAATGCTCCCTTGTTCTGTTCCAACAAGTGCCTCTTGGTCTATGTATGCATGCCTCATGAGCACATCTAAGTGTTTCAGAATAGTCATTCTGTGATGCTGCCCATAGCTTGTCATGATCCACATCATTAACATCTTTCTTGTATTCTTTGCTTTCAGCTTAGATCCATCTGGCATTAGCAATGATATCCCTCATTCAACATCCTCCTCTAAATCTGACTTGAACCTCTGGCAGCACTCTGTCAATATACTGTTGTAGAAATTTTTAAATTATCATTAGCAAAAATTTGCTCTTATGTGATTTTAATGATATTGTCCAATGATTTCCGCATTCCATTGGGTCACCTCTTTTTGGAATGGCCACACATATGTATCCCTTCCAATCAGTTATCTAGGTAGTTGTCTTCCAAATTTCTTGACATAGATGAGGAGTGCTTCCATTGCTAACATCAGTTTGTTGAAATATTTCATTGTGTATTCCACCAGTTTCTGGACTCTTGTTATTTGTCAATGACTTCACTGGACCTTGGTCTTCTTCCTTCAGTATTGTTTACTCTTGATCATATGCTACGTCTTGAAATGGTTGAACATTGACCACTTCATTTTGGTACAGTGACTCTGTGTATTTGTTCCATTTTCATCAATATATTGTTCAAAGAATTCTTTAATATTGCAACTCGAGGCTTGAATTTATTTCATAGTTCTTTCAGCTTGAGAAATGCTGAGCATGTTCCTCACTTTGGTCTTTTAACTTATTATTTTTGCATTTTAATATTTCACTTTGTTTCATTGACCTGTCCTTTGAAATTTTTTGGTCTGTTCTTTCCCCCCTCATTTCTTTCATTTGTATTAACATCTCTATGCTGCAGGAAATTTCACAATTCCTTCTGACATGCACTTTGGTCTCATCTTTCTTCTTGTCTCCTTAATGACCTTTAGCTTTCTTCCTGTATGATGCTCTAGATGTCATTCCACAATTATTTTTTCAGTCGTTTGGACTCCTGTTGTGGTGCTGTGGGATGAATACTGGACTGTGAACCACAAGTTCGAAAGTTCAAACCCACCTGCTGTCCCTTGGAAGCCCTATACAGTGTCACTATGAGTCAGAACTGACTTGGCATTTCCCAACAACAACAGCAGTGTCTAATTCATCAAATATGTTCTTAAGATGATCTCTAAATTCAGTTGGGATATGATCACCATCATAGTTTGGTTCTAATCATTTCAATATTTTTCAGCTTTAGTCTGAACTTATTTATGCAAAATTTATGGTCTGTTTCACAGTCTGCCCCTGGCCTTGTTTTGGCTAATGACATACAGGGAGCTCTTCTACCATCTCTTTCCACAAATGTAGTCAATTTGATTTTTGTGTATCTCATCTGGTGAAGTCCATGTGTATAATTATCTTTTATGCTGTCTACAAAAGGTATTTGCAATGGAGAAGACATTGGTCTTTAAAATTCTATCGTGATCTCCAGCAACATTTCTATCACCAAGTTCATCCTTTCCCAATACTTATCCTTCTCCTGTGTTTCTAGCCTCTGCATTTCAATCACTAGTAATGATTAATACCTCTTGATTGCATGTTTAACCAATTTCAGACTGAAGAAATTGGAAGAATTCTTCAAATTCATCATAACTAGCTGTAGTGGTTGGTGCACAGATTTGAATAATATTCTTTTTTTGTAGGCATATGGATATTATCCTATAACAGACAGCAATGGGTCTCAAGATAGATCTTTAAATGTTCTTTCTGATGATTAATGTGATACCATTGCTCTTCAAATTGTCATTCTCAGTTTAATAAATCATGTGGTTGTCAGATTCAAAATGGCCAATACTAGTCCATTTCAGCTCACTAATACCTAAGATACCAATGTTTATGCATTCCATTTCATTTTTTGACAAATTCCAAATTTCCTAAATTTATACTTCATATATTCCATGTTATAATGGATATCTGCAGCTGTTTCTCCTCATTTTGAATTGTGTCTTATTAGCAAATTAAAGTTGTGGAAATGTTGCTCCATTTGTGTCATCACTGCCAACTCTTTGAGGAGGCAGTTCTTCTTCAGTAATATTTTGAGTACCTTCCAACAAGAGGGACTTAACCTCTGGCAATATTCCCGTGCTTGTCATCATGTTTCAATATTCAATATTCTGATACTATCTGACAGTGTTACACTGCTATTCTTAATATTTTCAGTGGCTAAAAATTCAGAAGCATTCTGCTTCTCTTTCTTCTGAATCTTACTAGGAAAGTTCAGCTGAAATCTGTTCACTATGGGTGACCCTTCCAGCATTCAAAACACCGGTGGCATAGCTTCAAGCATCACCACAACACACAAGCCACCACAGAGTTACACACTGACATAAGTGGTGGGAAAATCCTAGTGGCTACCATTATTTGCTACTATCCATTTGTGTCTAATTTTGGATAATTTCAAGTTTATTGAACCTTTTTCTTGGCTTCTCACAAGTTCTGTTGTGGTGCTGTAGGATAAGTGCAGGACCATAAAGTCAGTTTGAACCACAAGGTTAATGGTTCAAACTCACCAGTTGCTCCTGAGAAACCCTATACTGGGTTGCTATGGGTTGGAACTGACTCAACAGCACTTAACAACAACAACAAAAATGTAATGTCTACTGATGAGCCTGTCATAAGGGCATTCTTCAAATCTGTTTCTGTATTTTTGTATTCCCACCATTTTAATTTGCCTCTTTATTCTGATATCCATTTCTCTGCTGAAAGTCCATTTCTTCAAATGTTTTGTCTACTCTTTCTTCTAGATGTCTTAACAAAATTATTTTAATCTTACTCTTTGGTAAAAATCCTTATATAGGATATTTCTGCTGATTGGTTTGTCACCATGAATGTGAATTATTTTTCCCTTATTTTCTCTATCTCATAATTATTTATTACATGCTGGACACCATTTTGTAGGAAAAGAGAGACTTATCTAAATAATATGCATTTCTGGAATTTGACATGGAATTTCTCTTCATCGATAAACCATCAGTGTGGGTGGTTGAATCTGCCTAATAAGGTGTTGAGCTGGATTTGTTGTTGTTATAGCAACCATCAATGCAGCACTTTCTTCACATCACTTTGGAATTAGCTTGGGTTAAATTTAAGAGCTCATATAAGGAAGAACTTTCTTTATAATATTCATACATAGATCAAACTCTTCTGTGTGAAGGTCTTTCTTCATGTCCTTGCTCCCACTCCAACAGTAAGAGCAAGACGTTTGCTTGCTACTTCATGTCTAGTACCCTGTGGATAGGAGAGAACATTCTTTTTTGCACATATACAGCCCCAGCTTATGCAGACCCAGTGTTCCTGAGTTTTAGAGGTAACATTTTCATGGTGACCCAGACTCTTCTTCAGCAGAAGACCTCTAAATCTCTGAGCCCAGGGAGGTTTCCTGACTGTCCTTTGAGATAAAAGTTTTATCTTGTTTATCTTTCTTTTTCTTTCCCCTTACTACAGGGAATTTTTACCTAAGTCTTTAATGCTAAGGGTTTGTGGCTATCCCTTCTCTGAGGGATTTAAAACATTTATTTCTTAAAGGAAAATGGTCCAGGCAGTTTTTTGTTTTTTCCTTTTCTTTACTACCATTTCAAATCCTCCCTTCCAACTTTTTGAAGCATATATTTCTGTATTTCAGAAATTGGACACCAATATTTCCTTAATATTTGGGTTATGTGTGTAACATAGCTTCTAGCACATGGATTCAGTAATATGATAGGAATACAAAAGGATGATTGAAAACCTGAGTTCATGTTTCTACTGTTTCTCTGGCTTTAACTGATGTATGGTGAGATTAATAGAACTCCTAGTGTTTGCTTCCCTGATTACTTTTGATATTTATAAGCAGTGTGGTAGTCATTGTTGGTAAGTGCCATAGAGTTGGTTCTGACTTATAGCAACCTTGTAAAGAATTTCCAAAGAGCAGCTAGTGAGTTTTAACTGCATACCTCATGTTCAAACTGACCGCATAGCTCAGTGTTTATCCTACAGCACCACACCAGGACTCCTATAAGCAGTGTACAGGGTATTTATATTGCTGGAACAAATGTATATATATTATTAGGGACTATGTGGTTCTGGAATCTGTTTACTTCCTGACTCTTTGATGTATCAAAAAAGATATGTTGAATATCATGCTGCAGTAAGCAGTATTAAAATATTAGTGGTGTAAAATGTGAAGTATAAAGATTATTGTATCTTATTCCTGCTAATTGTCTTTCATGGGCTAATAGGGTTTAATATTCTTGTTAGTCACTCAATAACACACATTGCTTTTGAGTCTATTCCAAATCCAGTGATTTTATGCATGATTTTATGTATAATAGGAGCCCTCTTGTTACAGTGGACTAATACAAAACTTCAAGATAAATGGAGAAGAAATTGAAGTTGTCAAGGGTTTCATTCTTCTTTTACCAATAATCAATGTCCTTGGAAGTTCAATTAAGAAATCAAATGCCATATTGCATTTGGCAAATTGGTCACCATGAAGACCCTTTAAACCATTAAAAAGGAAAGATATCACTTGGAGGACTTATGGTCACCTGACCAAATTTGTAGTATTTTTAATTGTCTTATGTGCATGTAACAACTGAACAATGAAAAAAGAACACCTAAGAATTGACGCATCAAATTGTTGCCTGAATAATATCAAATATATCTTAGATTGTCTGAAGAAAGCACATATATGGCTTAGAGTAAATAAAGTATTGTTACCAAGTGCCTTCGATTCAGAGGCAACTCATAGAGACTCATAGCAACCCTGTACAGGTTTTCTGAGGAGAGGCTCGTGAGCTTGAACCACCGACCTTGTGGTTCAAA
The DNA here is from genome assembly GCF_000296735.1 of Chrysochloris asiatica. NCBI lineage: Eukaryota > Metazoa > Chordata > Mammalia > Afrosoricida > Chrysochloridae > Chrysochloris > Chrysochloris asiatica. Next base: position 4,555,496 of record NW_006408529.1, read on the forward strand.
CAGACCTTTTAGTCCAGCACATTAACCAACAGAACCACACCAGGACTCCCAGAATGTTACTTGTTATTGTTGTTAAGTGCCATCTAGTCGGTTCTGACTCATAGTGACCCTTATAGAGTTTCCAAGGAGAAGCTGGTGGATTGAATCATGTATCTTTTTTTTTTTATGGGGGGAGGGAGAATCTCACTTTCATTGCATAAAGCCTTTATTTGCAACACATTCAAAATGAACAAATAGAGTTGCTGACTTTTGATCATATGAATATATAAAAGTCACTTGATGTTAAAGGGGGGCAAATGAGAAAATATGCCAGGTTAGACCCAAAAGATCCTTTGGGCCAGGGAGTGTTAAAGCTCCATTTTGTCACTAATACTTGGCCTAATATCTGTAAAAGGACACAAACAAAAAATAGAAAACTGGAAAAAGAGGTCTATGGAAGAACTGTTAAAGGAAACTGAAAAGGTATATGTAAAACAGAATAAAGAAAAACAGAAACAGAAAGTTGAAACTATGCTGTCTACCTTAGGGCAAGGAGCTCTAGTAGCATAATGGTTACAAATCAGGCTACAAACCTCAACTTTAGCAGTTCAAAACTACCAGCATCTCCGCAAGAAAAAGATTAGACTTTTTGCTCTTGTAATGATTTACAACCTTGGAAAACATATATAGGGTCACTATGAGTCAGAACCGACTCCATGACACACCACCAACACCACCACTTTCAAGCAGACAACTCAGGGGAGGATAATTAACCAATGACCCTCAGGATCCCGACCCCCACAGTCAGGAAAAAACAGGAGGGAAGGGGAACCCAAAAACAGCCAGAGGAGAAAATAGATACTTTAAATGTGGAAAAGCAGGACATTTTAAGAGGGAATGCCCACAATGGAAAAAAAAAAAAAGAAAGAAAGAAAGAAAAAAAGGGGGGTGGGGTGGAGGAGGAGGTGGCCCTTAGAAGACAATACCTTATTCCTATAGAAGGGAGAAATGATCTGCAGCCAATATGGTAGTTTTTCAAATAGAATTCTTAAGAAAAATGTAGACATAGGCTGTTTGAGCTTATAATGCAAAATTCAGAGTTTACCCATACAAGGTGAAACTTAAATGAATTGGGCACTGAGAAGTCCTTTTGTTCTGTTTTAATATCTTTGATATTCTTTCTACAATAAAATTGTATAAATTAATCCATTTAAAGGATAGTTAATGACTTGTTTGGTTGGTGTGATAGCAATTTATTTTTTTTAATTATATATTGCTCAAGACTTTGTATGCATTTAATTTTTGTATTAATGTTTCAGATCTTCTGAGAACATAATATTTTTTCAAAAGATATTTGGTGTATCAATACTCTTTCTAAATTGAAAATTTTTTGTTGTTGTTGTTGTTAAAATGTGGGCCACCCTGTATGCATGCATTTCATCTTTTTAAGAGGAGTAAAACTATATTATGCTGTACATGTTAAAATAACTCTTGGTCCAAACCCATCCCTTCAAATTCACTGCTCATCACTTTTGACCACAAGACTTAATGCTGCTTAAGACCTGGAAAGAGAACAGACTCCAGCTAAACTGTGAAGGCCCTTCTCAGGTGTAGTTGACCATTGAGACAGTGGACTAAATACTCAAACAAAGGAACCGGTAAAAAGGGACTCTCCTCAAGTGAAATGTAGTTACAGGTGGGAAACAAAAGGAACTGAAAGGCTGCCTTGCCATGCCTCTGCCAGATCAGCACGTTTTTCCCTGGTCCCTCTGGCTCTCAGGGGTCAAAAGAACTAGTCCCACCGAGTCACTGTTTCTCAGACCTGCTAAAATCGGGGTGTACTGGATTTATAAAGGTATGGGTTCTCTTCCTCTAAGAATGGGCTAATACATATTGATTAAAAAAAGAGATATGTTGAATATTCATCAACTTTTAGTAAAGGGATGCAGACTTATTGAAAATGGAGTTCCTTCTGCAGTTGTAAGCTCTAGACATTATCTTCATGGTTCTTCTGCCTGTGTCAGGCTGCTTCAATTAGGGTTTCAGGTCTTGATATCCTTATCTTTGTCTCAGGGCTGTTCTTCTCAGTATTACTATTCTTGTTGGACTAGGAATGTCTTACCCACTTCCTTGATCCCTGTTTATAGTAGGAGAAAACTCAGGGTCCAGGGATGAATACAAAGCCAGAATAAGAGGGATCTAGGGCCCAAGGGTTCTAACATGTCCCTGACAAGATGGTTTCGGTTCAGAAGCTAATATGGGTAAAATGTACCATTACCATGAGGGAGATACAAAGGGCTTTTGTCTATGACCAACCATTCAAGTTAATAGTAGATACAACTATGGCATCTCTCCCTGTTCTGTTATCCCATGCAGACAAGTGGAGTCTCAGAGACTCCAGTGTTGATAAGTATCTTTGCCCCTTTAGAACTGTGAGAAACAAACATAAATATAGTGACTTGAGGGGTCCCTGTCATAACTGGAATGATGTTTGGTGGACCACCCAATACCGGTAATAGACTTCCAGCTCGTACAAGGGTCCACCCCACCCCACAAATTGCAAACCCTTACAATGCAATTAATCCATTACTCTTAATTATAGATAATCCCAAAACCATGACCATAGAACCTTCAATAATAGGTAACTATGTATTAGGAGCCAATGTTACAGGAAAGGATCCTATAGGAGTCTTCTCTCTAAAACTAATTAGACAAAACTCAAGCCCTACCTCTATCAAGGATAGAACTCAAACACAGAATCCTAGAAATAATTCAGAGCTGGTACCTCCCCGCCCCTTTAAGTTCAGGAAATGACCCTTCCAGAGTGAAAATTACTTTAAGTTAAAGACCTAAGACAAACTATAGCTATAGAAACAGGATATGTAAAAACTTTATGATCTTTCTTTTTCTTTGACTACTTCCTGAAGTGAGTCAAGACTTTACAATCTTTTTTTCCTTTCCTAAAATAGAAATGTGTGCCTTAGAAATTTGAACTAGCCAACTGGGTAAGGGAAAAGATCGTGCAGTTAAAGCCCTAGCCAATGGGGTGAGACACAGACTTAAGACTCACATCAGGGATTGAAAACCCAAGTGAACTGGCCACTCAGTGAGCTCACTGGCCTGTTGCTGTATGTAAGGCTATGCACACGCACCCTCCTGCAGGAGTAAATTTTACTTTGCCAAGGTAATTTAGTTTCATGGAGTGTCTTTTATGTGACATCAGAATTCATTTCTAACACTAATAGGATAATATTCCTTGATATTTTAGTTTTGTGCATATTGTTTTCTTAAAACGGATTAATATTTGTGTAAAAAAATCCTATGAATTTTCACTTTTAGGTTTGCCTTTGTTTTCAATCCCTTACCTTTCGGAACCTGGTGTGGCACTGTGGGTTAATGCACCAGACTGTAAAGCTATTTGAACTGCAAGGTCGGCAGTTCAAGCTCACCAGCTGCTCCTCAGAAACCCTATACAGGGTCGCTATGTGTCGGAACCGACTCGACAGCACTTAAAAACAACAACCTTTTGCAACCGACTCCATGGTCCTTAACAACAACAACAAACCTTTTTTCTAGCTAATATCATATTGTTTTCAACATGTGACAACCCCAATGTGTTGCAGAATAATAACTGTGCTCCTTGGGGGTTTTATTGCTGTGGCCTTTTAGAAGCAGATTGACAGATCTTTCTACTGAAGTACCCTGGGTAGGTTCAAGCTGTTAACCTTCTGCTTAGTATGTGAGTACTTGGTCATTTGTATATGTCTGGAGTATCATTAAACATCTAAATTACAATAATACTCATAAATATTTTCCTCTATTTATTTTTCATATTTAATTCTTAAGTGTGTGCAATTTGACCCTTTATCTAATAAAAGAAGCATTATTTTCCTAGATGTTTCCTTTGTTATTTAATATAATTCATGTAAGGATCCTTTAACTCTCATTCAATAAGTGTAATATATTCTAATTCTTGAAACTTTCTGAAACTCAATTATTTTTCAATGATTTATTTATATTATACAAGTAATTTTTATTAATTTGAGAATTAACTACTCCTTCAATTGCCTTATCTCTCATTTTTCTTAGTTAACTTCAACAACCATATTTTATATGAATCCTATATTTTTACATAACTTAATCCAAAACTCATAAGTATACTTATTGAAAATACATTACAGTAATGTTTTAGCTTGGAAAGTGTTGATATTTATATAATATTGAATGAGTTCATTCAAAATTCCTATTGATTGTTATTAAAGTAACCTTATTTAAAATATTGTTCCATAGCATTTCTAAGTTTATTCCTTACACTGTATCGATCCTCCTTAGTGTTAATGGATCTTCCATTTTGAAACATACTTTCTATCTGTAAGTTATTGATTTATGCCTATTGATTTGTATCTAGAAATCTTACTAAGCAATCTTTATAATTTTAATAGATTAGCAGATGATTTGTTTGTGCTTTCCAAGTAAACAATAATGTCTTCTGAAAAGAATAATATCTTGTTCTTCCCTTCAGTTATCTATTATATTATTTTGCTACAACTGGTATTTTATTACACATCTTTTTACATATATATATGTGTGTGTGTGTATATATAT
>NW_006408529.1:4560542-4609126 GCF_000296735.1 Chrysochloris asiatica
AGGAGCTCTGGTAGCGTAGTGGTTACGAATCGGGCTGCGAACCTTAAGGTCAGCGGTTCGAAACTACCAGCCGCTCCACGGGAGAAAGATGAGGATTTCTACTCCCCTAAAGATTTACACCCTCGGAAACCCTGTACAGGGTCGCTATGGGTCGGAACCGACTCGATGGTACTTAACAACAACATATGTATATATATACATATAAAGATCTGTTAACAATAACCCTTAACACTTAACAATAACAACAAAAACAATGCAAAACAATGAAAACTAAAATTGTGATTTGAATTCCCCACATTTTATTCTCTCTTCTAGACTTTTGGAGGAATGTACTTTGAGATGCAATGTTAAATTGAAATTTATCTTTAGGTTGTATATAAATTTATCTATTAATTTAAGGAACAATCTCATAGTATAATGAAGTAATTCATTCTGAAAACTAATTTTTAAATGTTCTCTTCTACATATAAAGTTATTGTTGCTGTTGAGTGCCGTCCAGTCAGTTCCGGCCCATAGCAACCCGGTAGGTTTCTAAGGAGTGATTGGTGCATTGAAACTGTCAACCTTGTAGTTCAAAGTGACCTTGTGGTGGAGTGGTTTTCCTACAGTGCTAAACCAGGACTTCCTATAAAGTCATTAGACTACTGTTATTCTATGATCTTTAATGTTGCTGTTGTTTTTTTAAGTGTCATCGAGTTTATTCTGACCCATAGGGACCCTGTATAGGGTTTCCAAGGAGCAGCTGGTGAGCTTGAATTGCCGAGTTTGCAGTTCAAAGGGCTTTGCAGTTTAGCGCATTAACTCACAGCGTCTCACCAGGACTCCATGATCTATAAATGGGATTCATTAAATGAATAACTTTCTTAATGTTGAATGAACCTTTCACTTCTGAAATAATCCCAACTTGTTCAAGATATATATATGTATATATGTATATATACATTCTTTGATACATTAGGTATTCAAATAGTGATTTTTAGGATCGTTACACAGAATGCACAAATAAAACTAACTTTTAACTTTGTTTTTGAACACTATCTTTGAAAGTTTTTTGGAATAAAATTATTTCAAGTGAATTAAATGAATTAAAATATTTTATTACTTACTAAACTTCTAAGAATATTTTAAACAGCTCTAAAATTATAAATATTTTGACAGTTTAATCTGTCTTATCAATAAAGACATCTGGACAATTACCAGTTTTATAATTAGCTTTCTGCCTTTTTTTCCAAATTTTTAAAATTCCAATGGTTTTTTTTTTGCTTCTATATTCATTTTTTGGTGATTCTACAAATGAAGAAATAGTTTTTTTGTTTTTTTCTTAATTTGCTCATATTCCTTTTGGTTTTCTATCTTAATTAGGAATTTAAGATTTTTATCTCTAGGTATTCTGATTGTATTAAGTGCCCCAAAGTCTATTCTGTCTCATAGTGACCCTGTATAGAGTTTGAACCACAAACCTTGCTGATATCAGTCTAGTGCTTATTCTAAAGCACCATACCAGGTATACTTGCTATTCATTTATGATACAAGCTCTAAGAGCCACTATCTGGGGTATGTCAAGGTAATCCTATAGTCTATGATTAATCTGGAGAAGTCAAAATTTGCTCAACATTATTTCTTCTCTGGGTTTATGTTGCTGAAATCATGAATGCAGTTTGGCTTGCTTGAGCTGATCTCAACGGCTGCTGCTTGTAATGACTCTTCTAGGCATTATAATTCTGTCTGTCAAATACTTAATATCATATGCATTTGATACCTTCTAGAATATAAACTTGCACAGTACTTCTTTAAAATTAGCAATCAAGTCAGGAATAATTACCTTCCCAAGTCCACAAAAGCCAAAATATGACCTTGATTTTATCCCACCTGAATTTAGAGATCATCTGAAGAACAGATTTGATACATTAAAGAATGAAGAACAGAAGAGTTGTGGGATGACATCAAGAATATCATACGTGAAGAGAGCAAAAAGTCATTAAGAAGACAAGAAAGAAGGAAAAGGTCAAAATGGATGTCAGAAGATACTCTGAAACTTGCTCCCCAGTGTAGAGATGTTAAAGCAAATGGAAGAAATGAGGAGGTTCAACAGCTGAAAAGAAAATTTTAAAGATCAGCTCGAGAAGATAAAACCAAATATTATAATAAAATGTGCAAAGATCTGGAATCAGAAAACCAAAAAGGAATTAACACGCTCAACATTTCTTAAGAAATGAAGAAAAAATTCAAGTCTCGACTTTCGTTATTGAAAGACTTTCTGGAAAAATTATTGAATGATGCAGAATGCATCAAGAAAAGATGGAAGGAATACACAGAGTCACTGTACCAAAAGGAAATGGTTAATGTTCAACCATTTCAAGAGGAAGCAGATGATCAAGAGCCAATGATACTCAGGGAGGAAGTCCAAGGTGCATTGAGGGAATTGGCAAAGAATAAGGCACTAGGAATTGATGGAATAAAAATTGAAATATTTCAAGAAAGTGAGGCAGCACAAGAGGCACTCACTCATCTCTGCCAAGAAATTTGAAAGACAACTATCTGGCCAACTGATTGGAAGAGATCCATATTTATGCCCACTCCAAAGAGAGGTGACCCAACGGAATGCAGAAATCATCAGAAAATCTCTTTTATATCTCAAGTGAGTAAATATTTGCTAAAGGTAATACAGAAATGGCTACAATCATACATTGACAGAGAATTTCCAGAGTTTTAGCCGGATTGAGAAGGGGCCGTGGAACGAGAGATATCATTGCTGATAACCGATAGATCCTGGCTGAAAGCAGAGAATACCAGAAAGATGTTTACCTATGCTTTATTCACTTTGCAAAGGCTTTCAATTGTGTGGATCATGACAAGCTAGGAAGTATGAGTATTCCAGAACACTTAATTGTACCCATGAGGAATCTGTACCTGGACCAAGAAGCAGTTGTTTGAACAGAATATGGGAACACTGAATGTTTTAAAATTATGAAAGTTGTGTGGCAGGTTTGCATTCTTTCACCATACTTGTTCAACCTGTATGCTGAGCAAATCATCTGAGAAGCTGGGTTCTATGAAGAAAAACGTGGCATCAGGATTGGAGGAAGACTCATTAACAGCCTGCGATATGCAGATGACACAACCTTGCTTGCTAAAAGTGAAAAGGACTTAAAACACTTACTGATGAAGATCAAAGAGCACAGCCTATGGTATGAATTGCATCTCAATGTCAAGAAAACAAAAATCCTCACCACTGGACCAATGAACAACATTCTTATTAACAGAGAAAAGATTGAAGTTGTCAAGGACTTCATGCTTCTTGGATCAACTATCAACACTCACGGAAGCATCAGTCAAGAGATTGGACAATGTATTGCATTAGGCAAATCTGCTGCACAGGAACTTTTTAAAGTGTTGAAGAACAAAGATGTCTGCTTGAGGACTAAGGTGTGCCAGACTCAAGCTATGGTATTTTCAATAACCTCATATGCATGCGAAAGCTGGGCAGTGAATAAGGAAGACTGTAGACAAATTGATGCCTTTGAATTATGGTGTTGAAGGAGAATACTAAAATTGCCATGGGATGCCAAAAGGACCAATACATCTGTTTTGAAAGAAGTGCAGCCAGAGTGCTCCTTGAAAACCAAGATGGCCTAACTTCATCTCTCATACTTTGGATATATTGTATGGAGGGAACAGTCACTGGAGAAGGATATCATGTTTGGTGAGATGGAGGGTCAGAGAAAAAGAGGAAGAACCCCAATGAGAAGGATTGGCCAAGTGGCAGCATCGATGGACTCAAGCATGGCAGCAGTAGTGAGTGAGGTTTGTTCAGGATCAGACAAGGTCTCTATGAGTCGGTGCTGACTCAATGGCACCTAACAACAGCAACAACAAGTTTTCTGCATCTTGTAGTGACTTTAGCTCTTTGCAGAATGATGAGATACTGATAGGACATGTTATCCTGAGGTTGGGCAGTCTTTTTCAGAAAGTAGAAATTCTAAGGCAAGATTTTAAAACATCCATTTTATCTAATTTCACATAATTTAAATTTAGAAAACAAATATTTATTCAGACTTATTAACACCTCTTTGTTATTTTTATTGCTGTGTGGGTATTTCAACTAAGAGTTTGAATTTCTAATTTTAGATGCTATTGTCAAAATTTGTCTTCATGCATACTGTGAAGCTTATTACAAAACAAATATTAAAATAGATACAATATAGGGTGTGCTCTGGACAGTGGTGGTGGTTATGTGCCTTGGAGTCAGTTCTTACTGATAGCGACCCTGTACAGGGTTTCCAAGGCTGTGAATCTTTATGAGAGCAGAAACCCTCATCTTTCTCCTGCAGAACAGCTGGTAATTTCGAACTGCTGACCCTTAGGTTAGCAGACCAATTCGTAACCACTACACTACCAGAGATCGGGCTGCGAACCTTAAGGTCAGCGGTTCAAAACTATCAGCTGCTCAGTGGGAGAAAGATCAGGCTTTCTACTCCCGTAAAGATTTACACCCTCGGAAACCCTGTACAGGGTCTCTATGGGTCGAAACTGACTCGACGACACTTAACAAGAACAACAACAACGCTACCAGAGAAGGTCTGTAAAGTCTCAAAAATAGTAAACAAAATGGAAATGTATAGCAAAACAAAACACAGAAATTCATTGCAACTGAGTTGGTGTCCAGTTATGAAGATTCTGTTTAGGACAGAGTACAACTTCCCCAAAGGGAACCCTGATTGCATTGTTGGTGAGCTTGAACTGCCAACCTTGCAATTCAGACTGCTTTGCACATTAACCCACAGCGCCACACCAGGCCTCCTGAGAATAGGATTCTGAATATTGACATAAGTTCTGCCCAGGTGTATATTTGAGGGTCTAGGAATTAGCCTACCTGGTCAGCAATCCCATAGGAATTATCCAAGAGTGGTTTAAATTCCTTTTTTAAATTTCTTTTATTCAGTCCCCTGAACTGAAAAAGTTAGGGGTGCATTGGCAAACCCGATTTCTCCTTCTCCTAAGGGAACTTCTCTAAGAAGAAAAAAGGGTTCAGGCTGACTCTTGGGGGAAGTGGGAAAGGGAAGATTTTGTATATCTTTTTGACACTATGATTTCTTTTTAAGCCTCTGCAGGGAAGGGTATTGCATTAGCACCAGAAAATTGGGCCCCACAGGAAGAGCAGGCTCAGGGGAGAAGGGCTCAGGATTGTGAATCTGGGGCATGGGAGGAAGGGTGGGATTGTAAGGCATGGGTAGAGAGAAAAGGATGTCCCAAGGGGAAGAAAATTTTTCTTTCTCTGTCTTGTTATCCCTTGTTCAATAAGCAAATAGGAAAGGAGGACCTCATCTCCAGCAAAGGGCTTAATCTATTTCCTCTTGAGAGACAGGACTTTTGTCATTAACATATTCAATTAAAAGTTGACAGACCAAGCCTTCCTCTCAGCCAAAATTTAGGGCAAAAAAGATGGTTACAGAATTGGCTCCTGTGTCCAAATGAAACAGTAATATCTTATCATTTATTATTTCTTTTTCTCTTTAGTTTATGCACTATCATTCCAAAATTTCAGCATTAATCCTAATATTCTATTAGGAGAATTTTGTCTTTGCTTTTATTTTCTCTAGAGATTATTTTACTACTGTTATTTCCCATCTTGGCTACCTGGTTGTATCTTCTTACTAAGAGGTTCAAACCCCCTTTCTATATTTGGAGATTTCTTACACTTATGTGTCTTCTTACAAAGAGGTTCAACTCCCCTTCTCTACTTGGAGGTTTCTTATGCTCTTTTATACTTTTGCTTTGTCTGTTTCCAGCCGCTTCACTCTCAGGAACATTGGGCACTTTTTTAGCAATTAACATGTTGGTTTAAATCCACAACTCAAGTCAAGTCTTCAACTCGATACTGCTGTAAGTCATAAGTGGTTGCCACCGAATTGCAGATCAGGACTCCACACTCACTTTGTGCCCAGTGCATGTCTCATTTATAAAAACACAATCTCTAGGATGTCCATACTACCAAGAAAGTACTTGTTGCCCCCACGTTTTTTCTTTCCTTGGTCCATGCATGAGGTTACCTGGTTGCCACATGGTGGTGCTTGCTTAGGCCTTTTACATGCATAGCCGATAGTCCACATTTGTTCACTTCCTTGGTAGACTTCAGCCAATCTCGCCAGAGGGTTGCAGCGACTACGCAGCAGAATGCATCTACCTCAGGGGAAAAGGCTAAAGCTCCTTCAAAAAGGGAATGGGAAATCCCAGATGGGCCCCCAAATCATTAGAAATAAACCTGGTGTTGCACAAAAGACACTTGGTAAGACTAAATTACCTTGGCAAGGCAAATTTTACTTCTGCAGAAGGATGTGTGCATAGTTGTACAGAAACAGGCTAGCAAGAACACTGGGCAGGCAGTCCTCTCAGGTTTTTAATCCCTGATGCAAGTCTTAAGGTTGTGTCTCATTGCATTGGCTAGGGCTTTGACTGCACAGTCTTGTCTGATTGGCTAATTCAAATTGCTAAAGCATGCATTCCTGTCCTTACTTGATTCCAAATTGCTAGGGGAGCTTATGGAAGTTGGAAAGTCTCTATTCACTTTAAGAAGTAGTAAAAATGAAAAATAAATATAATCTAAATACAATAAACAGGGTAATAAATGGTATAGTATTCATATGGCTACAAGGAAAACCAATTAATACCACCACTATTCAAATGTATGTACTAACCACTAAAGCAAATAATCAAATAACTGAAGAATTCTAACAACTTCTTCAGTCTAAAATTGATCAAACAAGTATTCAAAAAGTATTAATAATTACCTGTGATTAGAATGTAAAAGTTGAAAACAAAGAGGAAGGATCAGTAGCTGGAAAATATGGCCTTGGTAAGAGAAACGACCCTGAAGATCAAATGATAGAATTTTGCAAGATCAACAATTTCTTGATTGCAAATGCTTTTTTCAACAAAAAAGAACAGCACCAATGCATGTGAAACATAACAAGAAGAAATTCACATAAATCAAATTGACTAGTCTTTGGAAAGAGATTAAGCCAAAATAAGGCTGGATTTAGAGACCATCTCAAGAAAAGATTTCATACATTAGACACCAGTGACCAACAGACTTTCAGTTTCTTAAATTAGACACCAGTGAGGAACAGACTATCAGTTTCTTAAATGCTAAAAACAACAACAACAACAACAAAAAGACAGGAAAGAAAGAAAAAGCAAAAGTGGATGTCAGCAGACTCTTTAACTTGCTCATGAATTTAGAGAAGCAACTGGAAGAAATGATGAATTAAAAGAACTGAACAGAGAATTTATATGTACAGCTCATGAAGACAAAGTAAAGAATTGTAATGAAATGTGTAAAGACCTGGAGTTAGAAAATAAGAAAGGAAGAACATGTTCAGCATTTCTCCAGCATAAAAACTGTAGAACAAAACTCAAGCCTTCAGTTAAATTATTGAAAAATTCCATGGACAAAATCCAACACTTATCTGTTCTACTGTGGTGGCTTGTGTGTTGCTTTGATGCTGGAAGCTATACCACCACAATATGCCAGGATGGTCACCCAGGGACTCCTGGTAGGATCAGCAGTGAACTTCAAAACGGCAACTCAAACCCATCAGTTGCTCCTCAGAAACCCTGTACATGGTAGCTATGAGTGGCAATCGACTTTACAGAACTTAACATTAACAACAAGGTTTACCTATTGTGGACAGATTTCAGCAGAGTTTCCAGACTGAGATAGATTAGGAAGAAGGAGACGCAGACTACTTCTGATTTTCAGCCACTGAAAACCTACGAACACCAACAGAACATTATCAGTTATAGTGCCAGAACATGAAAAATTATGAAGAGCTCCAGATATTGCCAGATACAGTATCCAAAGATGAGCCCCTCAGGTTGGAAAGCACTAGCAAAGCAACTGGGGAGGAGTGACTTCTTCCTCAAATTAGAGTTGACCATATAACTTGAGTGAAATATAGCTTACAGGACCTTCCCTTACTGATGGGGCAAAATTAAAAATGAGGAGAAACAGCTGCAAACATTCTTTAATATTTATAATATGAAATGTATGAAGTATGAACCTAGAAAAATTGGAAGTTGTCACAAATGAAACAGAACGAATAACCATTGATATCTTGGCATTAATGAGCTGAAATGGAGTGTTATTGACCATTTTTAATGTGACAATAATATTGTTACTATGGAGAGAAAAATAAATTCAGGAGGAATGGTGAAGCATTCATCATCAAAAAGAACATTTCAACATCTGTCTTGAAGCACAATGCTGTCTGTGATAGTATAATATCCATATGCCTAGAAGGAAGACCAGTTAATACCACTATTATTCAAATCTATGAACCAACCACTAAAGTCACTAAAGTCACTAAAGTCACTAATGACACTGAAGAATTTTACCAACTTCTTCACTCTGAAATTAAATAAACATTTAATCAAGATTCATTGATAACTATTGGTGATTGGATTGTAATGCTTAGAAAGAAAAAGGAAGGATCAGTATCTAGAATATATGACATAGCGACCGAAATAAGGCTAGAAATCATATGATAGAATTTTGCAGAACAAATGACTTGTTCTTTGCAAACTCCTTTTAAAACAGAATAAAAGACAATTATAGGAATCAAATACACTACATCTTTGGAAAGAGATGGTGGAAAAACTTTATATCATCAGACAAAACAAGGCCAGCAGCAGTTTGTGGAAGAGACCATCAATTTCTTATAGGCAGAAAATTATAACAACTCAACTAAATCCAAAACACAACCTTGAACACATCCCACCTGAATTTAGAGACCATCTCAAGAACAAACTTCATACATTAGACATGAGGGACTGAAGCCCAGAAGAGCTGTGAGATGCTATTAAGAACATCACAAACAAATAAAGCATACAGAATTAAAAGAAAGACAAACATGAATGTCATAAGAGACTCTGAAACTTGCAGATCAATGCAGATATACTAATGTAAATGAAAGAAATGGGGCAGTTAAAAAAGCTGAATAGAAAATGTCAACGGTATCTTGAGAAGACAGTGTCAAGTATTATAATGAAATGTGTAGTGACCTGGCATTAGAAAACCAAAAGCGGCACAGTCAGCATTTCTTACACTGAAAGAACTGAAGAAACAATTTAAATCCCAAGTTGTAATATTGAAGCATGCCATAGACAAAATATTGAAAGATGTAGGAAGCATCAAAAGAAAATGGAAGGTATACACAGAGTCATCATAACAAAATAAATAGTCAATAATCAACTGTTCAAAAGACAGCATATTATCAAAAACCCATGGTACTAAAGGAAAAAAACTGCACTAAAGATATGGGGAAAAACATGTCTCCAGGAGTTGACAGAATACAAATTGAAATCTTTCAACAAACTGATGGAGCACAAGAGGCACTAACTCACCTATACCAAGACATTTGAAAGGCAGCTGCCTGACCAACTCATTGGACGAGATCCATGTTTGTGCCCATTTCAAGCAGAGGTTACCCAATGGGACACAGACATTATCTAACAATATCAATAATATCATGTGCAAGTAAAATTTTATTGAAAATAATTCAAAAAGTTATGCAAGAGTTCCTCCACTGGAAACTGTCAGAAACTCAAGCTGGGTTCAGAAAAGGGCTTGGGAAGAGTGATATCATTGCTGACATGAGATGAATCTTGTCTGAAAACAGAAAAAATGTTTATTTGTGTTTTAGTGACTATGCAAAGGCTTTTCACTATGTGGATCATGACAAACTATAGACAACATTGTGAAGAATGGATAATCTGGAATTGTGCTCATGAGATTGTACTCATGAGAAAACTGTACATAGACCAAGAGACAGTTATTTAAACAGAGTAATGAGATACTGAATGGTTTAAAATCAGAAAAGTTGTGTGCCAGAACTGTATTTTTTCACCATACTTATCCAATCTGTATTCTGAACAAGTAAGCTAAGAAGTTGGGTTTTACAAAGGAGAATGTGGCATCAAGATTGGATGAAGTCTCATTATCAACCTGAAATGCACAGATGATACAACCTTGCTTCCTGAAAATGAAGAGGACTTAAAGCACTTACCAATGAATATCAAAGATCACAATCTTCATTTGAATGGTACCTCAATATAATAAAAACAAAAATCTTCACAACTGGATCAAAAAGTAACATAATGATAAATGGAGAAATGTTTGAAGTTATCAAACTTCATTTTCCTTTGATCTGCAATCAACACTGGTGGAAGCAGCAGTTAAGAAATCAGATGACATATTGCGTGGTGCAAATTTGCTGCAAAAGACCTCTTTAAAGTGTCCAAGAGAAAGGATATTAGTTTGAAAACTAAGGTACACCTATCCTAAGCCATGGTATTTTCAGCAGCCTCACATGCTTGTGAAAACTGGAAAACGAATAAAGAAAATTGTAGAAGAATTGATGCATTTGAGTTATGGCATTAATGAAGAATATTAAAAGTACCATGGACTTCCAAAAAGATAAACACATCAGTGTAAGAAGAAGTACAGTCAGAATGCTTCTTAAGAGCCAAGATCACAAGACCTTGTCTCTCATATTTGGGACAGATCATCAGCAGGAACCAGTTTCTGGAAAATAACATTATTCTTGGTAAATAGAGGGTCAGCAAAAAGAGGAAGATCCCATATGAGATGGATTGGGTCACCATAATAAGAGTTGTGAGGAGGTGAAGGACAGGGCAATGTTTTCTTATGTTGTGTTTAGGGTGGTTATGAGTCGGAGCTAACTCGATGGCACCTAACAACAACAATGGTCAAAATATTGAATGATAAAGGAATAATAAAATAAAGATTGAAGGAATACAAAAAGTCATTGTTCCAAAAAGAAATGATTGATATCCAGCCATTTTATGAAGTACCATATGAGCCAAACTGATGGTATTGAAAGAAATCTATGCTGCACTGAAGACGTTGGCAAAAACTGAGGCTCTAAGAATAAATGAAATGCAAATAGAAATACTTCAACAAACTGACACAGCAATGAAGACTCACTTGTCCATACCAACAAATTTGGAAGACAGCTATCTGGCCAAACAATTGAATAAGTTCCATATTTGTGCCCGTTTCAAAGAACAGTAACCCAATGGAATGCAGAAATCATTGACCAATATCATTATCACATACAATTAAATTTCTGCGAAGAGAATTAAAAAAAAAAATTGTTGTAGCAATACATTGACAAAGAGCTACCATTAATTAACATCAGATGCAGAAAAGGAATTGGAAAGAGAGATATTGCTATTGGCAGATTGATCTTGGCTGAAATAATAGAATAGCAGAAAGATGTCTACTTGTTTTTTTATTGATTGTATTATAGCATTCAACTGTGCAAATAATAACAAACTGGTTAACATTGTGAAAAATGACTATTCCAAAACACTTTACCAGAACAATTCATGAAGAACTTATACAATAGACCATGAGGCAGCCCTTTGAACTGAACAAAGGGATACTGAAAGTCTTAAAATTAGCACAGATGTGCTCCAGGGTTTTATCCCTTTGCCATACATATTCAATTTGTATGCTGAGCAAATAATTTGAGAAGCTGGATTAAATAAGATGAATGTGGCTTCAGTAATGGAAGGAAACTCATTATCAACATGCAATTTGCAGGTGACACAACCTTACTTGCTAGAAGCGAAGACTTGAAATACTTCCTGAGGAAGATCAAAGTCTACAGCCTTCAGTATGCATTGCACCTCAATGTAAAGAAAAGAAAATTCCTCACAACTGGACCAATAAATAGTGTCATTTAAAAGCATAAAAGACTAAAGTTGTTGAAGACTTCATTTTGCTTGGATCTACAATCAACATTCACAGAAGCAGCAGTCAAGAAAAGAAAAAAAGTTTTTCATTAGACACGTCTGCTGTGAAAGACATCTTTACAGTGTTGGAGCAAAGATATTACTTTTAGAACTAAGGTGTGCCTGATCCAAATCATGGAATTTCCAATCATCTCATTTTCATGGGAAAGTTAGACAGTGAGTATGCAAGACCATAGAATAAGTGATTCATTTGAATTATGGCATTCAGTAAGAATATTGAAATTACCATGGAAGGCCAGAAATATAATCCTGTAGTGGAAGAAATACTGTTAGAGTGTTCCTTAGAACAGAAGAATGTGTGACTTTGTCTACTGTGTTTCAGACATGTTGTCAAGAGGGACCATTCCCTGGATAAGGACATTATTCTTGGTAAAGTGGAGGGTCAATGAAAACAGGAAGTTACCCAAAGAGATGGATTGACACAGTGGCAGTACCAATAGGCTCAAACATAACAACAATTGTGAGAATGGCTCAAGACAGGGCAGTGTTTCATTCCTTTATGTACAGGGTTGCTGTGAGTAGTAACCTACTCCACTGCACCTAACAACAAAAATAATTACATTATTTTAATTTTAATATAATTATTTATTCATGAATAAAAGAACATGTATAGAAATTTGACAACTATCTATCAGAGAAAGGTTACTATGTAGAATGTGTTCTCAATGTTCCTTCTCTGATTTGTAGTACAGATTTCAAATTCCAATTTATGCAATGTAATAAATAAAGTGATTTCTGTGTTCTAAATATTGAGAACGAGAATTCATTCTTTGTCTTTATTCTTAGTATTTTCCTTGTAAAGAGGTTGGCTAAAATTGTAAATTTTAGTCTAATCTATTTCTACCAAATAACAAACCGACCAACAAACTAAAACAATCCAGTGCCATCGAATTCATTCTAACTCAGAGTGACCTTATATAGAGTATCTGAAGATATAAATCTTGAATGAACCTGAAAGTCTCATCTTTCTCCAATGGAATAATCAACCTTATGGTTAGCACTAGACTGATTATGTGACAACATACTAGGAATCCTGTAATCTACTTGTTATTGTTAAATGGTGTTTAGTCTGTTCTGACTCTAGTGACTCTGTGTAGGGTTTCTGAGGAGTGACTAATGGGTTTGAACCATCTCTATCATTCTCAGAAGTCCAGTGCTTATCTTACTGTGCTGCAACCAGGACATCAGTCTACATGTAGATTAATATAATTCCATGTTATGTTTTCTTTATTTTAATATTTTGTAAATTTAGGACTTAATATGGGTTTTTAATCAACAGGTAAACTGCAACACATATTGAATAAGACTTTCTTTAGTGAACAGGGAAAGCAGATCTACATGAAATTCAAAACAAACCATGTGGCAGGGTTTACTGTAGATGGTAAACATAGATTAGTGAGTAAAGTCATGCATAATTACTGAAATAACAGACTTCCATTCTATTTGGGAGCATAACATTTTATTCTGTTATACATAAGGTTACCATTAGTCAGAGTGGATGCAAATATCAACTAACAAACATTCTCCCAGAAAAGAATAGGAAGTTAAGGGACCTAAATGGTCAAATGACAGAAGGCAATAAGTAAAGGGAATGTGGAAGAATACAAGATATGAGAGGCAGTGGGGGACAGGTTTCTTTGGATTTGTAGTCATCTAGTAATTTTTATGGAATGTGTATTATACATTATGTAATACTATGTCATTACAAAGCAATGGCGATATAGTGTAGGTAATCGTATATACCAATTTGGATTTAGCCAAAGTGGTATCTAGAAATGATATTTGGTGAAAAATGATCTACTTATATAATATACTTAAAATTATTGAGTGTGATGGTAATTTCTATATACTGAGTATTAAGTTGAAGAAGGAAAAAAACCAAAACCAAAAATAACCTTTTCTAAAAGCCAGGAAAATTTAAATGACCAAAAAAGTTAAAGAAAAGTTTCTAGTGGAGTTGAATGAGAACTTAAGTAGAAAGAGATTGTTTTAAGGATAGAGCTAGAGCTAGCTCTAGAGAAAGAGAGGGAAAGAGAGAGACTGAAGATGGGTGACAAATATGCTTCAAAAAAGACCATCGATCAACTGTGTCAAGTAATGCTGAAAAGCTGAGTAAAATGAAGACTGAGTGATCGCTTGGGTTAGGCAAATTGTAGGTCAGTTTGTGAAGAGTCCCAGGTAGCTCAAGAGTTGAACACTCCACTGCCAATTGAAAGGTTGGTGGTTTGAACCTACCAGATCCTCTGCATAAGAAAGATATAGTAATCAACTTCTGTAAGGATTATAGTTTGGGAAAATTTATGGTGCAATTCTACTCTGTCCTATAGGAACACTATGAGTTGGAATCAACTGGATGGCAATGAATTGTTTTGTGAACGCAATTCTAATGAGTCTTGAGAATAAAGTCTGACTAGAATAGGCTAGTGCAAAATGGTTAAGTGCTAGACTACTAGTCAATGTGGTCACCCATTTGAAACAACCAGTTGCACCACAGGAGAATAGATTTGGTAATCTGCTTCCATAAAGATTATAGATTAGATAACCCTTTAGGGCAGCTCTATAAAGGATTATATAGGAACACTATGAGTCAGAATTGACTTCAGGCAAACAACAGAGTAGGTTAAAGGAAGAATTGGAGGAGAGTAAGTGTACCTATGCTTACAAAGACTCTTGAGAAGTTTTGCTGCATTGTTCTTACTAATTGCCACTGAATTGGTTCTGACTCATGACAGCCCCATGTTTGCAGAGTAGAACTGCTTTATGGGGTTTTTCAAAGCTGTGACAATATGGTGTGTCTTTTAAATTAGCACCTCTGAGTAGGTTTAAAGTGAAAATGTTTCAGCTAGTAGTTAAGTGCATAAGCCACCCAGGGAGCCCAATTTAGAGAAGACAAATAAGGCAGTAGCTGATCCATATATGAAACTCAGGGATTTTTTTATTTGTTTGTCTTGTTTTTACAATAATAAATATCACAATACGTTTACATGCTATTAGGAGTTCCTCGTGTGGTGCTGTGGGTTAATGTGTTGGACTGCAAAGTCGGTTCAAACCACAAGGTTGGAGGTTCAAGCTCACCAGCTGCTCCTCAGAATCCCTATACAGTGTAACCATGGGTTGGAACCAACTCGATTGTACTTTAATATCTTGTTGTTGTTGTCAGGTGCCATCGAGTCGGAACCGACTCATAGCGACCCCATACACAGCAGAACAAAACAATGTCCGATCCTGGGCCAACCTCACTACCGCTGCCACACTTGAGTCCATCAATGATGCCACCTGGCCGATCCATCTCGTTGGGGGTCTTCCTCTTTTTCTCCGACCCTCCACCTTACCCAACATGACATCCTTCTCCAACGATTGTTTCCTCCAGACAATATGTCCGAAGTAGGAGAGACGAAGCTTAGCCATCCTGGCCTCCAAGGAGCACTCTGGCTGCACTTCTTCCAAAACAGATCTATTGGTTCTTTTGGCAGCCCATGGCACTTTCAGCATTCTCCTCCAACACCACAACCAAAGGCATCAATTCTTCTATGATCTTCGTTATTCACTGTCCAGCTTTCACATTCATATGAGACTATTAAAAAATCCTCACCACTGGACCAATAAACAACATTCTTATCAATGGAGAAAAGATTGAAGTTGTCAAGGACTTCATTCTTCTTGGATCAACTATCAACACTCACGGAAGTAGCAGTCAAGAGATCAGACGACGTATTGCACTGGGCAAATCTGCTGCACAGGAACTTTTTAAAGTATTGAAGATCAGATATGTCAGCTTGAGGACTAAGGTGCGCCTGACTTTAATGTCTAGACAGCTGGATTTTTAAACACAGATGTAGTTTTTCCAGTGAGAGCAGTGATGGAGGGTGAGAGATAAAGAACTGAGAAAGTGTGCCATATATCATGGAAAGGTAGAATCTCATGTGATATTCAACAGTTTACTTTTCACTTTCTTGGTAATATTTACAGTAGGTTCATAAAATAAGCACTGGACTATGAACCACAAAGTTGGAAGTTCAAGCCCACTATCTAATCTGTGGCTGAATGATGAGGCTTTCCACAACTGCAAAGATAAAAAAAAAAAAAAAAAAAACCTTAGAAACCCTATATTAAGTTACTATGAATTGGAACAGACTTAATGGCATTTACAACAAAAAGGTGTGTATCCATATTTGTGAATTATTCTTGGAAGTGTACTCTAGAAATTAATAAAAGGACATGAGTTTGTATAATAGTTTATTATGATGAAAGTTTTTGTTGTTATTATAAACTACGATCGAAATAGATTGCATATCATATTATCTAGAAAATATATGCATGTGAATCAAAAGTATTGCTACAAAGTCATAGAAACCTTCACTAAACAAAAATATCAAAATGTGAAGCTGTTGTTTCTTGACATATCCTCCAGGTATATCCACTTCTGAAGGCAGTGTGTCCATCTCTCTAACCCTTCCATGATGAGTTCTGCACTCATCGGTTGACATCAAAATGGCAGTTTTGGCAAATTCAAGAGATACAAATCACATTTCTTTTCAATGTGCTTTGATTTGGGGAACAAAACTGAGTTAAAAAATACAAGATTAGTACTGTAAGGTGGGTGGAGTATGTTTTACCAACAAAATTCTCATAGCATAGCCCGTGCTCCTCTAGAATAATGAGCAGATGCATTGTTGTAATGAGGGAAAAAAAAGAAAAAAAAAAAAGATCCTTTTCTCACCAAAATAGCTTTCAGTTTTCTTTAAACTTTATTATAATAAGCCCCTGTGATCATCCTGTGTCCTTTGAAAAGAACCTTTCAAGATGCCCATTTGAAATCTCAAAAAAAAAAAATATATCATTATAATTCTCTGAACTGACAACTCAGCCTTGAATTGAATTAGCACAGCAGTTTTCCTTGGAGCCACTGTTTTTGATTAGTTTCTTTCTTTCTTTCTTTCTTTTTTTTTTAAGATATCTAAATAATATTCTTGGTATTAAGTGCCGTCAAATTTGTTCCTGTCGGCTAATGCATTAGACTGCAAAGTCATTTGACTGCAAGGTCAGTGGTTCTAGCTCACCAGCTGCTCCTTGGAAACCCTACGCAGGGTTGCTATGGGTCGGAATTGACTCAATGGCACTTAACAACACCAACAGTATAGTACCCTGTATAGAGTTTCCGAGTTGGGTTTGAACCGCCACTTAGCAGTCCAGTGTCATAATAGGACTCCAAATAACACTAAGACAAGTGTATTTCTGAGATAAATTACTTGTCTGTAGCCACCCACTGATTATAGAGACATGTTTAAACATGATTTGTTTGAAACAAGCCCATGCATGTATGAACTGGAACATTAGGTTGTTGTGGTTACTAAATGCTGTGGAATTAGTTGAACTCATAGCAACCTTGTATAAGATTTCTGAGGAGCAGTTGGTAAGTTTGAACCACTTTGACCTTATGGTTCAAACCAACCCTGAGGTCAAGTGCTTATAAGACAGCACCTCACCAGAAGTCCAATAGCAGTACCTTTTTAACTCACGTACATCAAATAAAATGTGTTATTACCTTGTTCTAATTTTATTTTTAAAATTCTTTGAGGAATGGTAACTGTTTGACAACTGATATGTATGAATAGGTTTTTACATGATTAAGTCTATATGTGATGTTAAAGGGATCCACAAGGGAGTACAGAACCTGAGTCTATTTTTCTGTGGAAAAAAAAAAAAAAGTTATCTCTCATAATTGATGAAGATCATGTGTGGAAGCTTTTGCTAGGTCCTGTTATTTTTCTTATAACATTCTTCAAACTTGGTAAGTAACAAGAAGAAAGTAAGAGTGTTCTTTTTTTTCTTTTTTTTTTTTTCTTTTTTTCTGAATTTTGTTATCCTTCCTTAATCAGTACCTACTATATTTTCTGCTATTCAGTATGAATACGGAGTCCTGACATGGCACTGTGGGTTAATGTGCTGGAATGTTTGAACCGCAAGGTCAGTTTGAACTACAAGACTGGCAGTTCAAACTCACCAGCCGCTCCTTGGAAACCCTGTACATTGTCAGTGTGAGTCAGAATCAACTCAACAGCACTTAGCACCACCAACAAGTATGCATATAATAATTATTTATTGATTTGATGAGCAAATTAATTAATAGATATAATTGCAAACAGTTTCAGATTTTGAATGAGACTTGGTTTTACTTCTTGCTCACTATTAAATTGACATACTGCCTTGGAGATTTATTTTAATTTAAATTCTGTACATTTCCAATGAAAAAGTTGGGACCCAATCATTATTATAAGCCCAAGGTCAAGTTTCTGAAAGAACCTTGTTTCTGAAAGGTCCAGGATTGGGATGAAAAGAAAAACTGGATTTAGAGAATTTAATTTTTTTCCCCCTAAGTCCTGGCACAATAAAAATTGTATAGTAATACTAATTCAATTGTTTCAGAAATATTGACATTTTAGAGAGAGAGAAGAGTAAATTTCTCACTTGATAATCAGGCTATTACATTTTCCTGTGTTTCAAGGCAGGCTGCAGAAAGAACTTATTTCCTTATTGCTCATGACCCCAAAGTTAGATGGAAGAGTACTAGAATATAGTTGCAATGTCATCTGTTCTCCATGACATTTCTTTAAAGAATGATTTTCAATCATAACTATTTCAGGAAATTCTGAATTTAAATAAAGCATAAAAATTGAAACATTTCCCCAAAGGATATTTTTTTCTTGTTTTATCATTTCTCATAGATATAAAACTATGAAATACACAGTTTTATAAAATAATTTCATATTAGTAATGTAATTAGTATAGATCATATGTGATATAATGCCATCATTACACACACATACAATGTGCTATTTCCACCCAATATTTAAACCAGTTTGGTAAATTAGGCACATGAGCCAGAGGCTAATTGAACTAAGGCCTATGTTGCTGTTGTTGTTAAGCACCGTTGAACCAGTTCAGACTGATAGTGACTCTATATGTTTTCCAAAGAACAGCTGGTAGGTTTGAACTGCTGACCTTGCAGCTCAGACAGACTTTGTGGTCCAGTGCATTATCCTGCAGTGCCACACCAAGACTCTAAGACCCATGGTTGCCAATAATTATTCAACTCAAGGAGAGATTCTGATTAAGAAACACTTGCATTTTAAAATTTAGAAAATATAAGACTTGAACTCAAACTATTTTAGTAAATATTGATTGCACAGCAATAAATAGCTGACAGATTTCAATACACTTAGAAATAGAAACAATTTAATATTATTTTTTGATTGTCATGAACAATGCTAAAAAGCTAGCAATCGCTCTGTATAAAATTATGAATATTCCCAATTATCATTATTTTATTTTTAAAGCTTTAAAATTTATGGATTTTTTGCTATAAATAGTATTTAAAAGTATATTATTTATAAATATTGTGCATTTTTTTTTAAGTAAACTAGTGCTATACATACTATAAGCAAGTTTGAAAACCTAAGGTAGGAGAAGCAAAGCCAGTTGTCAGACATTTCAGTAACTGACTTTCATTGAGAACTTCCTTATTTTGTCAGGTATAACTTTACTGTCAAAAGAATATAATTAATTATGTAATTAATCTGAGATGACACCGGGGGTATTTTGATAATGCCAAGTTAAGAACACTGAGTGCTCGCTCAGAAGCTCTTTTCACTGGGGTACCCCCACCCTAGGCTGTGTGAGTTTGTTTTAGCCTTGAGTCTCTATTATCTGAAGCTGAGGTCTGAGATTTCCTAATGACCTCTCAAATGGCAGTACATAAGCCTTTCTTCCGGTATTAGAATGCACACTACCATTTCATAAAATGCCCAATATACTCTTTGTCGATTCTTTCATAAGTGCAATTCATCTTTTACTGCTTCCGTACTTGAATTGCTTGTAAAATGTTTAGTGGTTAATTAGCCTGGAAGGAAGTCCAATTTATGAAAAATCAGGTAGAAGAAAAGAGTGCCATAACACTAATGGATTATTCTCTTGTCCTTATTTGGTAGAGCAATGCTAATATGATCCTTTTAGAAATTTACCTCTGACTACCATTCAACATTATTTATAATCAGCTTCAGAATTTTCCATTCTTCTGTTCCCCTTTGCCCTGTGCTTTTCTCTGAAGAACTTGAATGTATTAAAAGAGATTGACAGCTCTCCTAACAACTACAGATTGTGCTATCACTAAAGGAAACTATAGGTCTTGAAACATTTCTTTATGGAGTTCTGAAATCAAGCATGAACTTTTAACCATAAATGAAAGCAATTCTCATTATTTTGCATGAGTCAATTGTCCTTGCATTCTCATTAATTAGGAAAATATATAGAAAACTTACATAACTACATATATAGGAATAATATAAAGCAATTTCTATATTCCTGAAGTTATCAAATTAAAGATCCTCAATATAAAATAAGCATATTTACATACACACTATTCATTTATCATTTAGTGTTACTTTCATGTTTTACAAAAGCATCCTTAAATCTTTAAAATTTTAATGATTAAAAATGATTTTAATTATTTAAACTTTGTTCTTAAAGGGAGACTTTTTTTGCAATGCAAACAGTAATGAAATCATGCTATAGAATATTTGTTAACTTAAATATCAAGAAATTCTTAAATTTTGTTCTCTAGCTGACATTTCAACAGTCATTACACTTTCTTCTAGTAGGAAGATCATATGTATAAATTCAGTTGCTGAAAATACTTTCCAAATTGTGCTTTTCTTACCCTAGTTCCTTTGTCTGTTTATACCGGCTAAATTGGAAGTGGTGAGGAAAGGGCCCTTTACTACTGTAACAGGTATAGTACTGTTATCTACATTATGATTTTGGTAACTCAGACCACTAAGTATTCGTATTTGCTTTATTGTTTTTATAATAATAAAATGTGAGAATGTAACCTTGGAGCTGACTGTAATTCAAAATACGCACTTATTTTTAGGTTCAGGAAAAGTCTTTATTTTTCAGATTGTTTAAAGTTAATATTAATATATATAAAACTTGTTTTATGAAGGTGGTAGAGTTCCATATCTACTTATTTTTATTCTGATGTATCTTATTCATATTAAAAATTAGCTTGATTCTGCATCAAAAAGAAGGGTTTTGTCAATTATATTTGATTGTTCTTTATCCTTGGGATGAATATTCATACTTTCAATGGGACATTTACAATTGACCATTGTAAGCACTTTTAAATGTTACCTAGGTGTTAGATATTTCAAAGTTCAAATGTTGTTGTTGTCAGGTGCCATCGAGTTGGAACCTACTGGACTCATAGCGACCCCATGCACAGCAGAACAAAACAATGTCCGATCCTGGTCCAACCTCACTACGCTGCCACACTTGAGTCCATCAATGATGCCACCTGGCTGGTTCATCTGGTTGGAGGTTTTACGCTTTTTCTCTGATCCTCCATCTTACCAAGCATGATATCCTTCTTCAGCTACTGTTCCCTCCTGACAATATGTCCAAAGTTTGAGAGACGAAGCTTAGCCATCCTGGCCTCCAAGGAGCACTCTGGCTGCACTTCTTCCAAAACAGATCTATTGGTTCTTTGGAAGACAATGGCACTTTTAGTATTCTCCTCCAACACCACAATTCAAAGGAATCAATTCTTCTATGATCTTCCTTATTCACTGTCCAGCATTCACACCCATATGAGGTTATTGAAAATACCATGACTGGGGACAGGCGCACCTTAGTCCTCAAGTTAACATATTTGCTCTTCAACACTTTAAAAAGTTCCTGTGCAGCAGATTTGCCTAATGCAGTATGTTGTTGGATTTCTGGACTGCTGCTTCCGCAAATGTTGATAGTTGATCCAAGAAGAATGAAGTCCTTGACAACATCAATCTTTTCTCTGTTGATAAGAATGTTGTTTATTGGTCCATTGGTGAGGATTTTTGTTTTCTTGACATTGACATGCAATCCACACCAAAGGCTGTGCTCTTTGATCTTCATCAGTAAATATTTCAAGTCCTCTTCACTTTCGGCAAGCAAGGTTGTATCATTTGCATATCGCAGGTTGTTAATTAGTCTCCCTCCAATCCTGATGCCACGTTTTTCTTCATAGAACCCAGCTTCTTGTATTATTTACTCAAGTATACAGGTTGAATAAGTATGGTGAAAGAACACAATCTTGTCTCACATATTTCCCAACTTTAAAGCATTCAGTGTTCTCATGCTCTGTTCGAACAACTGCTTCTTCGTCCAGATACAGATTCCTCAGAAGTACAATTAAGTGTTTTGGAATACTCACACTTCTCAATGTTGTCCATAGCTTGTCATGATCCACACAATCGAAAACATTTGCGTAGTCAGTAAAGCATAGGTAAACATCTTTCTGATATTCTCTGCTTTTAGCCAAGATCCATCGGACATCAGCAATAATAAATCTTGTTCCATCAGCAATAATATATCTCGTTCCACAGCCTCTTCTGAATCCGGCTTGAACCTCTGGAGGTTCTCCATCAATGTATGATTGTAGCCATTTCTGTATTACCTTTAGCAAAACTTTACTCGTTTGGGATATCAAAGAGATTGTCTGTTGATTTCTGCATTCCGTTGCATCACCTCTTTTTGGAATGGGCACAAATATGGATCTCTTCCAATCAGTCGGCCAGATAGTTGTCTTCCAAATTTCTTGGCAGAGATGAGTGATTGCCTCTTGTGCTACCTCACTTTCTTGAAAGATTTCATTTTTTATTCTATCAATTCCTGATGCCTTGTTCTTTGTCAATTCCTTCAATGTACTTTGGACTTCTTCCCTGAGTATTATTGGCTCTTGTTCATATGGTACCTCTTGAAATGGTTGAACATTAACCATTTCCTTTTGGTACAATGACTTTGTGTATTCCTTCCATTTTTTCTTGATGCATTCTGCATCATTCAATAATTTGCCCAGAGAATCTTTCAATAATGAAAGTCGAGGCTTGAATTTTTTCTTCAGTTCCCCCAGCTTGACAAACGCTGAACATGTTCTTTCTTTTGGTTTTCTAATTCTAAATATTTGCACATTTTATTATAGTATTTGGTTTTATCTTCTCGAGCTGATCTTTGAAATTTTCTGTTTAGCTCTTGGACCTCCTCAATTCTTCCAATTGCTTTAGCATATCTACGCTGGAGAGCAAGTTTCAGAGTGTCTTTTGACATCCATTTTGACCTGTTCCTTCTTTCTTGTCTTCTTAATGACTTTTTGCTCTCTTCATGTATGATGTTCTTGATGTCATCCCACAACTCTTCTGGTCTTCAGTCTTTAGTGTTTAATGCATCAAATCTGTTATTCAGATGATCTCTAAATTCAGGTGGGATAAAATCAAGTTCATATTTTGGATCTCATGGACTTGTTTTCATTTTCTTCAGCTTCAGTTTAAATTTGCATATCAGTAACTGATGATCTGTTCCATAGTCTGCCCCTGGCCTTGTCTTCACTGATGATATGGAGCTTTTCCATCTTCTTTTTTCACAGATGTAGTCAATTTGATTTCTATGTGTTCCATCGAGCGAGGTCATCTGTTATGCTGTCTAAAGAAGGTATTTGAAATAAACAAATCATTGGTTTTGCAGATACTATCATCCGTTCTCCAGCATCATTTCTATCACCCAGGCCAAATTTTCCAACTACTGTTCCTTCCTCTATGCTCCCAACCTTTGTATTCCAATCATGAGTAATGATCAATACATCTTGATTGCATGCTTGATCGATTTCAGATTGAAGAAGTTGGTAGAATTCTTCTATTTCATCCTCAATGACTTTAGTGGTTGGTGTGGAAATTTGAATAATAGTGGTATTAACTGGGCTTCCCTGTAGGCGCATGGATATTATCCTATCACTTACAGCATTGTACCTCATGACTGATCTGGATATGTTCTTTTGAACGGTGAATGCAACACCAGTCCTTTTCAATTTGTCATTCCCTGCATAGTAAACCATGTGGTTGTCAGATTCAAAATGGCCAAAACCAGTCTATTTCAGCTCACCAATGCTTAAGATATCGATGTTCATGCGTTTCCATTTCATTTCTGACAACTTCCAATTTTTCCAGATTCATACTTCATACATTCCATGTTCTGATTTTCAATGGATGCTTACAGCTGTTTCTCTTTATTTTGAGTTGATGTCTATCACAAATGAAGGTTCTGTCAGCTTTTCTTCCACAAGCTTAACTCTATTCATGTCATCATGGTCAACTCTACTTTGAGGAGGCATCTCTTCCCCAGTCGCATTCTGAGTGCCTTCCAACCTGAGGGGCTCATTTTCCAGTCCTGTATCTAACAGTGTTTCTCTGCTATTCATAGAATTTTCAGTGACTAGCGATTTGAAAGTAGTTCATCACTCTTTCTTCCTATTCTGTGTTTGTCTGGAAGTTCATCTGAAACCTGTCCACCATGGGTGACCCTGCTGGTTATTTAAAATACTAGTGACATAACCCTCAGAATCATAGCAACTCAAGCCACCACAGCACGGCAGAAAGACAAGTGGTAGCAGTTTGATTTTATGTCGAAAGTGCATATACTGGCACTATATTGGATAAGATTAGTACTATGGAAGATATTTACATAAAATTCATACTACTAGTATGCATCAAGCTCTAAATTTGATGGTTTTATATGAGAACAGGAGTACTGGTGTGGCACTATAGGGTAAGCACTGAACTACGAATCTTAAGATTGGTGATTCAAACCAAATAGTCACTCCTCTGAACATTTACATAGGGTCACTGAATCAGAACTTACTTGACTGCACTTAACAACCACATCATAATGACAACATGAAAACCTTATCACAAAATTTTAATTTAAAAAGAAGACATATCTGTTTCATTCCATTAAGGCAATTATTAAGGCATCTACATGCTTTGTAGGTCTACAGTATATTTATTTTAAACTAAGTAATAAAATATAGCACATTATTAATCTGGGTTTTAAAATTGAATTTAAGGTGCATTTAGCTGCTTCATATAATAATGAAGTTATAGAACTCATAGCAATTTTTAGATTAAAAGTCAACACTGTTGTTACTGTTGTTAAATGTGACAAGTCAGTTCCAGTATAGAGCAACCCTGAAGATCAACTTTGGGGTTTGAACTGCCTACCCTGTGATTAGCTGTCTAGTGCTTATCTTGCAGCATCACACTAGGATTCCAAAAGTTGACATTACACATGTGTAAGGAACTCTGGTAGCATAGTGGTTACAAATTGGGCTGCTAACCTCAAGGTCAGCAATTCGAAACTACCAGCTGTTCCAAGGGAGAAAGATGAGGATTTCTGCTCCCATAAAGATTTACAGCCACAGAAACCCTGTGCAGGGTCACTATGAGCTGGCAATTACTCCACGGTACTTAACAACAACATCAACAACACAGAGTAGAAATGATCAGATATTCTTATCCATCATCATAATGTACATAAATGCTTGGCAATAAATTAATACAAGAAAGGTAGAAGATAAGAAGTTATTATGTTATTCCAAAACACATTTCACTGTAGACATGTATGATTCTATATTTTATAATAAAGGAATGCATGTTCATTTTCACATAGTCTTAGATTATCTTTTTATTTCTATTTCTTTTTGTGTGATTTTGTGAAGGTTTACAACAAGAATTAATTCCCACAATGAAACATCTCTTATCCCACTTCTTACATGTGTTTCCTGTTTCCATTTTCCCTTCATTCCTAACACTTTTTGATTATTTGACTGAAAATTGTGCCATGGGAATGAGTTCATTTCAAGACGTGAAGTGTAACCATAGCTATTAAAGTTTCTGTGAATCTCTATCCAATCAGTAAACTTTGCCATTTTTAAATGGATTTAAGTTTTGGTCTCATTTTTCTTTCAATATAGTCAAAAGGATTCTTTCTGAGCTGTTGGAAGTAGTAACCTGGCACCATCTAGTTGTGGTCTCAGGATTGTAGAGATTGATGTTTGTGTGATCCATTAGTCCATTGGATGGATTGTTTCCACGTATCTTGGATTTTCATTACTCTTCTTTCCTTTGGAAAGGGAAGAGCAAATTACACCTGGGAGGGTCACTCATGAGCTTTAAGACCCCAGCCACAACACATGAAACTTCTAGAGATGCAACCTGGATTCAGAAGAGGCCGTGGAATGAGAGATATCATTGCTGATGTCTGATGGATCATGTTTGAAAGCAGAGAATATCAGAAAGATGTTTACCTGTGCTTTAATGACTACGCAAAGGTTTTCAATTATGTGGATCATGACAAGCTATGGACAATATTGTGAGGTATGAGTATTCCAGAACACTTAATATGCTCATGAGGAATTTATACCTGGACCAAGAAGCCATTGTTTGAAAAGAACATGGGAACACTGAATGGTTTAAAATTATAAAAGGTGTGTGACAAGGTTGTATTCTTTCATCACACTTACTCAACCTGTATGCTGAGCAAATAATCCGAGAAGCTGGGTTGTATGAAGAAAAACGTGGCATCAGGATTGGAGGAAGGCTCATTAACAACCTGTGATATGCAGATAATACAACCTTGCTTGCTGAAAGTGAAGAGGACTTAAAACATTTACTAATGAAGATCAAAGAGCACAGCCTATGGTATGGATTACATCTCAATGTCAAGAAAACAAAATTCCTCACCACTGGACCAATAAACAAAATTTTGATTAATGGAGAAAAAATTGAAGTTGTCAAGGTCTTCATTCTTGGATCAGCAATCAACACTCACAGAAGCAGCAGTCCAGAAATCAAAGGATGTATTGCATTAGGAAAATCTGCTGCAAAAGACCTTTTTTAAGTGTTGAAGAGCAAAAATGTCAGCTTGAGGACTAAGGTACACCTGACCACAAGACATGGTATTTTCAATAATTTCATATGCATGTGAAAGCTGGACAGTGAATAAGGAAGACCGTTGAAGAAGTGGTGCATTTGAGTTATGGTGTTGGAGGAGCACATTGAAAGTGCCATGGGCTGCCAAAAGAACCAATAGATCCATTTTGGAAGAAGTGCAGCCAGAACGCTCCTTTGAGTCCAAGATCGCCAAACTTTGTCTCTCATACTTTGGACATATTGTCAAGAGGGATCAGTCACTGTTGAAGGATATCATATTTGGTAAAGTAGAGCGTCAGAGAAAAAGAGGAAGATTCTCCAGAAGGATGAATTGGCCATGTGGTAGCATCAATGGACTCAAGTGTGGCAACAGTAGTGAGGTTGGCCCAGGATCAGGCAGTATTTTGTTCTGTTGTGCATAGGGCCACTTTGGGTTGGTACCAACTTGATGGCACCTTACAACAACAACAACAACAACAACAATAACAACATACTGTCCTTGTGGGCTATGTTATTCTCAATTGACCTTGCTGTCTCCTAAGACTATATTTCTGAATCCCCAAGTCCAGCGACTCATACCCTAAAAATTTTTGGTTGTATCTAAGAAGTTTTTGTAACTTACAGTTTCATAAAGTAGTGTGTCCTGGTGTGGCACTGTAGGATAAGCAGCGGATCAAAAGGTTGGTTTGAACCAGAGATTGATGGTTTAAACTCACCTTTCACTTCTAGGAAACCCTTCACTAAGTCACAGAGAGTTGGGACTGATTTGACAACACTTAACAGCAACAACAATTATTTTAATGCATATATTTGGAGGTAAGATTAATAGATACCCATTGACAAATATCATCCGTCACACACATATATAGTTATGGGTATATTTTCCCTATCCCTTCTACACCCATTCAGCCTGCATGTCTATCAATGAATCTACATGCAGATGACCTTTATTAAAGGATTGTATATATAATGGTATTTATCTCCTTTGCCTTAAACTCTTGCACTCCTCCCAGTATCTTTCTCTGCCTCCTTCACTTTTTCCATAACCTTTCTTTTCTTTTATCTTCCCCTGATTTGTTAATTTTTGTTGTTCAATCTTTAAAGGAAAGATTTATGACTTATTGTTTAAAAATTGATAATTATCCAAGTAGAATTCTTTGGAAAAGTAAAACAGATAGTCAATACTATTTGAACATATCTCCAGTAACCAGGAAAGTCTTGTAACTCATTCTTAGTCTGTTTATTGGACTATTTTGAACAATCCTTAATAAAGAGCTCTTCTGAGTTTTCTCAAGTTTTTTAAGATGCCTTGCCTTACATAAGATACCTTACTCCTGTCCTAAATGGCCCAAACCAGCAGGTTGTTACTCACTGTAGCTTTCTTCCTGGTATCTACTGAGGTGTTTCTAAAAGAGACTTTGAAGTATGAATGCCTAGACTGAGGTTGTAGTTGCATGGAACTCCTTGGTTGCTTATAATATCCTTAATTCAGAGAGTAAGTTTTCCTGTTCTGTTTAGAGCTTAGCCTTTGTATTTATATTCTTCAGCACCAAAAAGATATTATTTTATTAATTCTTAATGTATGTTTAGCTAATGGGCTTTATTATTTTATCTAATTTATAATTATTTAAAGAGAAGTATTAGCTCTGAAAAATGACAAAACACTTGGTTCTTCCATTAGCACAGTATATATTCATTTCCTTTTAATTACTTTATCCTTCATCTTTGGCTGTAAAACAATTGCATGAAATATTAGAAATATGTTAAGCAGTATTGTGCTAAAGATTCATTTTCCAGAAATTTTCCCGGAACATCAGCAAGGTGAAGAACAAGAGGGGAGAAAATGGAAAAGAACTGGAAGAGAAAATGCTAAGCATTTTATATGCATAATCAAACAGAATTCTGTATCAGTATTAATGTGTGTATAACATCATTATTCTCATATAATAGAAAGTAAATTGAAGCTTAGAGATTGCCCAGGGTCACAGAACTAGCAAGCGGCAGATCCAATATTAAAATCTAACTCTTATCTGACACCAAAAATCAAGC
The DNA here is from genome assembly GCF_000296735.1 of Chrysochloris asiatica. Lineage (NCBI taxonomy): Eukaryota > Metazoa > Chordata > Mammalia > Afrosoricida > Chrysochloridae > Chrysochloris > Chrysochloris asiatica. The sequence continues at coordinate 4,589,222 of NW_006408529.1, forward strand.
TTCAAGCCATTATTGTTGTTATTATTAAGTGGATTCTCACTTATTTGTTAAGTTCTATTAAATTGGCTCTGACTCAGACTGACCCTGTATAAGGGTTTCAAAGCTTTACGTCATTGCAGGATCAAAAGAACTTCATTTTCTCTCGTAGAGAGACACTAGAATAGTCAGCCTTGTGATTCTCAGTCCAGTGCTTTTCCTATGGATTCACCACGATTCCAGTTCACAGAGACCCTGTATAAGATTTCTGAGAAGTATCTGGTGGGTTTGAATCACTGACCTTGTAGTTAGAACAATATTATCTCCTTAGCTTTAGTTAGCCTAGGGTCTTTATAAAGGTTTACAGCATCTACTTTTGTTATGAGCAATACATAACATAACAACCAAAAAGAAATGATAGGGAAGTCTCACTCAAAGAGGAAAGCTTTATTTTAAATGATGGCATCTAATTTTAGTAAACATCCAACTAGTATAGAAGCTGTTAATAAATGACAGAGGGCTCAAATTTATTATTCTGAATTCCTTTTGTGCCAGGGTACAACAAAATAAATGATTCTAAACTGAGTGATCAGATAGGTCAGTAGAAAGAGGGTAGGCTTTAGAGATTTTATAATAGAAGTCTCTTATTGATTGTGCAAAGTTGGGGAAGTTATTTCACAGAAAGTGTTGGCATATCTCCAATGTTAAAAAAAGTAGTATTTACCTTTTATACATGTACAAATAATAAAAGATAATGAATAAAGAGCAGTGTAAATATTCAATAATTGATATATATTATTATTATTATTATTATTATTATTATTATTATGATTATTTAAGGAGTGTTGGTAACATTGTGAGTTAGGTTTTGAACTTCAAACCCTAAGGCATTTGGTTTAAAACTTCTCCATGGGAGAAAGGTGAGGCTGTCTGTTTCCATAAAGATTTAAAGACTTGGAAACTCTATACAGGGTCCCTATGAGTCAGAATTAACATGATGGCAGAGGATTTGTTATTATTATTTAGAAATTACCAGCATTTACCTTCCAATTAAAAATGTCTTTTACATGAAATTTGAGGAAAACCAGCCAAAGTTTGAATTTTCTGAGGCTATTTAGGAATATGTATATGTGTATGTGAGTTGAAAAGAAACCCATAGATACTTACCCACTTCTTCCAATGAAAGATGCTCTGCCTCTCATTATGTTTTGTTTTAGCAGCTTTCATAAAATGTTCATATCTTAACAAAATAAGTCAGGTAATTTTGCTATAATACTCACCTCTAAATTTAAACTGGAAACCATTGTGACCAAACTTTAGGCACTCAAAGGATATTGATAAACATAAAATTGAGAATGTCAGCATTTTTTGGTTAGTTTAATGCCACTTTTTCCCAAAAATTGCAGGGCCTGAGCTTTGCACAATATTATCGATGAATGATCTTAAGTTTAAAAAAAGAAAACAAAATTGCAAATACAATTTTTTAAATGAAGTTTTGAATGGACCCTGTGCAAATAAGAAATCTGGGAGTTCAAACTTCTCCAACTTTACTTAAAATCTATCTCAGTCTCCAGATTCTGTTATTGGAAATATTTTCCATGTGTAGAAGAATTGATGCATTTGAGTTATGATGTTGAAGGAAAATAGTAAAAGTATAATGCACAAAATTTGTCCTGTTTGTACCTCCATTAACCAATAAATACTACCTTTTCTTCCCAAATCTTATTTCTCTACGACAGTCTAATACAATCCCACTTTTCCCATCATCGTGTTATACCACATACTGCTGTAGTTCAACAAATCTGAATCTCTCCTTCTTCAGGTGGTCATCTATGGAAAGTCCTTTGTTTCACTTACTGAGAATCATCAGACTAGTTATACTAATTTTAGTTGAGCTACTTATGTCCAATAGATCTGGTTTGGAAGAATTGCAGCCAGAGTGCTCCTTGGGGGCCAAGATGGCCAAACTTCATCTCTCATATTTTGGACATATTTTCAGGAGGGACCAGTCACTGGAGAAGGATATCATGTTGGTAAGGTGGAGGGTCAGAGAAAAGAGGAAGACAACCAGAGAGATGCATTGGCCAAGTTGCAGCATCGATGGACTCAAGCGTGGCAACAGTAGTGAGGTTGGCCCAGGATTGGCCAGTGTTTTGTTCTGCTGTGCATAAGGTCGCTATGGGTCAGTACCGACTCGATGGCACCTAACAATAAGAACAAACTTATGTCCAATAAATTACTGGTTATCTACCTACACAGTAATTGACTCTGAGGTTAACAGAAAAGTTGTCACACAAAGAAGACAGTTGATTACTATGATTAATAATGCATAGGAGTCTGAAAGACAAAGAAGAGAACACATTAAAAAAAGGAAACATGAAATGTCTAACAGAACAAGTTGTTCTATAGTTTCTGAGTTGTTAGTGTTTAAATTATGAAGAAGGAAAGTCATTATCAGGCATCATTAAGTACCTCTTACACCAGATTAAATACTTTCGATGATTTCCTGATGGGTGGAGGAAATGTGTAAAATGTTTAACTGAGTGCCAAGAAATAACTTATGTTTTACAAAGTTCTCTGATGAAAACATGAAGCATTAATTTGAAAGGTGACACTAGAGACAGAAGGATCAGTCTGGTGTATATACCACTGCGAGTGCAATGAGAATTTTTATGTGTACTAATGGGAGGACAAAAAAAGAAAATGTTAAGATACATTTGATGGGACTTGTATATTTTTGAAAGTTGGTAATTAAGGCAAAATAAGGTTTATCATCCTTCTTTCTTAAGAAACTAGCAGGATAATGGTTCTTGCAATAGACATGAAGATTTATATGAAAAATGTAGGTAAAAGACTCATAGTGACCCTATGCATAGGAGAATGAAACACTGCCCAATCTTGGGCTAACCTCACAGTTGTTGCCACATATGAGTCCATTGATGCTGCACTTTGTCAATCCATCTCACTGGGGAACTTTCTTTTTATCTCTGACCCTGTATCTTACTAAACATGATATACCTCTCAAGTGACTGGTCCCTCCCGACAATACGGCTGAAGTATAAAAGATGAAGTTTGGCCATCCTGGCCTCTAAGGAGCACTCTAATTGCACTTCTTCTAACACAGATCTCTTTGTTCTTTTGGAAGCCAATGGTACTTTCAACATTCTCCTCCAACTTCCTAACTCGAATGCATCAATTCTTCTACAATCTTCCTTATTCACTGTCCAAGTTTCACATGCATATGAGGTTATTTAAAATACCATGGCTTCGTTCAAGCTGACATCTTTGCTCTTCAACACTTTAAAAATGTCTTGGGCAGCAGATTTACCTAATGCAGTTATGTCATTTGATTTCTTGGCTACTGCTTCCATGAGTGTTGATGGTTGATCCAAGAAGAATGATGTCCTTGACATTGATAAGAATCAATGTTAAGAATGTTGTTCACTGGTTCAGTGGTGAAGATTTTTGCTGTCTTTACATTGAGATGCACTCTATACTGAAGGCTGTGATTTTTAAATTTCATCAATAAGTATTTTTAAGTCCTCTTCACTTTCAGTAAGCAAGGTTGTATCATCTGCATTATCACAGGTTGTTACTGAGTCTTCCCCAGTCATGATGCCACATTTTTCTTCATATAACCCAGCTTCTCGAATAGTTTGCTCAGCACACAGGTTGAATAAGCATGGTGAAAGAATACAATCCTGTGGCACTCCTTTCCTAATTTTAAACCATTTGGTGTTCCCATGTTCTGTTCAAACAACTGACTCTTGCTCTATGCACAGGTTCCTCATGAGCACAATTAAGTGTTCCAGAATACTGATACTTCACAATGTTGTCCATAGCTTGTCATGATCCATGCAAACAAAGGCAATTGTGTAGTCAATAAAGCACAGGTAAACGTCTTTCTCCTATTCTCTGCTTTCATTTAATATGCATCTGATGACAGCAGTGATATCCCTTATTCCACGTCCATTTCTGAATCTGGCTTCAACCTCTGGAATTTCCCTGTCAGTATGTGCTTGCAGCCATTTCTGTATTACCTTTAGTAAAAATTTACTCACATGGGATATCAAAGATATTGTACGATAGTTTTCACATTCCATTGAGTCACCTTTCTTTGGAATGGGCACAAATACAGATCTCTTCCAATCAGTTGGCCAGATAGTTGTTTTGAAAATATCTTGGCATAGGTGAGTGAGTGCCTCCAGTACCGCCTCACTTTCTTGAAAGATATCAATTTGTATTCCATCAATTCAGTTCTTCAAATACACCTTGGACTTCTTACTTTATATTGTTGGCTCTTGATCATATGCTACCTCTTGAAATGATTGAACATCAAAAATTTCCTTTTGGTACAGTGACTCTGTGTATTCCTTCCATCTTCTTTTGATGCTCTCTGCATCATTCAATAATTTGCCTAGAGAATCCTTCAATAACAAAAGTCGAGACATATATTTTTTCTTCAGTTCACTCAGCTTGAGAAATGCTGAGTATGTTCTTCACTTTTGTTTTTCTGATTCCAGATCTTTGCACATTTCATTGTAATATTTGATTTTGTCTTCTTGTGCTGACCTTTAAAATTTTCTGTTCAGCTCTTGTACCTCCTCATTTCTTCCATTTTATTTAGCATCTCTATGCCAGAGAGCAAAATTCAGAGTCTTTTCTGATGTCCACTTGATCTTTTCCTTCTTTCTTGTCTTCTTAATAGCTTTTTGCTTTATTCCTGTATGATGCTCTTGATGTCATCCTACAACTCTTTTGGTCTTCAGTCTTTATTGTTTAATGTATCAAATCTGTTCTTCAGATGATCTCTAAATTCAAGTGGGATATATTCAAGGTCATATTTTGGCTCTTGTGGAATTGTTTTCATTTTCTTAGCTTCAGTTTGAATTTGCATATGAGCAATTGATGGTCTGTTCCACAGTCTGCCCCTGGCCTTGTTTTGGTTGATGATATGGAGCTTTTCCACCTTCTCTTTCCACAGATGTAGCCAATTTCATTTCTGTATATTTCATCTAGTGAGATCCATGTGTAATGGAGCCACATAAGATTTGTGAATTATTGATATATTTATCAGTTGTATGTAGTGGTTACGAATCGGGTTGCGAACCTTAAGGTCAGCGGTTCGAAACTACCAGCCGCTCCGCGGGAGAAAGATGAGGCTTTCTACTCCCGTAAAGATTTACACCCTCGGAAACCCTGTACAGGGTCGCTATGGGTCGGAACCGACTCAACGGCACTTAACAACAACAACAACATGTTATCTCAATATTTTAGACACATTTCAAGAAAATTTAAGACAAGTTCAGAAAGTCATGGTCATCGTTTCTGTAGCAATGTTCCCTATAAATGGAGAATATAATTCATATTTCTCAAAGTCATTTATTATAAAATGCTTATACATAAAGATCTGAATTTAGTTTGCTTCTGATTCTTACCAATTAGTTTAAGCTTGATATAAACTAATTATCATTATGCAAATGAGAAAAACTGATGTTCAAGAAAGTCATTGAAGTTGAAGACCTCTACTATAAATTACACCTCAAAGTAATCTAAATACAATTTCATCAAGTTGGATTATCAAAATGCTTAAGTTCTGAAGAAATGTTTTCAATGTCTAATTTTTGCATTTATACCCTTAGCTTCTACTAAAGGTAGAGTCAATAAGTGACATTCAAAGAATACTTCTAATATCGCTTATAAGCCATTGTCCTCTATACTGTATTTTGTCTCTTACTTAAGTATACAAGGCATGCATTACTTTTAGAATTTAATACAGGAAATTTTTGTTTCTATTAAAAAAATGGTTTGATATTTTGGTCAGAGCATAGGAAGTATATAACAGCTTATTTTTTTGTTAAATATCATACTTAAACAACGTGACCACAAACAATGACATTTACTATAAATTAAACTTAGCAAAAGCTCCAAATCTATACACATCTGTTTCATGTACTTCTTACTCTTCTATTATTAAAATTCATTCTAAAGAACACACTCGCATTCTTTTTATAATAAAAGGTTTCAAAATGTCTTAAAGTCTACTTTGAGTTCTAAATAACAAATGAATTAATTATTAAAAATTCCACAGTCACATTTTTATTGTGATAAATAAAAATAATGTAAATATTGCTATTTAGTCATTTTTAAGTGTATAATTGAGTAATATTAATTATATTCATAATATTGTCCAAACATCACCACTATTAGTTTCCAAAATTTCTGTCACACCAAACTCTAACCATCAACAATTACTAATTTATAAGTTTCTCCTTATCACAGGTCTTGATAATCACTAATCTAAATTCAATCTCTATAATATAATTCAACACAGATTTCAGAAGATGTGTGGACTAAGGGATATCACTACTGGTGTCAGATAGATCTTGGCAAAAAGCAGAGAATAACAAGTAGATGTTTACCTGTGTCTTATTGATTATATAAAGGCATCCTGTGTGAATCACAACAAATCATGACTAAAATTGCAAGTAAATTTTACATTGGACTGTTAACCACAAGGCTAGCTGTTTAAACACACCAGCTATTGTGCAATAGAAGGGTGAAGCTGTCTGCTGCAGTAAAGATTTACGGTCTCACAAACTCTATGTAGTGTTACTGTGACTGTTAATCAACTTGATGACAGCGGGTTTGTTTTGTTTTGCTTTGGGAATTCCAGAACACCTAATTGGATGTATGTGGAGCCTGTACATAGAGCAAGAGATAATTATTAGAACAGAACAAGAAGATAGTCTGGTTACAATATGAAAATATATGTGACAATGTTATATCCTATCATCATAATTATTCAATCTGTATGCTGCACAATTAATCTGAGAAGTTGTACAAATGTGGAAGAACATAGTATCAAGATTAGAGGAAGCCCGAATAACAACCTGTAATATGCAGTGTCCTGGTGTGGCACTGTGGGTTAATGCACCTGACTGCAAAGCTGTTTGAACAGCAAGGTCGGTGGTTTAAGCTCACCAGCTGCTCCTCGGAAATTCTATACAGGGTTGCTATGGGTTGGAACCGACTCAATGACACTTAACAACAACAATATGCAGATAACACAAAATATATTGCTGAAAGTGAAGAGATGTAAAGAACTTACTTCTGAAGATCAAGGACTACAGCCTTCAGTATATATTATGCCTTAACATGAAGAAAGCAAAGCTCCTCATAAATGGGCAAATAAGTAACATCTAGATAAATAAAGTAAATATTGAAGTTGTGAGAGTTTTATTTTACTTAGATCAGCTATCAGTGGTCATGGAAGTAGAAGTGAAGAAATAAAGCAACCTATTGTATTGAGCAAATGTACTGCAATGGACCTCCTTAGAGTATTAAAATGCATAGATGTTATTTTGATGACTTAGGTACATCTGTAACAATCCATGGTATTTTCAATTTTCTCATATCCATGCAGGAGTACTGATAGCATAGTGTATTGTGAACTGAACGGCTAACCATAGGTCACTAGTTTGAATCTACTAGTCTCTCCATGGGAAAAAGAAGAAGCCTTCTTCTACCCTAAAGATTTACAGACTCTCAAACCCTGTAAAAGGTTGCTATTAATCAGAATTGATTTGGTGGCACACCACCTCTACCACCACCATATCCATAAAACTGGATCCTGTATAAGGAAGACAGAAGAATTGATACATTTGAAATGTGGTGTTGGCAAGGAAATTTGAAGCTACATGCCAGGGATACTTAGAATGTTGTTGTTATGTTCTGTGGTGTTGGTTCTGACTCATAGGGACGATGTATATGGTTTCCAAAAATGATTGGTGAGGTTGAATTGTCCATCTTGCAGTTCAAACTGACTATGCAGTCCAGTGCATTAACCCACAGTGCCCCACCAGAACTCCATTTTTTTCCTATGGAGTTGTTGTTAAGTGTCGTCGAGTCTGTTATGATTCCCAATTTCCACACTACAGGTTTGCATTGGCTGTTTCTTTTGAAGAGTCACTGCACAGATATCCCTGGGCTAACATTTTAGAACTTTTGTAAGACTTCATTTAAATGTTACTTTTCAATAATACCTATTCTAGTCACGCTACTTAAATTAGAAAACTTATCCTCAGAACTCCATATTATTTTACCTTGCACAGTTTTTCTTTACAGAATACCTTTTAAGATAAGACCTAAATGTACTGAGATTTCCATGATTTTATCCTCTACCCTCACAAAAACAATCTATACTCCAGAAAAATAGTTTTATTACATAGTTTTTGATAAATATCCTTCTTTATCTCAGGTAATGCACTTTACACTGTCGTAGATTTTGTCTTATATTAATATAATACATAGTAAGCTTTGCAGACTCAAAAGTTAATTCTTGCTTACTCTGTAATTTTATTACCTTTTATTTTATACTCTTCTGTCTTTATATTTATAGTGTGGTTCTTACAGTTGGTACATAGTTGAGATTTGTTTGATTACCAAGTTTGATTATCTTTTTATGTTGTTGTTGTTAAGAGTCGATTGCGACCCTGTATAAGGTTTCCAAGGAACAGCTGGTGAGCTTGAACTACCAATTTTGTGGTTCAGATGACTTTGCAGTCTGACACATTAGCCCACAACACAACACCAGGAAATGTCAGGGCTATCGCATTTTATATTTGTCCCATCTTTCCATCCTCCCTCCGTTTTTCTTTGGGTTCACTTACAATTTAGTTTGTTGTTTTATTTTAGTCTTTAGCTAATATCCTTTGGATGTGCATTTTTGTTTTCATAGATAGTAGCCAAGCACTTAGCCTTTGCGTTACCAGGGCTCTTCAGTTATTTGATTGTTGTTGTTGTTAAGTGCCCTCCAGTTGGTGCCAACACATAACAACCCTGTAAAGGGTTTCTGAGGATCAGCTGGAGAGTTTGAATTGTTAACCTTTCAATTAGCAGCCCAATGCTACAGAGTTACACCAATCAGTTCATAAATAACCTCAATTCAATTGACAACTTAATTATCATTTGCCATGACATTTAACATATTTAAAAATCTGCGGATTTAGAACATGAGGATCTTTTAGAAGCCATTATTTTACTCATTCCAAGATATGTTACAAGGAGAAAAGGCTGTTTTTGTTTTGTTTTGTTTGTTGTTGTTGTTGTTTGCCTAATTTAGAGATATTTATATTTTAAGGTATTCTCCATTTGTTCATGCAAATCTGAACTTCTAGCCGTTATCTTTATTCATAATTTTAGGCTATTAAAAACAGTTTTTATATTATTGGTCGTATAGAATGCATTCTATCAGATTCTTAGGATAGGACTATGTCTCTCTTCAACTTATTTTTGATAGGTATTTTAATTGGATAAAAATTTTAGATTGACAGATTTTTCTAGTTTGCTTTTCACTTGCATTACTTGATAAAATCATTCCACTGTCTTCAGTCCTCTAATGTTTTTGAAGGAGGTCATCTATAATTTTTTATCATCACTGATCTCTGTATGTAATATATTTACTCTCTGACTGCTTCTAATATTTAAAATAATAATAATAACTACAGTGTTGTAACAGCTTCAACTAAGAAATGCTGTGATACATTGTTGTTTTCCCCATGAGTTACTTCAATTTATGACTTGATGTTTTTCATCATTTTTGCATGTTTCACAGATACTATCATTTCAACTACTATTTGACCAATTTTTTCTACTCTCTCAATATAGTTCTCCAGTTGCACATAAAGTAATCCAATGGATTTTGAATCTTCTCTTCATCTAATTTATGTTATATTTTGCCTATATTTCCACATCTTTGGAGATATTAGCTAGTTTTTTTAAAAATAGAGGATCTTTCTAATATATTTATCCTAATTTTGTTAAAGTTCAAATCTGCTAGTTCCTTCTTTTTCATCATTTGCAGATCTGCTCCAAATGTATACACCCACTTTGATTATGAGTCACATTCTCTTTTTCTTCATGTCTCGTAATTATTTATTCTATACCTGCCATTGCATATGTGAAAACAGCTGAAATAAATGTTTATAATATTTAACCTTAAAAAATGGCATGTCTTTCTCTGTGTCAGACTGACAGTATATGATCCAAATCAGTCCAATCTGTAGTTGAGAACTAGTGGAGTATTTTTGCAGCTTTAATTGGGCTGACTTCACCACTGGCTTCACCTTTTTATAGGTTAGTTTTTTTTTTTTTACCAAAAATCTTGGGTTCTGAATACTGGCAAAACTCTGGAGATCACCACATGCTGTAGTGTCCAATAGCCAGTTTTCCAAATCATATTTGAATTTGCTCCATTTTTTTAGTTTACATGTGCCAAGTTTTGGAACATTATTTCTCTTTACTCTTCAATTCAATACCTGGGATCATCAACATCACTCTCCACTGCCTAATTGGCTCCAAACCTCACGAGTTAGGGAAGAACTTCTATCCTTGCACTAGATGAAGGCTCATGCAGTTCCAAATTTGTCTCAGCTTTGATACAAAAATCTCTCAGCCCCTTGCATATAGTTGGTTAGTGACATTCTTTCAGAAAAGATCAATTTTATCTCTGGAGACATAGATACATTAATTGCTTTCCTTTTCCCTTATCTGTCCACATCTTTCTCCTCACAAATAGTAAAGGCTCTGTGAGAAAGAATTAGTGAGTCAGAATAGACTCCCTGTTTCTAGTGTGGAATCCTGGTGTGGTGCTTTAGGATAAACCCTTGATTTCAAGGTCATTTGAACCACAAGATCAGCAGTTCATGCCACCTTTCACTCCTCTTAAACCCTATACAGGGTTTCTATGAGTTGGAACCGACTGGACAACACTTAAAAAACAATAGTAACATTGTTATTGTGAACTCTGGTAGCTTAGTGCGTCATGAGTTAGGCTGTTAACAGCAAGGTCAGTAGTTCTAATCTATCAGCCACAGCTCTAGAGAAAGATGAGACTTTCTGCTCCCATAAAGATTTACCGGCTTGCAAACCCTGCACAGCAGTCTTAATATGGTGCTGTAGGATAATAACTGGACCACAAGGTGGGTTTTAACCACAGCTGATCTTGCAATATACTATACAGGGTCGCTGTGAGTCTTGATGGCATTTGGCACCACCACCAACAAACTCTAAACAGGGTCAATAGAAGTCAGAGCTGACACCACAGCACATAACAACCATAACTATCATTTCTACTGTGGGTTCTAATTCAGTACAGAATCCCATATGAGAACTTTAAAGTATCACCAGAATTATACCCTTTCATGGGAGCCATGCTCTTTCATCTTCTGTTCCTCAAAGGTTGAAGCCAATTATGTGTCTTGTTACTTTTTGGTTTTCAATTTATCTTGTTTGTTTAATTTTCATCCTAAATCACTGATGGATTTCAAAAATTATGACTGTATAATTTATCTCAAATACTATTGTTAGTTTGGAAAGGAGGTATCTTGAAAGCATTTTCATTTTAACTAGAAACAAAAGTACAGTTTAGTAAAATGATAAATTTATCTTTGATGAATTTTCAGAGCAGTTTAGAAAGATTTTATTGCCATTGCAAGGTAAAATGATTCAAATTTTCCTCGATGCTGAACAAAATTTGTTTATGTGCATATGAACAGTTAAATGTTCAATAATGTGCTACCTGCCTTCTTTATCAAAATAATCTTGCATATTGCTAGTTGTGGTAGATTTAATGTCACCTTTTCCAGTGTTTAGTCTATTTTGCTTTGTAACACCCATGTATGAATTAAAATTTTTAATATGTGCTAAATAGTAGGTATAAATAGTTTACCCTTGATTAATATCGAATCACCTATATGAATGGACTGACCTCAATTGAACTACTTACATTGCAGTTAGCAGCATAACTCATAATCCACTAAATTAACAGGGATCCTTTTAGAATAATCTAGGATGATATATATACCTTAACTTTAGAATGATATATATGCCGTAACTTTAAAAATACCAATCCTAGTGGACTCTTTATCAGATTTCCACGTTCTGTTGGATAACCTCTTTGGAATGGACACAAGTATGTATCTCTTCCAGTCAATGGGCCAGATATCTGTCTTCCAAAATTCTTGGCATAACTGAGTGATTGCCTCCAGTGCTGCAATCATTTGTTGAAAGATTGTGTGTTCTTGTTAATGCCTTCAATGCACCAGAACACAATATTTTTGTTGTTGTTACAGCAACTCTGTGTATTCCTTCCATCTTCTTTTGATGCTTTCTATATCTCTCAATATCTTGTCCATGTTGTTGTTAAGTGCCATCGAGTGAGTTTCAACACATAGCTTTGGACTGCAAAGTCGGTTCAAAATGCAAGTTTGGTGGTTCAAGCTCACCAGCTGAACTTGCAGTACAGAGTATTAACTTTTAGCACCACACCAATTCTTTAATACCATAAACTGAGGCTTGAATTTTTCTTCAGTTTCCTAAGGTTGAGAAAGGCTGAGCATGTTTTTCCCTTTTGATTTTCTAACTCCAGGTCTTTGCATATTTCCTTATAATATTTGACTTTGTCTTCTTGAGCTGACCTTAGAAATTTTATGTGCAATCCTTGTTCCTCCTCATTTTTTCATATGCTTTAGCATCTCTACACAGAGAACAACTTTCAGATCCCTTCTGACATCCATTTTAGTCTTTTCCTTCTTTATTGTCTTCTTAATGACCTGGTGCTTTCTTCGTGCATGATGTTCTTGATATCACTCCACAACTCTTCTAGCTTTCAGTCTTTGGTGTCTAATGTATCAAATATGTTCTTGATATGGTCTCTAAATTCAGGTGGGGTATAGTTAAGGTCATATTTTGGCTTTCATGGACTTTTTAATTTTCTTCAGCTTCAGCCTAAATTTGCATATGACCAACTGATGGTCTGTTCCCCAGTCTGCCTCTGACATTGTATTGGCTGATGATATGGAGCTTTTCCACCATCGCTTTCCACAGATGCAGTCAATTTGATTTCTGTGTATTTCATCTAGTCATCTTTTATGTTGTTTAAAAATCTATTTGCAATGAAGAAGTCATTGTTGTTGTTGTTAAGTGTCATTGAGTCAGTTCCGACCCATAGCTACCCTGTACAGGATTTCTGAGGCTATAAATCTTTACCGGAGCAGAAAGCTTCATCTTTCTCCCATGGAGCGGCTGGTAGTTTCAAACTGCTGACCTTAAGGTTCGCAGCCCGATTCATAACCACTACACTACCAGAGCTCCTGAAGAAGTCATTAGTCTTGCAAATTTCTATCATGCCATCTCCACTATTGTTTCTATCACCAAGGCCATATTTTACAACTACTGATCCTTCCTCTTTACTTCCAATCTTTCTATTTCAATTGCCAGTAATTATCAATACATCTTGAGTTCATGTTCGATCAATTTCAGACTGAAGAATTTGGTAGAATTCTTCAATTTCATCATTATTGGCTTTACTGTTTGGTACGTAAATTCTAATAGTGGTATTAACTGGTCTTCCTTGTAGATACATGTATATTATCCTTTCACAGACCAGCTGCAACCATATATTGACAGAAAAATTCCAGAAGTTCAAGCTCGACTCAGAAGATGACATAGAACAAGGGACATCATTTCTGACATCAGATGGATTTTAGCTGAAAGCAGAGAATACTAGAATGATATTTACCTGTGTTTCATTGTCTATGCAAAGGCTTTTGATTATGTGGATCATGAAAAACTATTGACAACACTGCAGAGAATGAGTATTCCGGAACACTTAATAGTACTTATGAGGAACCTGTATATAGGCCAAGAGGCAGTTGTTTGAATAGGACAAGGGAACAATTTAAAACTCAAATGGTTTAAAATTAGGAAAGGTGTATGCCAGGATTGTTTTCTCTCACATTCTTATTCAGTCTATATGCTGAACCCATAATATCTAAGAAAGGTGAATTATATGAATAAAGACATGGTATCAGAAATGGAAAAAGATTAATTAACAACTTACGATATATAGATGATACAACCTTGCTGAAAATGAAGAGGACTTACAATACTGATGAAGATCAAAGGCCAAAGCCTTTGTTATGGTTGCACCTCAGTGTAAAGAAAACAAAATCCTCATAACTGAACCAATAAATAACATTATGATAAATGGAGAAAAGATTGAAATTGTCAAAGAATTTGTGGTGCTCGGATCAACCATCAAAGTACAAGGAAGCAGGAGTTAAGAAATCAAAAGTCATATGCATTAGGCAAATCTGCTGCACAAGACCTCTTTAAAGTGTTCAAGAATAGAGACATCAATATGAGGACTAAGGTAAGCCTGACACAAGCCATGGTGTTTTCAATAACCTGATATGTGTGCAAAAGTTGGACAGTGAATAAAGAACACTGTAAAAGAATTGATTCTTTTGAGTTATGATGGTCGAGGAAAATAGTAAAAGTACCATGGTCTGTCAAAAGAACAAACCAATCTGTGTTGGAAGAAATACAACCAGAATGCTCCCTAGAAGCCAGGATGGCCATACTTTGTCCCTCATACTTTGGACATATCATCAGGAAAGACCAGTCCCTGTGAATGATATCATGTTTGATTAAATGAAGTTTCAGGGAAAATGAAAAAGACCCTCAATGAAATGGATTGGGACAGTGTCAACAACAATGTGCTCAGGTGTAGCAATGATTATGAGGTAGTCTGTGGGCTGAGCAGTGTTTTGTTCTATTGTGCATAGAGTTACTATGAGTCGGTACCAACTCAATGGCACCTAACCACCACAACAGTGGACTCTTAAGGAACACTAGTGAAGTAGTGGGATATGAGTTGGACTGCAGAAAAAAAAAAAGAAAACAAAAAACAAAAACATATAGGAGCCATGTCTGACTTCCCAAGAGGGAAAGGATATTAAAAGTCAAAATCAGCCCAAGGCTGATTTCTATGAAATGGAGGTCAGACATGCTTCCACCCTACAACCTTCTTGACCCTGTTCTGACACCACCTATCCCTCCCACAGCACTTTCTGCCTCACATCTGAGTTCAATAATCTATTGCAATGCCCACACATAACAATACTCATGATTAGGGAGTTCATTAGGAAAGCGAACTCCGTATAAATCAGGATCACAGCCAACTCAGGATGCAGCTGTTCTCCAGTCTGGAATGCCTCTTGTCTACCAAACTCTAGGCATGTCGTACACTTATCTTCAGTCTCTCATCCATGTGGCCCCTTGGCCTCTGCCTCAGTTCATGGTCCTAGAGTACATAGCCACTCTGTTTCTTTATGCCTCTTTCTGCTGTCACCGCTGCCTTTGCCATTTCTCTAAGTAGGGATCTTATGCTCCATTCATCCTCTTCATTCTTGATGGTACTTGTTGTTGTTAAGTGCCGTCGAGTTGGTTCCGACTCATAGCTACCCTGTACAGGGTTTCCGAGGGTGTAAATCTTTACGGGAGTAGAAAGCCTCATCTTTCTCCTGCGGAGTAGCTGGTAGTTTCGAACTGCTGACCTTAAGGTTTGCAGCTCGACTAGGATCTTCTATTCCTGCTTCTGATATGTCTCCTTTTAAACCTAGCTGGATGACAAAACAAACCAATCCCAGCCTTAGAATCCTGTTTCCATTGCTTACACAGACCCTCAATCACTTGGTGGGAATTGAGAAGACATTGAATAGAAAATCCATGTTAAGTAAACACAAGGTCCTGCAGCTGCTAACTACAAGGTCAGTAGTTTGAAACTACCATATGCTCTGCAGGAGAAAGATGAGGCTTTTTGTTCTCATAAAGATTTACAGCCTCAGAAAACCTATATAGAGTTTCTATGAGTCAGAACATATTGCATTGCACAAAACCACACCACTAACACTGATGGACTCTTGGAACTGCTCTTTAAAAGTATCTCATGAAGCATGGCAACAAAACATTTCATACTATTGCTTTTATTCTAACCCCACACATTCAGATAGATTTTGCTCTACTTTTATGTCAACTCATGCTATTCAACAAGTTCTACTGCAAACCCTGATTCTTGAAACGTATTCATATAACATTTCTCCCCTTTACTCAGCTAAGCAAATTACAAACTTATATTGTTACCCAGGCATCAGCATGGGCTTTTGTAATCAATCCCATTTTCAAGTAAAATTGTTCTTTGGCCTATTTAAAATAGAATATGATATCTTATAATGCAAACAAACAATGGTAGTAATATACATATTAGCTAGCACATATATAGAAGTATACACACACACACACACATATATATATATATATATTGTCCTTCTGTATTATAAGAACAATTATTACATATATATATACACACATACATAAAGAAAGCTTTCCAAAACACCTTATTTGGCCTGAAATAGTTGCCACTTCTTCGAAAGCATCACATAGCGTATAGAACCCAGAAAAGCACAATCTCTACCTATTTGTTATTAATCATCATTATTAAGTACAACATACTTACAGAAATGAGTTCATAAGGGAAATTTGTTCATTTTTTTAAAGAGTAAAAACAACAACAGCAACATAAATGTTTTCATTGTGAGAAGTTTGTACAAGCAATGACTATTCTCTATATCCTCTCTTGCCAATCTTTAGCCATACTCTTTCTAGTATTTTCATGGTAAAATAAGCTTTGTTATTTTTTTTTTCTCCAAAATTTCAGGACAATAAAATGAGTGCAGTGCTATTTAAGCAGTGAAGAAAGAAACATAATGTTGAGCTGCACCCAGAAGACATTTCTTTTGTATTATAATGCTTTTTATCCACAGATGTTAGTTGAAAATTGATATAATGGTGTTTCTTGTAAGTCTACCAGAAACAAAACAAAACAAAAAACATTTCTAAAGTTGAATAGATGTAATTGTAAGTGATAAATGAGCCTTGTGGAATTGTACTAGAAACCCAGAGGGAATAATTATCTATCAGTGGCACCTGCAGAGGAATTATAAGCAGCTGTGGAATTTGATTTTTGAACAAGAAAATAGAAAAAAAATAACTTTAATGATTGGCATTAAGAAGTGAGAAGCGACAGAAAAGAAAATAATATGGAATGAGAAGAGGATTTAAAGAGGATTTCAACCCAAAGTTAATGAGATGAAACACAGAGATGTATTTTTTTATTATTATTATAATGAAAAAAAAATGTACAGAACCCATTAGGGGAGAATAGTAAAAGCATTTAGTTTGAACTTCACACTCAAAATGTGACTCACATTAGGAATGTATAAGTGTCTAAATTTGGAAATTGTTTTCTTAGGCAGCATGCTATGATTTTTTTTTTTTTTTTAAAAAAAAAGCAAGCTTCGAAGGCAGTCCAATTCACATACTGGCTGTGTTACTTGTAAATGTGGTTTTATGAAATTTAGTCAATGGTTCTGATAGTTTGTATACATAATCAAATTCTCAAGATCAATGAGTTTACATATTTTTATGCCTTGCATGAACTTGTTGCATACTAGGTGCTTTCAAAAAAAATTAAAACAAAACAAGCATACAAAAATCATTGTTTTCAAGGTCATCATCACTCATGGCAACCCCATGTGTTACAGAGGATAACTGCTCCACACTTTTTCTTGGCTCTAATACTTTCTTCCAAGGCATTCATGGGTTGAATCATTGATCTTTGGGTTAGTTAGTTGTTGCTGAGTGCAAAACCATTTAAACCACACAAGGAATCCCTTTTTAATTATTTTGCTACTTTCACAAAACAAAAGGTAAAGGTATATTTTTTGCTCAAAGGAGAAAATGTCTGAAAAAATATTTCTCCTTGTTACTTTTACATATATTAATTGATTAATCCTTTACTTATTATCGTTGAAGACCTTAAAATAGCAAATTGCCCTGTCATTTCCAGAACTACAAGCCAAATCTATGGTCATAAATTAAAATTTTGATTCATAGTACCATGTAGAACAGAATAAAACTCTCCAATAGGGTTTCAAAGTCTGTAAAATATTATAAAACCAGACTGTCACGGCTGTTTACCAAGGAGCAGCTAGGGTTATGAACTATCAGTCTTTGGTTTAGCAGCTAAGTGCATAACTACTGAATCACCCAGGGTCCATTTCAGAACCACAAGAGAGACTAAATAAATGAGGAAGTAGATTGTTAAATAATCATTGACTCTTACTCTAGCTTCTACAATCTATCAGTTTTTTATAATATAGTGATTTATTTGTTTCTGTAATGCTGGATTCCCTGATGCAGTACTGTGGGATCAGAACTGAACTGTGAACCACATAGTTGGCAGTTGACCCTCACCATTTGATCCTCAGGAACCCTATACTGTGAGTTGGAACTGACTCAACAGCACTTAACAACAACATAACAACATAATACTGGAAGCTAACCCATTGATAGTTCCAATAATATCAGGGTCACCATGGTGGCAAGTTTCAGAGGCACCTCCAGACTAAGGCAAGCTGTTAAGAAAGACCTGATGACATACTTCCAAAAATTTGCTAGTCCAAATCCTAAGGATTTTGACAGAAAATTGCCTAATGTTAGATAAAGCACCAAAAAATAGTGGCAGCAATGTACTTGAACACACCAATGATTATGAAGATGCTGCAGGATCAAGTGACTTTTCATTCTGTTATTGATGTAGCCATGTGTAGGAGACCATTCAACGGCAACTAAAAACATTTAAATTAAGAATAGAAGTAGAAAACTCTGAAATCATATTTGCTAAGACAATGATTTGTGAGATATTGAGAATTAAAATTTGGAATTTTTTATACTGACTGTTGAACACACATCTGTAAATTTGACATACTGACATACTGTTGTGACTTGTGTACTGCTGCTGTGGCTGGAAGCTATGCCACGGGTATTTTAAATACCAGCAGGGCCACCCATGGTGGACAGGTTTCAGCAGAGCTCCCAGACTAAGACTCATTAGGAAGAATAAGAGGCACACTACTTCTGAATGTCTAGTCACTGAAAACAATGATACAGTGTCAGCTATAGTATCAGAAGATGAATAGCAAAAGAACATTGTCAAGTATAGTGTCAAAAGATAAGACTCTCAGGTGGGAAGGCACTGAAAATATCACTGATGAAGAGCTGCCTCCCCAAAGTAGATTGACCATAATGACATGAGTAGAACAAAGCTTTCAGGACCTTCATTTTCTGATATGATACAACTCAAAATGGAGAGAAACAGTTACAAACATGCATTAATGTATGAAATATGAGCCCAGAAAAAGCAGGAGTTGTCAAAAATAAAATGAATGCATAAAGACAAATATATTACACATTACTGAGATGAAACAGACTGGTTTGGATCATTTTGATTCCTATGATTTACTCTGTCAGGAACACCAAATTGAAAAGGAATGACATTGCATTCATTGTCAAACAGAACATTTCAAAACCTATTTTGACTTAGAATGCTCTCTGTGATAGAACAATATCCATATGCCTACAAGGAAGACCAGTTAATGCTATCATTTTTCAAAGTAAGCACTAAAGACATGATGAAATTGAAGAATTCTACCAACTTCTTCAGTCTGAAGGTGATCAAACATGCAATCAAGATGCAATGATAATTACTGGTGATTGGAATGTGAAAGTTGGAGACAAAGAGAAAGGATGATCAGTAGTTAGAAAATATGACCTTGGTGACAAAAATGATGCCAGAGACTGCAATGATATAATTGTTCTAAGGCAACAATTTACTCACTGAAAATATCTTTTTAAAACAATATAATAGGTGACTAGGCTCGGAAACCCTGTGTAGGGTCACTTTGAGTCAGAACCGACTCCATGGTACTTAACAACAACGCACATGGATATCAGCAGATTGAATACACAGGATTCAAATTTGCTACATCTATGGTAAAAGATACATATAAGATGTATACATAAAAGATAATACAGAAACGGCTACAATCATACATTGACAGAGAACTTTCAGAGGTTCAAGCTGGATTCAGAAGAGGCCATGGAACGAGAGATATCATTGCTGATGTCCGATGGATCTTGGCTGAAAGCAGAGAATATCAGAAGGATGTTTACCTGAGCTTTATT
>NW_006408529.1:4610029-4613593 GCF_000296735.1 Chrysochloris asiatica
GAGATGGATCAGCCAGGTGGCATCATTGATGGACTCAAGTGTGGCAGCAGTAGTGAGGTTGGCCCCGGATCGGACATTGTTTCGTTCTGCTGTGCATGGGGTCGGTATGAGTCGGTTCCGACTCGATGGCACCTGACAACAACACCAATGGTAAAAGACAATGGAGAAGCTCAATATCATCAACCAAAACAAGGCCAGGGCAGATTGTAAAACAAACCATCAATTGCTCATTCGTAAATCTGAAATAAAGCGGAAGAAAATTTAAACAACTTCACTGAGACTTTGAGAATGACACTGTGGGTTAATGTGCAAGACTACTGGGTCGGTTTGAAATACAAGTCTTGCAGTTTAAGCTTACCAGCCGCTTCTCAAAAATCCTATACAGGGTCTATCTGGGTTGAAACCTACTCAACGGCGCTTAGCAACAACAACAACTGCCTGAGGTCATCGCAAGAAGATATTTGATGCACTAGACAATAATGGCTGAAAAACAGAAGAAACAAAACTAGTTATCCGGAGAGATTTTGAAACGTGTTTGAGTGAAAGGGAATTGAGAGCAACTGGAAGAAATGAAGAAATGAAGGAGCTAAACAGAAATTCTCAAACAAACTGCTACATTTGTTTCTCAAAGCCCAGAAAAGTAAAATGGAAGAACAACTTGGTTAGAAAACCAAAGAGAAAAACACACTCTGCATTTATAAAGCTGAAAGAGCTGATGAAACATTTCAAGCCCGTACTTTCAATACTGAAGGATGTTAACAGCAAAATGTTGAATGTTGAAGAAAGCATCAAAAGATGGACAAAATACAGAGTCACTGTACCAAAAAGAAATGGTCAGTTTTTATATATTTCAAAAGGTATGATGATACCAACCATGTGATAATACTGATAGAAGTCCAATCTATACTGAAAGCATTGGTGTAAAACAAGGATCCAGGAATTGGCATAATACAAATAAAAATCTTTCAACAACCTGATGTAGCCCTGGAGGCACTCACTTATCTATGCCAAGAAGTTTGGACAACTACCTGAGTAACTCATTGGAAGAGATTCATATTTGTACCCACTCCAAGGAAAGGTGACCCAACAGAATGTAGAAATCATGGAGCAATATCATTAATATCACATACTAGTAAAATTATGCTCAAGACTTTTAAAAAATGATTGCAGCAGTACATCCACTGAGAACTTTCAAAAATTCAAGCCATATTTGGAAGAGGATGTGGAACTAGGAATACCATGACTGATATCAGGTGAATCTTGGCTGAAAGTAGAGAATACCAGAAATCTGTTCACTTTTACTTTTCTGACTAAGCAAAGACTTTTAACTGTGTGGACCATGACAAAATATGAATACCATTGAGAATAATAGTTATTCTATAACATTCTTGAGAATATATCGAGATGTAGATATATGTGTGTAATAAATTTAAAATATATATAAGTAAAATGCATGAATCAAGAAAGTGAAAAGTGGATATAGCACAGAATCCCCAAATTCCAAGCAATGATTCAGAGACAGAACTGACTACATATACCCAAGAATGAGCAAAAAAGTAAGAAGAGGGCAGGATCATATACTTAAAGTCTCAAATTGTTGATGTTAGGTGAAGTTAAAACTGTACCAACTCATAGAAACATTATGAAGGAGTATAAACCACCACCCAGACCTATGCCAACCCCACAATCATTGCTATGCTGGAACCCATTACTGTTGCCACAGTGCCAGTTCATCTCACTGGGCATCTCCCACTTCTGTATTGACCTTCCACTTTACTAATAATGATGTCCTCCTTTAGGAACAGGTCCCTTCTGATGATATGCCTGAAGTATTATAGATGAAATCTGGCCATTCTGGCTTCTAAGGAGCATTCTAGTTGCACTTCTTCCAACACAGATTGGTTCTTTTGGCAGTCTGTGGTGCTTTCAATATTCTCCTCCCATACCATAGCTCAAATACATCATTTCTTCTGCAGTCTTCCTTCTTCATTGTCCAACTTTCACATGCATATAAGGCTATTGAAATTACCATGGATGGGTCAATCGGATCTTAGTCTTCAAAATATAATCTTTGCTCTTGAAAACTTTAAAGATGTCTTGTGCAACAGATTTGCCTAATGTAATACATTGATAACTTGACTGCTGATTCCATGAATTTTGAGGGTAGATACAATCAAAATGAATGCTTTGACACCTTCAAACTTTTCTCCATTTATATGGATGTTATTGATTGATCCAGTTATGAGGATTTTTGTTTTCTTTACTTTGAGGTGCATCCCATACTAAAGCCTGTGATCTTTGATCTTCATCAATACATATATTAAGTCCTCTTCGCTTTCAGGAAGCAAGGTTGTATAATCTGCATATCACAGGTTGCTAATGAGTCTGTATCCAATTCTGATGTCATGCTTTTCTTCAAATAACCCCGTTTATCAGATTATTTGCTTAGCAAACAGATTGAGTAATATGGTGAAAGAGTACAACCTTGGAACACACCTTTCCTAATTTTAAACCATTTGGTCTTCCCTTGTTCTGCTTGAACATCTGTCTTTTGGTCTATATGCAGGTTCCTTATGTGTACAATTAAGTATTCCAGAATACTCATTCTCTGCAATGTTTTCCATACTTTGACATGATCCACACAATCAAAAGCCTTTGTGTAGTTTAATAACGCATGTTGTTGTTGTTGTTAAGTGCCGTCGAGTCGGATCTGAACCATAGAGACCCTGAACAGGGTTTCCGAGGCTGTAAGTCTTTATGGAAGCAGAAAGCCTCATCTTTCTCCCGTGGAGCAGCTGGTAGTTTTGAACTGCTTACCTTCCAGTTTGCAGCCCGATTCTTAATCACTATGCTACCAGATAAAGCATAGGTAAATATATTCCTGGTATTCTGTGCTTTCAATCAAAATCTGTCTGATGTCAGCAATGATATCCGTCATTTCACATCCTCTTCTGAATCTGGCTTGAACTTCTGGAAGTTCTCTATCAACATATTGTTGCAATCGTTTTTTTAAAATTATTTTATTTAAAACTATACTTGCATGGGATGTCAGTGACATTGTCTATGATTTCTGCATTCCACTGGGTTGACTCTCTTTGGAATGGGCACAAATACAGATCTCTTCCAGTCAGTTGACCAGGTAGTTGTCTTCCAAATTTTTTGCATAGGTAAGTGAGTGTCACATCACTTTGTTGAAAGATTTCAATTTGTATTCCATCAATTGCTGATGTCCTGTTCTTTGCCAATGACTTCAATGCACCTTGGACTTCTTCCTTTAGGATTGTTGGCTCTTGATCATATACTACCTCTTTAAATGGGTGAAATTGACCATTTCTTTTTGTAGCAGTGGCTCTGTGTGTTCCTTCCTTCTTTTGATGCTTTCTGTATTATTCTAGTGTAATAAAGCACAGGTAAACATCTTTCTGATATTCTCTTCCAGCCAACATCCATCTGACATCAGCAATGTTATCCCTCATTCCGTAACCTCTCCTGCAGCCTTTTTTTTTTTTTTTTTCCAAATTATCCTTAGCAAGATTGTTGTTGTTGTTGTTGTTAAGTGCCATC
>NW_006408529.1:4613693-4624894 GCF_000296735.1 Chrysochloris asiatica
GCTGACCTTAAGGTTCGCAGCCAGATTCGCAACCACTACGCTACCAGAGCTCCAAGATTAGACTTGCAGAATTTTTACTTGATATTATCTGATGATTTCCAAATTCTGTTGTGTCACCTTTCTTTGGAATGGGCAAAAATATGAATCTCTTCTTATCAGTTGGCCTGGTAGCTGTCCTACACATTTTTTTGTAGAAATGAGTGATTACCTGTATCAGTTTGTTGAAAGATTTCAATTTATATTCTACCAATTTCTGGTGTTTTGTTTTTTGTAGTTCCTTCAGTATCCCTTGATCTTCTTTAAGTGCTATTGGCTCTTACTCATGTACTATCTCGTGAGCTATTTGAACATCATCCTCTTCTTATTGGTACAGTGACTGTACTTTCCTTCCATCTTCTTTTGATGCTTTCTGGTTTGACCCTGTAAGTTAATGCACTGGACTGCAAGACCAATTTGACCTGCAATATTGGCAGTTCAAGCTCACCAGCCACTCCTTGGAAACCCTATACAGGATCTCTATGGATCAAAAATTACTTGATGGCACTTAACAACAATAACCCATCATTCAATATTTTGCACATAGAAAACTTCAATAAAGCTCTAATTCTTTCAACTTGAGAAATGCAGAGCTTGTTCTTCCCTGTTTGTTTTTCTATCTCCAGGTCTTTGTACAAGTTGTTATAATTTGATTTTGTCTTGTCTTGCTGCCCTTTACTTCCTCATATTTTCCACTTGCTTTATCATCTGTACACTGGACAGGAAGTTTCATAGTCTCTTCTGAAATCCATTTTGGTCTTTTCTTTCTTTCTAATCTTCTTATTGATTTTTTGCTTTCATCATATATGATGTTATTGATGTCATCCCACAGCTCTTTTGATCTTCAGTCATTTGTGTCTAATGCATTATATCTGTTCCTGAGATGATTTTCAGATTCAGATGGGATATGGGTCAAATTTTGGCTCTCCTTGATTTGCTTTTATTTTCTTCAGAAACTGCACATAGGAGCAATTTATAGTCTGTTCCACAATCACCTGTCCCTGATCTGGTTTGTCTGATGATATGCTTTTCCACTGTCTCTTCTTACAGATCTAGTCAGATTAATTTCTGTGTATGACATTTGGTGAGGTCCATATATTCAATTATTATTTATGTTGTTTAAAATAGGAACTATTAGTCTTAAGAAAATTCTGTCATATGAGCTCCAACATTGTTTCTTTCACCAAGGCCATACTTTCTTTTTTCCCAACTTTTGCATTCCTATCAATAGTAAATTTCAATTCATCTTGATGGCATGTCTGATCAATGTAAGACTGTAGAAGATGGTAGAATTCTTCAGTTTCATCATCACTGACTTTAGAGGTTGCTGTGTATATTTAAATAGTAGCTTATTAACTGGTCTTTCTTGAAGGCATATTGTTATTATCCTCTCACAGACAGCAGTGTGTTTTAACATTAATCTTGAAATTTTCTTTTTGATAGTGAAAAATGCAACTCCTCTTCAATTTATCATACCCAACATAACAAACTATATGATGCTTATTTTCAAAATGGACAATATCCGTTCATTTCATCTTGCTAATGCCTAGGATATTTATTTTTGTGTATTCCATTATATGTTAGACAACTTCCAATTTTCCTAGAGTCAAAATCCATACATCCCATGTTCCAATTATTAGTAGATGTGTACATCTGTTTCTCCTCATTTTGAGTTGTTTCCCATCACAGTCAACTCTGCTTTGAGTAGGCAGCTCTTCCCTGGTAGTGTTTTGAGTGCCTTCGAATGTGAAGGGCTCCTCTCTGGCACAGATAGTATTCTGGTGCTCTTCATCCTGTTTTAATATTCAATATTCTGCTGCTATCTGATACTGTTGCACTGCTATTCATAAGGTTTTCAGTTTCTGACACAATTCCACTGCTATTTATGAGTGGCTAAATATTCAGAAGTTGTCTGCATTTCCTTTTTCACTGTCTGTCTTAGTTTGTGTGTGTACACACATGATATTTAAAATACTGGTCGCATAACTTCCAAAATCACAGCTAAACACAAATCACCACAGTAAAACAAACTGACAAATGATTGGTAGGTATACACAATT
The DNA here is from genome assembly GCF_000296735.1 of Chrysochloris asiatica. Lineage (NCBI taxonomy): Eukaryota > Metazoa > Chordata > Mammalia > Afrosoricida > Chrysochloridae > Chrysochloris > Chrysochloris asiatica. The sequence continues at coordinate 4,615,790 of NW_006408529.1, forward strand.
TATCTTGAAAAAATCAAGATTGTAGATTTAAATTGCATAATTTTAGTGGAAATGGGTGATGTAACTGGATATTAAAAAGATCAAAGAAATGATAGAGGCAAAGTTGGTTTTTGGGTATTCCATTATACTTTAGACAACTTCCAATTTTCTTAGATTCATACTTCTTACATCCTATGCCTGGTGTGGCACTGTGAGTTAATGCGCCAGATTGCAAAGCCATTTGAGCTGCAAGGTCAGCAGTTCAAGCTCACCAGCTGCTCCTTGGAAACCATAATCAAGGTCACTATGGGTCAGAACTGACTCAACGGCACTTAACAAAAACACCTATTTAATATCTGATAACATGTTTCTCTTATAATTATATATATACTTATATAGTTGTTTTTCGTGAAGTGCTGCCAAGTCGGTTCTGACCCATAGCAACCCTGTATAGGGATCTTGAACTGCCCACCATTAGATGCTTTATATATACAGTTATATTGTATATATATTTTCCAATACATATATATTGTTGTTTGTTGTTGTTAAGTGCTGTCAAGTTGGTTCCAACCCATGGAGACCCTGTATAGGGTTTCTGAGAAGTGACTGGTGAGCTTGAACTGCCAACTTTGCAGTCCAGTGCATTAACCTACATACAGCACCACACCAGGATATATATATATATATATATATATATATATATAATCTCATTGTATATATATTACAATTTATATATGTACAATTATGAAGATCATATTATTATCACTTTACATCTGCCTTTTCTTATACTACCATTTTTTCTAATATCTATTCATATCACCTACTCCCACTAAAACTGTGTTAATTTAAATAATAGTATCAAGCAATCTTAATTTTTCTATATTTTAGTGAAAGTGTCATGAATTTTAGCATTAATCACAACTCAGCTTTGATTTGCTCCACATCTAATTTTACACTAAATAACTTGAAAGGCAACATAATATTAGTGTTCTAAGCACTCGATCGAGAACCTGTCTCATCTCAGACACTTTTTTGTGTATCCTTGGTCAGTGTTAAATCCCATTGTGGAACAAGAATTTGATAATCTTAATATAACAGTATCAGTGAATATATATATAACAATTGTCATAAAATTGAATCCATAAGAGGAATCAGACTCAGATAAACTAAAAAAGCAAATAAATAAAACCTACCAATTATAGTTAATTCCTTTTTACTGTAGTAGTCCTTACATAGCACGTAGATATACTCTATATTTTCAATAAACTTTGAGCAACTTCACATTGACACAAGAAATAATTATGGATAAGACATCAAAATGAAGTTGAAAGCAATTTTATTTCATTTGGATCTATTGTGATGCCACCCATTTCATTTCTAACTCATCCTCTAATATTCTTTCATTAATTACACTATTTTATTTCTTTGTTAGATTTGTTAGGGACTTGTCAATTTAATGAATCTTTTCAAGGAATCAATTTTTACTTTTGTTGATTCTTTCTACCATTTCTCGCTTTTCTATTTCATTTATTTCTACTATAATCTTTAGTATTTATTTTCATATGATGACTGTGGTCTTACTATGCTGCAATACATATATATATATATATCCAGGGCTGTATTGTTTCATCATAATTATTCAGTGTATATACTGATCAAATAATCTGTGAAACTGGGTTATCTGTAAATGAACATTGCATCAGCATTGAAGGAAGATTAATTTAAAATTTTGAGATATGCATATGATGAACCATGCTTGCTGCAAGTGAAGAGAACTTAAACTAATTACTGATCAAGACCAGAGATTACATTCTTCAGCATGAATTGTACCTCAATGTAAAGAAAATGAACATCCTCACAACTGGACCAATATGTAGCATCATGATAAACAGAAAATAAATTGAAGTTGTCAATGGCTTCATTTTCCTTGAATCCACAATAAACTCTCAGGGAAGCAGTAGTCAAGAACTCAAACAAGGTTTTGCATTAAGAAAACCTTCAGCAAAAAGCTCTTTAGAGTGTTAAAATGTAAAGATATCAGTTTGAGAACTAAGGTGCACCTAACCAAAGCCATTATATTTACAATCACCTCCTATGCATGTTAAAATTGGACAACGATTAATGAAGATGAGAGAAGAATCAGATTATTTTCTGATATCCATCTTTTTTTCCTTCTTATCTTTATAATTACATTTTTTTTTTTAATGTATTGCATTCTTTGTTTCATCCCACAACTCATCTGGTCTTCTGTCATTAGCATTCAATGTGCAAATTTATTATTGAGATAATTTCTTAATTTGGAAATTATCAAAAATGAAATGGAATGCATAATAAATATCTATCTTACGCATTAGTGAGCTGAAATGTACTGATATTGGCCATTTTGAATCGGATAAACACATGGCTACTAATCTGAGTATGACTATTTGAGGTAACTTGGTGTGGTATTTATCATGAAAGAGAACATTTCAAGATCTCTCCTAAATTACAGTGCTATCAGTGATAGAATAGTGTCCATCCTTTTAATGTGAAGACCAGTTAATACAAATATTCTTAAATTTTACACATCAACAATTGCTGCAAATGTGTGGGACTTGAAGATTTTTGATAGTTTCTGCTGCAGTTTGAACTTATTAAACATGCAATCAAAACACATTGATAATTTCTGGTAATCAGAATATAAGGTTGAAATTAAAAAAAAAAAAAAAAACATAGATTATTCATTGTAAATACCATTATTCAACAACATATATGGTGACCACACACTTAGACCTTATGTAACAGAATACCCAAGAACCAAATTTGCCATATATGTGAAAGACAATGATAATGCTCAATCTAATAAATCAGAACATGACCTGATGTTACTGTGGAACAGGTCATCAACTCCTATGCAAGTTCAAGTTGAAGCTGAAAAAAAATAAATAAAAATAAAACATTTCCATAAGAGTTGAAATAAAACCTTGTCCTGACTGTTTATATTGTGAAAGACTACAAATCACACAAAATGTAGAAAGCTCTATAAGGGTCCTTTCCTTTGCTATAGTAATTATTCATATGTTGAAACCTGTATTGTATTCAGTATAGATATTCTTATAGAGTGATAAGAACAGGCTTCTTCATTGAGAATAAAGAGAAGTAACTCTGAAGACAATGTGCCTTTACCTTTATATACTATTCGGTCAGCAGCATAAGCTATACTAGCATCCATATGGTCAATCCAGGAAATTGGTCCACATCTGGTGTTCCTAAACCTAGTTTTCAGACTTTGCTTATTATTAGCTTTTCCCCCTATAGCAATCCAATTCTCACCTATTCCTCTTCTCAGGACTTCCTTATTGATGAGGTTGGCTTGTTTCTGCTGAGACAGGCTATATACAGAGAGTGATTTGAGATCCTTTTCCTATTCTACCTGCCTAACAAACTGACATATTCTTCATGAATATTGTTCTCAAAGCAAGCCATTATTTCTACTACTCTTGAAGAATAGATGAATATTATGTCAAATTCTGTCAAAATAGTGTAGAAAATAAGCTAAAGTAAGAATGGCATTGCATCATATGAGCATTAATATAAAATCAAAGATTTTTAACATAATTGAAATAAAATAAAGATTTTTAATTAAAGGTAAAAAAAAATAACTTTTCAATTGCATGAAATCCATATGCTAATTTTTACTCAATAGTACTCAAGCAGGATTTGACACAATATTCTTTGTTCTTCCAGAGAAAACTTGATCTTTCTAAAGTAATATTTATAAAGTATATGTGATTAAAATATGAGAAGGAAATGGATAAATGAAAAATATTATAATAAATCAATAATTTTATTTCACATATTGTTTTATAAATACAGATAGTTATTTTATAGAATTATATTGATAATGACAGGTAATAATTCTCAACTCTCACTACACAAATTCCATATGCTTGTAAAATTTAGAGATTGACTACTTAACTAGGTATTATATAAGAGATCCAAAGATTGTCTCTGAGTTGTTTATTTCTGAAGAGCAAGTTAGGAGCCAATAAGGCCAGAAAACTCAATAGTGCCAAGCTCAAATTTTTAAAAATCCAATTGCTGTACAAACAAAAATATTTAAATGGAAGATTCCTGATTTGCATACCCCATGAAATTGTACTTGACATATGTAGTTATTGTATTTAAGTAGATTCTGATTCATAGTGACCCTAAGCATAACAAAACAAAACATTGCCCATTTCTGCCCCTTCTCACAACTGCTGCTACTTTGAGCCCATTGCTGCTGCATCTGTTTCAATCCATCTCTACAAAGAACTTTTCTCTTTTTTGCCTTTCTCTTTATTTTACCAAGCATAATGTCCTTCTCCAGGTACTGACTCTTCCTGATAGCATTTCCAAAGCATGACAGATGAAGCCGAATCACCCTGGCTTCCAATGAGCATCCTGGATGCACTTCTTCCAAAAAGTTTGGTTTTCTGGCACTATATGTTATTTATTTATTTATTTATTTATTTATTTATTTATTTATTTATTTATTTATTTATTTATTTATTTATTTATTTCACTACAAATACCTGTCTTATGGTTGGTTTGTTTTTTTTTAGTACATGTTACTTTAAACATTCTTCTCTAACACCATAATTCAAGTGCATCAATTCTTCCATGGTTCTCCTTATTCATTACCTAACTTTCACATGCATATCATCTGCATATAACTGGTTATTAATGAGTCTTCTTACAATCCCTATGCCATGTTTTCCTTCATATAATCAGGTTTTTCAGATTACTTGCTCAACAAACAAATTGAATAAGGACACCACCTTGATTCACACCTTTCCTGATTTTAAACTATTCAGCATTCCCTCTTTCTGTTTGAAAATTGCCTCAAGTGTTGCATCAGCTTGTTGGAAAATTTCAATTTGCGTTACCTTATCCTGGAGCCTTATTTTTCACTAATGTCTTTACTGCAGCTAAGACTTCTTTCAGTCCATTAGTTATTGATCATACGTTACTTCTTGAAGTGGTTGAACACTGACTGTTTCTTTTTGGTACAATGACTTTGCATATCCCTTCCATCTTTGTTTGATTGTTTCGGCACCATTCAATATTTGCCCATGGAGACCTTCAAAATTACAGATGGATACTTGAATTTTTATTCAGTTTTTCAGCCTGAGAAATTCGAGCATGTTCTTCCCTTTTGGTTTTCTAACACCAGGTCTTTGCAGATTTAATTATAATAACTAACTTAGTCTTCTTGGGCTTTTATTTTGTAATTTCTTATTCATCTCTTTTACATCCTTTTTCATTTGCTACTTCTCTATGTTCAAGAGCAAGTTATAAGACACTCTTATAACATATATTTTGGAATATTCTTTATTTTATGTCCCCTTTTTTTACAGGACAGATTATCAGTTTTACATTCAACAAGTCATATACTTTGTTTCATTACAATGATTATAATCCATTCTATGTACCTTTTGTTAGCAGTATTTCTCTCTATTCATCTTAGCTCTTTCTTTTTTTCTTTTAACACTAGGAATATATAATAATTCAAACTACCAAAGAGCATATTTGCAAGCCTACCTCCTGGCTGCCAGCTCTCAGTCCTTCTCTTTCCATGAATCCAGAGTCCTTAGCAGCTCCCTCTCTCCATGTCCCCATTTCTGCCTCCATCTCTAGTGTCGCTGCTTCTCTGGATAGGGTCCTACATTCCACTTGTACTCTTCTCCCTTGATGGTCCTAGGGTTCTCTCTCACATGGCTGTAAAATTAACTACTCACCCATTTATGTTACAAAACTTCTACCTTTACAATTGTAAAAGTAGCAAATAGTCATGATAATAATCACTCACTATTGAATCATAAGAATCTTATCCCCATCTCCTTTCAGCAGACCCATCTAGACAAGATGAAAACTATTCAGTGGGGACTCTATCTTCCCACACACACTCTTAAACTAAACGTCTTGAAAATTTGTAATCCAGTCACTTCATGCCTTTATCACCCCCTCATTTTAGGTAGCCAATGCCTAAGTTGCCTGCCCCTATCTACCCTGTATACAAAGGAGATAGCATTGATATTTGATGTGAAGACTCCTTCCTTCTCTTTTGGTATTTTAAGCTGCTACCTCCATGAATATATGTCAACTTCAGCAAATTGTAGCATTTTACCCTCATTTCGGTTATCAAAAATTGCTTGATTTTTGTTTGTTTGTTTATTGTTTTTAAAATTTTTTCCCCTAGTCAAGTTCTTATTATCAGAACCATCCAGGCTAGGTCAAATGGGTACTCTCTGGAAATCTGGGTGTTCTAGTGTGTCTCCCTTCAATTCATATCAGCTGGATGTTTCAGCCTCAGCTCTAGCTCTCTGTGGCTATGTCCTTGTCCTTGAGCTCAGGTGTCCCCAGGTCTTGCCACACTTTGAACCAACCAGCCCATCCTCTTCTTTCTCTCTTCTGCAGGTCAATGGGAGTCTGTGGAACATGGTTGAACTCAACCCATTCCGTCATTGCTGCCTTTGCCCTCTTCACTCACTGATAGACCAATGTGGTTGCCAGTAAGCTGATATGCCTGCTCATGTGTTCCCTTAGAGTATCATTCTTAGAGGGGGGTTTGTCCTGAAGGAACATGATTTCTTGTCTTGATGGCTTCCTGGTGAACAACTTGCTTATTCTTGTAGTAGCCAATCATACTGCCATTTTTGGGATTTTCCTGCTGATCCTTTCTTTGAAGATGCTTCTTCTGTTGCTCTAGCTGCCCCAGGCTGGTCGGCTTGTCATTTCTAGTGGGAATATCCCACCTCATAAGATTCTGGAAGGGGCTCAGGATTCCACCTAAGGTCCTATACACTGCAAAGGCTCCACAAGAGGCCTATTTCACTGGGCTAGTTCTAGAGACCCCTTTTCGGTATTTCAATCAGTTATAGGCTGAAGACTAGCTTACGCTTTCTGTAATCACGTTTCCCTACATTCCTTTCTATCCCACTAAAGTGTGTATTTCAAAATAATAGGCAAGGGAAACCAATATTCATAAGACAGTCAAGTATCTTAGTATTATTACCCCTCCTCAGACTATGCCTCAATCCCTATATCACAGATTCCTGTTGTTCTAAAGTTGAGCATGCATCACTATTTATCTCTGTTCCATTAAACCCAAGCAAACCTGTCTCAGTATTCCCCTATATACCTTGTTCTTCCACCCCTCCCCCTTTTGTGTATTGCCCTCCCCTACACCCGAACTGTGATGTGTCTGCCTCCTACCCTGTGTTCTACTACAACCTCCCTTAACCTCCCTCCAATTCACCCCCACACTCCCACTGGTAACCAACAAAGAGTTTTGCTTTGTTTTGTTTCCTTTTAATATGTGCATCTTTTCTTAAGCTTTTACAATAATGGTCTTATGCAATATTTGTCATTTTGTGACTGACTAATTTCACTCAACATAATGTCCTCAAGTTTCATCCATGTTATGTGGTGGCTTACAGCTTCCTTGTTATTCTTCAAAGTAGCATAATATTTCATTGTGTGTATGTACCAAAGTATATTTATCCATTCTTCCACAGATGGGCACTGATGTTGTCTCCATCTTTTATTGTGTATAGTGCTGCTCTGAACATTGGTGTGCATATATCTACTCGTGTTATGGCTAGTATTTCTTTCTTTCTTTCTTTCTTTCTTTCTTTCTTTCTTTCTTTCTTTCTTTCTTTCTTTCTTTCTTTCAAGTTTTAATCAAGAAGTTTATTTAAACAACGAGACACTTGACTTCAAGGGAAAATTGTCAAGTATTCATTTCTTTTAGAGTAATTTACCCCTACTTAAAAACAGTTGTTTGAACAGAGCATAGGAACACTGAATGGTTTCAAATTTAAAAAGGTGTGTGACAAGGGTGTATTCTTTCACCATACTTATTCAGTTGTATAGCTGGTTGGTTGGTTATGTACCGTGGAGTCGGGTCCGACTCAGAGTGACCCTGTACAGGGTTTACAAGGCTGTAAATCTTTACAGGAGCAGAAAGCCTCATCTTTCTCTCATGGAACAGATGGTAGTTTCAAACTGCTGACCTTGCGGTTCACAGCCAGATTGTGCTACCAGAGCTCTTTATGCATGCTGAATAAATAATCAGAGAAGCTGGGTTCTATGAAGAAAAACATGGCATCAGGTTTGGAAGAAGACTCAGGAGGGACCAGTCGCTGGAGAAGATGTTTGGCAAGGTGGAGGTTCAGAGAAAAAGAGGAAGACCCCCAACAAAATGGATTGGCCAAGTGGCAGCATCAATGGACTCAAGCATGGCAACAGAAGTTAGGCTGACCCAGGATCAGGCAGTGTTTTGTTTTGCTGTGCATAAGGTTGCTATGGTTTGGTACCAACTTGATGGCACCTACCAACAACAAAGACAGATTGCCCTACTATGTAATAACTACATACAAAAAAGTTATAAAATTGTCCTTGGGTTTACAATGATAAATGAAAATTTTAAATTTCTCCAATTGAAAAAGTTATGCAAGGAATTTCTATATTGTTGTTTTTGTTAAACAGTGAGAAAAAAATAGCTTACTGGAGTATAAAGATAAGAGCTGAATAAGCATGCCACTAATGGAGAAAGGGAGGGAGTGTTCATAGGGCCAGTATTTTCAATCTTTTGCATATCAATTTCTAGTTTTTCAGCACCATCTGTTGAAGAAACTATCTCCTCCCCATGAAGTATATTTAAGCCCATTGTCTACGATCAGTTGGCTTTACGTGGATGCATTAATTTATGTATTCTCGATGCTGTTCCATTAATCTATGTATCTTTCATTTTACCAAAACCATGCTGTTTTGACCATTGTAGCCATGTAGTAAAATTTGAAATCTGGGAGTGAGAGGCTTCCAACCTTATTCTTCTTCTTAAGCAGGGTTTTGCTTATCCTGGGTCTATTTCCTTTCCATATAAAGTTTGTAATTGTTTTTCCCATGTCTTTGAAGAATGTCATTGGAATCACGATTGAGATTGTTTTATATATGTAGATTGCTTTGGGCAGTATTGACATTTTCACAATGTTAAGTCTTCCTATCTAGGAGCATGGTGCATTCTTCCATTTTTGTAAGTCTCTTTTGGTTTCTTGCAATAGTGTTTTGTATTTATCTTTGTATAAGTCCTTTGTTTCT
>NW_006408529.1:4627045-4629063 GCF_000296735.1 Chrysochloris asiatica
TAATGGACTCAAGTGTGGCAGTAGTAGTGAGGTTGGCCCAGGATCGGACATTGTTTCGTTCTGCTGTGCATGGGGTCACTATGAGTCAGTTCCGACTCGATGGCACCTGACAACAACAACAACAACAATTGTTGTACATGCTGTGTTAATTTTAGTTCTTTCTTCTTTTTGGATGTGTTTATTGCAATAAATTGTCGTCTCAGCACAGATTTCGTCATGTCCCAAAGATTTTGGTATGTTGTATTTTCATTCTCATTAATTCTAGAAACTTTGCAAATTCACATTTAATTTCTTCTACTACCCAGTCGCTTTTCAGCAGGGTGTTATTCAGTTTCCATATATTTGACTTGATTTCCTTGGTATTCCTATTGTTGATTTCTAATTTGATAGCATTAAGATCTGAGAAGATGCTTTGTAGTATTTTGATATTTGTAAATTTATGAAGATTTGTTTTGTGGCCTAAAACTTGGTCTATTCTGGAGAATGTTCCATGTGCACTTGAAAAGAATGTGTATTGTGTTTTTGTTGGGTTGAATGCTCTGTACACATCTATGAGGTCCAGTTGGCTGATTATGTTGTATAGTTCTTCTCTGTCTTTGTCAAGTTTCTTTCTGGTTGTTCTATCCATTTTTGAAAGTGGTGTACTAAAATCACCCACTATTATTGTGGATTCTTCTATTTCTTTCTTCAAGTCTATTAGAGTTTGTTTTATATATTTTGGCACTATTTCATTGGGAACATAGATATTTAATATGATTTTTTCATCTTGTTGTATTGTCCCTTTAATCACAATATAATGTCCATCTTTATCTATTATGCTGGTTTTTCCTTAAAGTTTATTTTATCTGAGATTACTACTGCCACTTCTGTTCACTTTTTATTGCCATTGGCTTGGTATATTTTTTCCCATCCTTTAACTTTTAATCTGTTTTTGTCTCTGTGTGTGAGATGTGTCTCTTGTAGACAGCATATTGAAGGATCTTGTTTTCTTATCCATTCTGTCACCTTACTGTCTCTTTACCGGTGTATTTAATCCATTTACATTCAGTGTAATTATTGATAGGTATTGATTAATTACTGTCATTACATTTTTTTGGTGTTGCTGCTTCTTTGTTATGTTCATCTTTCTTTGTAGAATTCATGATTTTTGCATTCTTTCTTGTAAGTTTCCTCATAGCTTTAATGTTTTCGTATTCTTCTTGGATTTTCATTCTCTTGGTATGTTGTGAAGTGTTAATTTTCATTGATGTTGCCTATAGTCCATTAACTTTTCTGACCATTTATTGCAGCCTATTTTATCCTGTAATCGACCTGACCTTCTCCCTATCTGGATCTCTTTTCCTATGTGTTTACCTTCTTTTACATTATACTTGTTTTGGTCATAGACTGACCTTCCAGAGTCTCTGAGTTTGTTCTTATAGTTTTGTTTTGTTACCAATTCTTCTTTCTGTTGCCTTAATTCAGGGGGGTGCTGCCACGTATGTCAATCTCTGGTTGTTGTCTCTTCTTGTTGGTTCTCAGTCCACAGAACTCCCTTCAGAATGTTTTGTAGTGCGGGGTTGGCTTTGGTAAATTCCTATAGCTTCTCTTTATCCTGGAATGTTTTGATTACACCATCATATTTGATTGATAGCTTTGCTGGATAAAGGATTCTTGGTTGGCAGTTTTTTTCTTTCAGTGTTTTATATATGTCTCCCCATTGCCTTCTCGATTGCATGGTTCCTGCTGAGAGATCTGCACTTAATCTGACTGCCTGCCTTTGTGTGTGATCCTTCTGTTTTCTCTGGCTGCTTTCAGAAACGTCTCCTTATCTTTGAGTTTGGAGAGCTTGACTATGATATGTCTTGGTGATTTTCTTTTGGGGTCTGATCTTCTTGGAGTTCTTTGAGCTTCTTGTATGTTTATCTTTTCACTTTTCAGGATGTTGGAGAAATTTTCTTCCAGTAGCTCTTTGACTATTTCCTCTGTGGACTTGTGTGATTCTTCTTGTTCTGGAATGCCAATAATTCTTAAGTTAT
>NW_006408529.1:4630267-4637177 GCF_000296735.1 Chrysochloris asiatica
AGTCACTTCTGCCCTCCTCTCCTGTTGTTAGTCGCTGTCGAGTCAATTTCGACCCGTAGCGACCCTGTATAGGGTTTCCGAGGAGCGGCTGGTGAGCCTGAACCACGGACCCTGCAGCTCAAAAGGCCCTGCAGTGTGGTGCCCCAACCCACAATGCCATCCAGGACTCCTCTCAAACCAGTGAAAAACAGCAGACCCAAATAGGACATACATCCCACATCTCTGCTTGGACTGAGTGTGCAGGTTCCCAAGGAGCAGCTGGTAAGCGTGAACCACCAACCTTGCAGTTCAAAAGCCTCTGAAGTGTGGCACCCCAACCCACAGAGCCACAACAGGACTCCTGCCAAACCAGCAAAAAAAGTCAGGCCCAAATAGGACGCACATCCTCCTCTCAGCTTGGGCTGAGTTTGCGGGCCCCCGAGGAGTGGCTGGTGAGCTTGAACCACCGACCTTGCAGTTCAAAAGGCTCTGAAATGTGGCGCCTCAACCCATAGAGCCACACCAAGACTCCTGTCAAATCAGTGAAAAAAAGCAGACCCAAATAGGATGCACATCCGTGTCTCAGCCTGGGCTGAGGTACAGGGTCCAGGCAGAAGAAACCACCAGAGGTGAGGGTGGGTCCCGGCCACTCAGCCAAGCCCTTCCTCTACCCACCCGAATGGATGTGGGCAAACAGTGAGTGCCCCAATTACTCAACACAAAAGAAAAAAATATAATCGGAATCACGCAAAACTGGCAAAGTATATTGTGCACCTTTCTTTTTTCCAAGGTTCCTGCAGCATGTTTCCATGGCATCTCTTTGGCCGCTATTTTGTCCTGCCACTTGGTCTCATTCAGGATGTTGGCTCAGGCCTCAGAGTCCGGTCGGCAGATTCAAAAGTACACCATATTTTACTTCAGCTCCAAATTCTACAGGCTATAAGCCTTCAAACCTTTAAACTATTCCTATCTCAGTGGGTCTGAGTTTTGGAGCTCTGTCCTGCCTCTTTTTTGCCTGGAATTCTGAGTTACTGCTGATGGCGACCTTCACTACACATCCACCTTAGCTGCCATCAAGTCCCACCTCTAATGTATTATTTTTTGATGTGTTGTTTAATTCTGTTAGCTAGGATTTTGTTGAAAATTTTTGAATCTATGTTCATGAAAGATATTGGTCTATAATTTTCTTTCTTAGAAATGTCTTTCCCTGGTTTTGGTATGAGGCTTATGCTTACTTCATAGAAAGTATTAGGAAGTTTTCCATCCTATTCTATATTCTGGAATAATTTGTGTAGAATTGGTGACAGCTATTCCTTCAATGTTCGGTAAAACTTACCAGTGAAGTCATTTGTACCTTGACTTTTTTGGTTGAGAGTTTTTTGATGACTTTATCAATTTCTTCCTTTGTTATAGGTCTGTTCAAGTTTTCTACTTTATTCTGTGTATGTCGGGGACCGGCCTCGACAAGGGGGTTCGGTTCACGAAGGAGGAAGATCTGGCGGTGACAGAGATAGAGAAAAAATACACCCAAAGACACAACAAGAGAGACAAGAAGGCACCCCGAAACCAGAGTGGATGCGTAACTGGCATCAGACAGATCCTGCATTGTAAATATTTTGGCTATGCATGCCATTTGCACACCTTGCCAATGGCAATGCCTGCCCATACTGCAAGCTGCAATGCTTGTGGGCTTCGATCTGCACCCCAGTTTTATTTCGGGGAGGAGTTTTACACAAAGGAAGGTGGGGTTTGTTAAGACGGGGTACAGAAGTGAAATGTGATTAATCGTTCAACACAGGACACAAGGATTTACAGGTACAAATTCTAAAACATACATCACAAATTGTCTTGATAATCTAACATCCTTAATTTTCCAGAAACTCAAGCAAATTATTATATGGTACTTTTCAGGTTCTAATCCCAGGTCAGCAACTCGGTTTCTCAAGCCTAATTAACATACCTATTGCACCTAATCTTGAATGGGAACAAGGTGAAAAGAATTGAAAGGAGTCCCGCTGTGTCAGCTGGCTGGCCGAGATTTGCAAGAGAAAGCAAGACACCTAGCTTAGTGGTTTTGCACCTGGAGGCTATCCTAAAAGGCAGACACCTATTATTCTCAGGACAAAACCCCAGACTTCACTTTGCCAATCCACTTTGGGTGAATTCCTTGGGGGAAACTTGTTTTTGGAACTTATTACAGCCTCGGCTTTAGGAGCAGTTTTTTGTTTTAATATTTGTCCATGGGTATCAATGGCTTATGTATTAAGTTAATATCAAAAATAACTAAATAATTTGATAAAGAACAGTTTGGACGAGCTTGCCCGTGGCCAGGGTTTGTTACTCAGAGAGATTTGTTCCCAGAACACCTTAAGCACTGCCAACACAGTGGAGACATTGAGAAGCACGTAAGAAACTATTTTCTCAGAAGCCACAATTACAGGGGTTAGAAGCATAGAATGAATTAATAGGACTAAAGAGAATTATACAGAGCTATCCCCACAGTGAGTTCGTAAAAGCCAATGAACCTGGGACATCCGGAGGTTACTTCCTTGAGCCCACAGGATCTCTGGCCAGCAAGTCTGAGTGCAGCCACGTGCTGGATTTTCATCCATGACACTGGTCCTCAACACCCCAATACCTGCAGTCTGCAACATGTATAAGTTTAGGTAGGTCGTGCTTTTCTAAAAATGCATTCATCTCCTCTACGTTTTCAAATTTATTGGAGTACAAATTTTCATAATATTCTCTTATTATCCTTTCTATTTATATTGGTTCTTTTGTGACATCACCCATGTGGTTTTTATGCATGTTATTTGTGTCTTCTCCCTCTTTTCTTTTGTTAGGTTTGTCAAAGGTTTGTTTATTTTATGAATTCTTTCAAAGAACCAGCTTTTTGTCTTGTTGATTCTTTGTATAGTTTTTCTTTTGTCTATCTTGTTTATTTCTGCTCTAATCTTTATTATTCCCTTTTTTTTCTGTTGACTATAAGTTTACTTTGCTGGGTCTGTTTCTAGTTGCTGGAGATGTTGTGTTCATGTGTTGATTTTGGTTCTTTCTTCTTTTTGGATGTGTACATTTATTGCAATAAACTCAACTCTTATCTCTGCTTTTGTTGTTTCCTAAAGATTATGGTATGTTTTGTCAATTATGGTTGTGTTTTCATACTCATTTGTTTCTACTACCTAGTCACTTTCCAGCAGGGTGTTATTCAGTTTCCATATATTTGACTTTATTTTCTTGGTCTTCCTATTGTTGATTTATAATTTCATAGCATTGTGGTCTGAGAAGATGGTTTGTAATGTTTGTAAATTAATGGAGGCTTGTTTTGTGGCCTAACACATGGTCTATTCAGGAAAATGTTCCATGTGCACTGGAAAAGAACTTATATTTTGCTGTTGTTGGGTTGAATCTATGTACACATCTATGAGTTTCAGTAATCTGATTGTGTTGTCTAGTTCATCTTTGTCAAATATCTTTCTGGTTATTCTTTTCCTTTTCCAAAGAAGTGTATTAAAATCTCCCACTATTATTGTAGATTTGTCTATTTCTTTCTTCAATTCTATTCAAGTTTGCTTTATGTATTTTTGAGCACTTTCATTGGACCATAGATATTTGTTATGTTTATGTCATCTTGCTCAATTGTCACTTTAAACATGAGATAATGTCCATCTTTATCTATTATGCTGGGGTTTGCCTTAAAATTTATATTATCGGAGATTGGTATTGCCACTCCTTTTCGATTTGGATTGCAATTAGATTGGTATATTTTTTTCCATCCTTTGACTTTTAGTCTGTTTATATCTTTGTGTGTAAGGTGTATCTCTTGGAGGATCTTGTATTCTTATCCATTATGTCAATCCCAGTCTCTTAACTGCTGCATTTAACCCATTCACATTCACTGTAATTATCAATTTTTGTTGTTGTTAAGTGCTGTTCAGTGGATCCTGAACCATAGCGACCCTGTGTAGGGTTTCTGAAGAGCAGCTGTTAGCTTAAACCACCAATCTTGCAGTTCAAAAGGCTTTGCAGTCTGGCGCATTAAACCACAGCACCACACCAGAACTATGGATTAATCGCTATTATTATGTTTGCTATATTGTGGTGCTGCTGCTTGCTTTGTTCTGCATGTCTCCCTGTACTGAGTTCATGTTGTTTGTGTTCTTTCTTGTCAGTTTCTTCATAGTTTTAATGTTTCCATATTCTGCTTGGATTTTAATTTTCTTTGTATGTTGTGAAGTATTAATTTAAATTCTATTAACTTTTCCCCCCCTTAATGATGGTCTATTTTATCCTGTACTCTACCTGACCTTCTCACCACCTGAATCTCTGGTCATATGTGTTTATGTTCTTTCACATTGTAATGGTTTTGATCATAGACTGACCTCCCAGATCCTCTGAATTCATTCTTATAGGTTTGTTCTGTTCTCAACTCTTCCATTTTTCAGTTGAATTACTTGTGGTGATGCCATTTATGTTAATCTCTGGTTATTGTTTGTTCTTGTTGGTTCTCCATCCATAGAACTCTCTTTAAGATGCTTTATGGCACAGGTTTGTCTTTGGCAGAATCCCTTAGCCTCTGTTTATCCTGGAATATTTTAATTACACAATTGTATTTGACTGACAGGTTTTCTGGGTAGAAGATTCTTGGTTGGCAGTTTTTTGTTTTTTTGTTTTTTTGTTTTTTTTTTCCTTTAAGGGTTTTATATATATCTCCCCATTGCCTTTTTACCTGCCTGGTTTCTGCTGAAAGATCTGAGCATAGTCTGATTTGCTGGCTTTTGTATATAACACTTCTCTTTCCCTAGCTGCTTTCAGGATTCTCTCCTTATCTTTGATTTTGGAGAACTCGATTATGATATGTCTTGGTGATTTTCTTTTGGGGTCTATCCTTACTGGAATTCATTGAGCTTCTTGAATGCTTAACTTTTAGCTTTTCAGGAAGTTGTGGTAATTTTCTTCTAGCAGTTCTTCAACTATCTCCTCTGTGGACTTGTGTGATTCCTCCTGCTCCAGAATGCCTATAATTCTTGTTATTCCTCTTCATGTTGTCCAACCTGAATCTTAGACCTTCTTCAGATTTTTTAAATCATTTTTTATCTGCTTGCTTATCTATCTTAGTAGTATTGAGAGATTTGTCTTCCAGCTAGCTAGTTCTGGTTTCCTTCCCTTCAATTCTACTCCTTTGCCTTTTCAGTGAATTGTCTATTTCTGTTATTTTATTATTAATCATTTGGACTTCTTTCTGTGGGTTTTGAATTGTTTCCAGTGCTGTAGCTCTTATTTGATTGTTCCTGTAACACTTTCCTGACTTCTTCCTTATTTTTTTCAACTCCTCTGTAAAATGTTTTGAGATGTTTCTTTATCATTTTTCTGAATCCCTTCTAAGGCCTTTCCAAATTCTTCCCCCATCCAATATTAAGTCTAGGTCTACCTCTAGCTCATTTGTCTCAGTCACTTTATCTTGTTTCTGGACTTGTCCAGAGATGGTCATCTTTTTCTTGAGCATATTCAGTAGTTAGCTGTGACAGTAATACTTAGAAGAATGTATGTTGATATTATACTTTCTGGTTGCCTATGGATAGATGTTATTAGGATATGGGTTTTCCTTTTCACTCTTCTTATTACTCAATTCAGAGTAACTGTTGCAGGTGTTGGCTGTCTAGCTGGTGTAGGGCAATTGGTATTGGTCCTTGCCTGGATGGTGGGATTTTATAAGTGTGATTGTAACTTAACTATATGACAGCATTTGCTGTCTCTTCCTGGGTAATATAGGTAGAAAAATAGGGGACCAAGAACAAAACAACAACAAAAAGATTGGATACTATAGTCTATAATTGCAGGAAAGAAGAAAAAAAAATCTGTAGCAAAATATAACTTTAATGCCCCTCTCTTGGTTTCTTGCCTCAAGGCCACCTGAGAAAATTCAAGATGCCAAGTTGGTCATTATGATGCAACTCAGTATTTAATTTCAACCTTGTTCTATTTAGTCTGTATCTCTCTGCTCCACAACCCCCATTCAGGCCTTTTTCTTAGTGATGAACAATTAAGGGCCGACTGTGGCAATTTTGTGCTGCCATTTGGTCTTAAGTGGAAACTTTCCTTGTAAATGTTGGGCCGATCTGTGGGCATGCATAGTAGAACCATTTGGGGGCAGGAGTGGTGTCCACTTACTCAAGCATCCCCTCTAGTCACCATAATGGAGTGCACAGACAGCGAGAGACCAATGAACAGATAAATATATATATCCACACCTTATCTTTGAGGTTCGGTCAAGCATCAGGTATCTGTGTTGGCTCTGATCCTTCTCCCACTCCATCTTGCCCAAGATAGCCACTCCAGGAGCTGCTGAATCTGGCAGATCTGAAAGCACTAGATTTCTTGCTTTTGCTACAAATTCCACTGTCTGTAAGGCTTCTAACTTTCTAAAAATTCCTTTATATGTAGTTCAGAGTTCTGAGACCATCCCTTGAACCTGCTACATCCAGCATCCTGTGTTATTGCTGACGGAGATCCTCCCTGCTCGTCTTCCTGATCTGTCATCAAGCTCTGCCTCCTTTCCTGTATTTTAAATGATGTTTTGCTTGATTCTTGTGTGATGTTCTTGATATCATCCCAATAGTCTTATGGTCTTCTTTCATTAGTGTCCAATAAATCAAATCTAGATCTATTCTTTACATGGTCACTAAATTTAGATGGGCTATATCCAAGTTGTATTGTGTTTCTTATGAATTTTTAAATTTTCTTCAGCTTCATTCTTAATTTACATATGGTCAATTTATGGTCTGTTCAAGTCTTCCCTGGGATTGTTTTAGTTGATGGCATTGAGCTTCTTTACTATCTTTTAGAATAGAAGTTGTTATTTTTGTCAGGTGCCATCAAGTCGGAACCGACTCATAGCGACCCCATCACAGCAGAATGAAACAATGTCCGA
>NW_006408529.1:4638723-4664980 GCF_000296735.1 Chrysochloris asiatica
AATTTTTTCTTCAGTTCCCCCAGCTTGAGAAATGCTGACCGTGTTCTTCCCTTCTGGTTTTCTAGCTCTAAATCTTTGCATATTTTATTATAGTATTTGGCTTTATCTTCTCGAGCTGATCTTTGAAATTTTCTGTTCAGCTCTTGGATCTCTTCAATTTTTCCTATAGAAGTAGTCAATTTTATTCCTTTGTATCCCATCTAGTGAGTTATTTGTATAGTTGGCTTTTATGTTGTTTAAATAGGATATTTGCAATGAGTGGGTTGTTGATCTTGAAAATCTATCATGTGATACCTAGCATTAGTTTTATCAATTGGGCCATATTTTCCAACTACTGATCTATTCTCATGGTTTACAACTTTTGCATTCTAATAATCATTCATTATCAAAGTATCTTGAATGCACACTTGATCAATTTCAAACTGAAGAAGTCAGTTGTTGTCATTATTAAGTGCTGTTGAGTTGATTCTGACTCATAGTGACCCTGTATATGGTTTCCAAATAGCAGCTGGTGTGTTTGAACTGTGTACTTTGTAACTCGAAGTCCAGTGCTGATTCTCTAGTACCACACCAGGAGTCTGAAGAGGTCAGTATAATTTCATCAACACTGGTTTTCAAGGTTTGTGCAAAATTTTAAAACACTATTAACTTGTCTTCCTTTTAGGCATATGATTATTATCCTATCATAGAAAACATTTTACTTCACGATAAATGTTGAAATGCTTTTTTTTTGGTAATGAATTTAGTGCTTTCCTCCGCAAGTTATCATCCCTGGCATATTGAACCATTGTTTTTGTTATTGTTAGATGGCAAAGAGTCAGTACCAAATCATAGAAACCCTATGTACAACAGAACATAATACTCCCCAGTCTTGGGGCAACCTCACAATTGTTGTCACACTTGAGCCCATTGATGCTGCCACTTTGCCAATTGATCTCACTAGGGGTCTTCCTCCTTTTCTCTCAGTCTCTACCTTACCAAACATGATATCCTTATCCAGTGACTGGTCCTTCCTAACAATATGTCTGATGTATGAGAGACGAAGTTTGGCCATCCTGGCCTCCAAAGAGCTCTATGGCTGTACTTCTTCAAACACAGACATGTTTTTTCTTTTGGTAGCCCATGGTAAATTCAATATTCTCCTCCAACACCATAACTCAAATTCATCGATTGATTCATTATGTCCAATACCAATCCATTTCAGCTCACTAATGCTTAGAGTATCGATGTTCATATGTTCCATTTCCTCTTTTGCTAAATTCTTCTTTCTCTTGATTTGTACTTTGAAACTGTTCTTATTTTGAGTTGTAACCCATCAACAATTGTAGGTCCCAAAACATTTGTTGCATTCACGTCATTATGATCAACTCTATTTTGATCATAATTTTTTGCATTCCAACCTAAGAGACTCATCTTCAGGCACTGTATCTAACAATGTACTGCTGTTATTCATAAGTTTTTCAATTTCTATTCAGAAATAGTCTACCTCTCCTCCTTCCTAGTCTGCCTTAGTCTGGAAGCTCTGTTGAAACCTATGTATCATGGATGATCTTGATGGTTTTTAACATAGCCCTAACACAGGTCCCATCATCATAGCATCAAGAGACCCACAACAGTAAGCCAAACTGACAGAAGAGTGGGTGTTAATAATAGATAATATAGTACTAAGGCCCCATGCTACTCCATTTTTTAGGAACTCTTTGACTCAAATACTTCCTATTTTCTTATTAAGGGACTTTGCTTAGACATATATGCTTTCCTTTGTTTCCTTTCCCTAATCTATTGGTCCTCTCTTTGCTTCCTTTTGCTATGTCTCATGGCTACAAGTACTTTTCCCAGAAAGTTTTTTCTCCGAAAAAATCTTTGTCCTCAATGAAAATCCTTTTTTCACCACTGTCATCATAAGGTTATAACTTTTATTTTGTTATGCTTCAAAATTCCTGAAACTCACTATACTGGATCACACCAACAACATCTTATGGATAGAAATTCTCTTTTGGAATGGCCCCAGTTTCATCAGATGCAACAAGTTGTTTCATTTGCTCAGTAAGAATGTTAAAAAAAATTCTTCATTCAATCCTTATAACACTATGTATTAACTGGTATTGGTGGTTATGTGCTGTGGAGTCAGTCCCGATTCACAGTGACCCTGTACAGGGTTTCTGAGGCTGTAAATCTTTACGGGAGCAGAAAGCCTTATCTTTCTCCCACAGAAGAGCTAGTAGTTTTGAGCTGCTGACCTTGCAGTTTGCAGCCCGAGTCATAACCACTACACTACCAGATGTAGCCTGAATAAAATAATTCTCCAGCAGCAAAACTTTCAAAAATAATGCTATGACTTGAATTCAAACTAATTTCACTCTTAAGTTAATTTATTTAAGAACTTTTTTTGTTGTTGTTATGATGTTTGACTGTTATAGAAGCAAATGACAGTAAATAATTTTCTGAAGTGCTCAATTAGCCAGCTTTAGAAAGTAACAAAGAGCTGAAATTTCTATCGTTGTTAATCAAAGTAGTAGACCCAAAGGTGAGGAATAAGTCAAACACAACCGAAGAAAATAACAACATTTTCAATAAGAACTTCTAGCTTTTCCCTAAACTCAATGCCTTTAAATTTTGTCAAGTTTAAACAAATAAGATTTGGTTTATGAAGAGTTTGTGTATAGGGCAAGATAGCCTGCATGTTCTTGAATTGAATATAGACTTTGTTATGATTTAATTTGAAATGAAACATGAAAACAAAACAAAACAAAACAAAAACAGAGAAGTCACACTTATATTCAGTATACTCAGTAAATACATTTGGTGATATTGAACATGAATCCTGGTTTAAGGCTGTGGAATAAAGCACTGGAATTCAAGGTTGGTTTCAATCACAAGGTCAGCGGTTCAAACTCACCAGTTGCTCCTTAGAAACCTTGTGTTATTGTTCTTAGTGGTCATTGAGTTGGTATTGACACATAGTGATCCTACGCACAACAAGTTGAAACAATGTTCAGTCCTTCATGTACTTCACCATCAGTGCTATATTTAAGTCCATTGCTGCTGCCACTGTGCCACTCCATCTCACTGGGGTTCTTCCACTTTTTCTCCAACCCTCTATTTTACCAAACATGATATCCTTCAAATGACTGATCTCTGCTGATAATATGTCCGAAGTAAGAGAGACAAAGTCTGACTATCCAGGTTTCCAAGGAGCATTCTGGTTGTACTGTTTTCCACTACAGATTGGTTTGTTGCTTTGGCAATCCATGGTACTTTCAATATTCTCCTCCAACAACACCACTCAAAAGCATCAATTCCTCTACGGTCTTCCTTATTCCCTGTCCAACTTTCACATGCACATGAGTCATTGAAAATACCATGACTTGAGTCAAGTGCATCTTAGTCCTCAAACTGACATCTTTGCTCTTGAATACTTTAAAGAGGTCTTATGCAGCAGATTGGCCAATGCAATATGTCATTTGATTTCTTGACAGATACTTCCATGAGTGTTGACTGATAATCCAAGCAAAATGAAGTCTTTGAAAACTTCAAACTTTCTCGATTTATATGGATGTTATTTATTATTCTAGTGGTAAGGAGTATTGTTTTCTTTACTTTGTTAGGTAACCAATAATGAAGGCTGTGGTCTTTGATCTTCATCAGTAGGTATTGTATGTCCTCTTCACTTTTCAACAAGCAAGATTGTATCATCTGCAAATGGCAGGTTGTTAATGAGTTTTCCTCCAAACTTGATGCCATGTTTTTCTTCATATAATCCAGTTTCTCAGATTATTTGTTTAGCATACAGATTGAATAAGTATGATGTAATAATACAACCCTGACGCCCACCTTTCCTAAAGTTAAATAATTCATTGTTCCCTTTTCTTTTTGAACAACTGTCTCTTGGTCTATGTACAGGTTTCTCATGAGCACAATTAAGTGTTCCAGAATACTTATTCTTCACAGTGTTGTCCACAGCTTGTCATTATCCATATAATTGATAATGTTTGTGTAGTCAATAAGATACAGGTAACCATCTTTCTGGTAGTCTCTGCTGTCAGTAAATATCCATCTATGTCAGCAATGATATTCCTCATTCCACATTGTCTTCTGATTCTGACTTGAACCTCAAGAAGATATCTGTTGATGCAAAGTTGCAGTCGTTTTTGTGTTATCTTTAGCAAAATTTTACTTGCATGCAATATTAATGCACTTGTCCCATGATTTTCCACATTCTTTTGTGTCACATCACTTTGGTATGGACACAGATAGGGAAATTATCAAGTTAGCTAATTTCCAAATTTCTTGGCATAGACAAGTTAGTGTCTTCAGTGCTGCATCAGTTTGTTGAAAAGTTTAAATTTCTATTCCATCAATTCCCAGTGCCCTATTCGTTACCAATCCTTCAATGCACCTTGGACTTATTTCTTCAATACCAATGGCTTTTGATCATGTATGATACTTCTTGAAATGGTTCGATAACAACCATCTCTTTTGGTACAGTAACTCTGTGTGTTAATTCTGTCTTCTTTTGATGCTTTCTGCATCTTTCAATATTTTGTCTTTTTGCTGTTGTTGCTGTTAAGTGCTGTCGAGTCAATTCCGACCCATAGTGACCCTGTATAGGATTTCCAAGTAGTGACTGGTGAGCTTGAACTACAGACCTTGCAGTTCAGATTTTGCAATCCAGCACATTAATTTACAGTGCCACACCAGGACTTGTTCAATATTGCAAGTTGAGGCTTGAGTTTGTTCTTCAGTTCCTCAACTTGAGAAATGCTGAATGTGTTCTTCCCTTTTGGATTTCTTACTCCACTTCTGTGTATATTTTGTAATAATATTTGTCTTCTCGAGCTAACCTTTGAAATTTTCTGGTCATCTATTTTACCTCCTTATTTCTTCCATTTGTTTTAGCATCTCTATATTGGAAAGCAATGTTTCAGAATCTCTTCCGACATCTACTTTTGTCTTTGCCTTCTTTCTTGTCTTTTTAATAACCTTTTGCATTCTTCCTGTTCAATGTTCTTGATGTTATTACACAACTTTTCTGGTGTCAGTCTTTAGTGTCTAATGAATCAAATGTATCATTCAGATGATCTCTAAATTCAGGTGCGATATATTCAAGAGCACAGTTTGGCCCTGTTGGACTTCTTTTAGTGTTCTTTAGCTTCAGCCTGCATTTGCGTATAAACAATTGATGGTTTGTCCCACATTCTACCCATGACCTTGTTTTGGCTGATGTTATAGAGTTTTTCCACTGTCCGTATCCACAGATGTAGTCTATGTAATTTCTGTGTGTTCCATCTGGTAAGATCCATGTGTATAACCAACCTTCGTTGTGTTTAAAAAAGGTATTTTCAATGAAAAATCATCAGTCTTACTAAATTCTGTTATGTGATCTCCAGCATCATTTCTATCACCAAGGCCATATTTTCCAAGTACTGATCCTTCCTCTTTATATCTAGCCTTTGTCTTCCAATTGCCAGTATTATCAACACATCTTGATTGCATGTTTGATCAATTTCAAACTGAAAAATCTGGTAGAATTCTGAAATTTCAACACTGTCTTTAGTGATTAATGCAAAATGATATTAACTGGTCTTCCTTGTGGATATATGGGCATTATCCGGTCCTCAACAGCATTTCACTCCAAGACAGATTTTGACATGTTCTTTTTGATGATGAATGTGACGCCATTCCTCTAAAATCTGTCATTCAAGGCATATTAAATGACATGGTTGTCAAATTCAAAATGGCCAATACCAGTGAATTTCAGCTCACTAATGTTTAAGATATTGATATGCTTTCTGTTTTATTTTTGACAAATTCCAATTTCTTAGATTCATGCTTCATATATTCCATGTTCTGATAATTAATGGATGTTTAGAGCAGTTTCTCTTCATTTTGAGTTGTGCTCCATCAGAATATGAGCATTCCAAAGACTTTACTCCATCTCCATTCGTGTAATCATGGTCAACTCTACTTAGAGGAGACAGATCATTTCTAGTCGTATTTTGAATGTCTTCCAACCTGATAAGCTCATTTTATGACACTATAAATTATAACATTGTGATGCTCTTCATCATATTTCAATATTCAGTATTCTGGACCTGATAGTATTCCAATGACATTTATAAGGTGTTCAGTGAGTTAACATTTAGAAATATTCCTTCTCTCCTTCCTAGTTTGTTTTCATCTGGAAGCTAAGCTGAGACTTGTTCACTTTTGGGGTCCTGCTGGTATTTAAAAAACAAAACAAAACAAACAAAAAAAAAAACAATGGCATGGCTTCCAGAATCACAGTAACATTCAAGCTACTACAGTACAATATTTTGACAAAGCTATTCCCAGAGCCACCATCTTGGGAGAGAACAAGTGGTGGGGGAAGGATCAGAACATCCACGAACACCTGACAGAACCAAGGAGTTACAGGTGTGGACATTCATTTTTTTGATATCTGTCCATTGTTCATTGGTCTCTCGTTGACTACAGCACCTTCATTCTGGTAACTAGAGGGGATACCTGAGTGAATGGAAACTCCAGCCCCACTCCTGGAGGGTTCTACTACGCATGCACACAGAACTCCTTGAAATTTAAAGTGACAGTTTCAATATAAAACCAAACGGCAACTACTCATCTGTCTGTCTTATGGTGGTGGCTTGTGAGTTACTGTGATTCTGAGGGTTACGCCACCTGTATTTTAAATAACCAGCAGGGTCACCCTTGGTGGACAGGTTTCAGATGAGCTTTTAGACAAAGACTGAGTAGGAAGAAAGGGTTACAAACTACTTCTGAATCTTTAGTCACTGAAAACCTTATGAGTAGCTGAGAAACACTCTCAGATACAGTGCCGGAAAATGAGCCCTTCGGGTTGGAAGACACTCAAAATGCAAATGGTGACGAGATGCCTCCTCAAAGTAGAGTTGACTCGAATGGAGTTAAACTCATGGGAGAAAAGCCCACATAACCTTCTTTTGCTGAAGGGGCACAACTCAAAATGAAGAGAAACAGCTGTAAACATCCATTGAAAATCAGAACATGGAATGTATGAAGCATGAATCTAGGAAAATTGGAAGTTGTCAAAATGAAATGGAATGTATAAACATAGATATCTTCAGCATTATTGAGCTGAAATGGACTGGTATTGGCCATTTTGAATCTGATAACCACATGGTTTACTATGTCAGAAATGACAAATTGAAAAGAAATGGTGTTGCATTCATTGTCAAAAAGAACATATCCAGATCAGTCATGAGGTACAATGCTGTATGTGATAGGATAATATCCATGTGTCTACAGGGAAGCATAGTTAATACTACTATTATTCAAATTTATGCACCAACCTCTAAAGCCAGTGAGGATGAAATAGAATTCTTCCCAACTTCTTCAATCTGAAATTAATCAAACATGCAATCAAGATGTATTGCTCATTATTGGTGATTGGAATGCAAAGGTTGGGAGAAAAGAAGAAGGACCAGTAGTTGGAAAATATGGCCTTGGTGATAGAAATGATGCTGGAGAACACATGATAGAATTCTGAAAAACCAATGTTTGTTCATTTAAAATACTTTCATTAGACAGCATAACAGATGACTATACACGTGGACATCACCAGATGGAATACATAGAAATCAAATTGACTATATCTGCCTAAAGAGACCATGGAAAAGCTACATATCATCAGTGAAAACAAGGCCAGGGGCAGACTGTGGAACAGATTGTATACAAATTCAAACTGAAGCTGAAGAAAATGAAAACAAGTCCACAAGAGCCAAAATATGACCTTGACTATATCCCCTCTGAATTTAGAGATCATATTAAGAACAGATTTGATACATTAAACACCGAAGACCAGAAGAGTTGTGAGAAGACAACAAGAACATCATACATGAAGAAAGCAAAAAGTAGTTAAGAAGAAAAGAAAGAAGGAAAAGTCAAAATGGATGTCACAGGAAACTCTTAAACTTGCTCTCCAACATAGAGATGCTAAAGCAAATGGAAGAAATGAGGAATTCCAAGAGCTGAACAGAAAATTTCAAAGATCAGCTCAAGAAGATAAAGCCAAATACTATAACAAAATGTGCAAAGATCTGGAATCAGAAAGCTAAAAAGGAAGAACATGGTCAGCAATTCTCAAGCTGGGAGAAGTGAAGAAAAAACTCAAGCCTCCATTATCGTTATTGAAAGATTCTCTGAGCAAATTATTGAATGATGAAGAAAGCATCAAGAGAGATGGAAGGAATACACAGAGTCACTGTTCCAAAAGTAAATGGTTAATGTTCAACTATTTCAAGAGCCAATGATACTTAGGGAGGAAGTTCAAGGTGCATTGAAGGAATTGGCAAAGAACAAGGCACCAGGAATTGATGGAATAAAAATTGAAAACTTTCAAGAAAGTGAGGCAGCACAGGAGGCACTCACTCATCTCTGCCAAGAAATTTGGAAGAGAACTATCTGGCTGACTGATTGGAAGAGATCCATATTTGTGCCCATTCCAAAGAGAGGTGAACCAACGGAATTCGGAAATCATCGACAATCTCTTTGATATCTCAAGCTAGTAAAGTTTTGCTAAAGGTAATACAGAAAAGGTTACCATCATACATTGACAGAGAACTTCCAGAGGTTCAAGCCAGATTCAGAAGAGGACATGGAACGAGAGATATCATTGCTGATGTCCAATGGATCTTGGCTGAAGCAGAGAATATCAGAAAGAGGCTTACCTGTGATTTATTGACTATGCAAAAGCTTTTGATTGTGTGGATCATGACAAGCTATGGACAACATTGTGAAGTATGAGTATTCCGGAACACTTAACTGTGCCCATGAGGATTCTGTACCTGGACCAAGAGGCAGTTGTTCGAACATAACTTGGGAATACTGAATGTTTTATAATTTAGAAAGGTGTGCGACAAGGTTGTATTCTTTCACCATATTTATTCAACCTGTATGCTGAGCAAATAATACGAGTATCTGGGTTCTATGAAGAAAAACATGGTGTCAGGATTTGAGGAAGACTCATTAATAACCTGCAGTATGCAAATTATATAACCTTGCTTGCTGAAAGTGAAGAGGGCTTAAAATATTTACTGATGAAGATGAAAGAGCATAGCCTTCCATATGGATTATGTCTCAAAGTCAAGAAAACAAAAATCCCCACCACTGGACCAATAAACAACATTCTTATCAATGGAGAAAAGATTGAATGAAGTCCAAGGACTTCATTCTTCTTGGATCAACTATCAACATTCACGGAAGCATCAGTCAAGAGATCAGATGATGTATTACATTAGGCAAATCTGTTGCACAGAAACTTTTTGAAATGCTGAAGAGCAAAGAAGTGAGCTTGAGGACTTAGGTAAGGCTGACCCAAGCCATGGTATTTTTAATAACCTCATATGCATGTAAAAGCTGGGCAGTGAATAAGGAAGACCATGGGAGAATTGATGCTTTTGAATTATGGTGTTGGAGGAGAATACTAAAAGTGCCATGGGCTGCCAAAAGAACCAATAGATCCATTTTGGAAGAAGTGCAACCAGAGTGCTCCTTAGAGGCCAAGATGGCCAAACTTCGTCTCTCATACTTTCGGCATAATGTCAGAAAGGAACAGTCACTGGAGAAGGAGGTCATGTTTAGTTAGATGGAAGGTCACAGAAAAAGAGGAAGACCCCAAAAGAGATGGATTGGCCAGGTGGCAGCATTGATGGACTCAAGTGAGGCAGTGGTAGTGAGGTTGACCCAGGATCTAGCAATGTTTCGTTCTGCTGTGCACAAGGTCGCTATGAGTCGGTGCCAATTCGACGGCACTTAATAATAACAACAACAACAGTGATGGAAACCCTATACATATTGCTGTCATTCAGAACAAACTTGACTGAGCTTAACCAAAACAACAGTACAATAGCTACTGCCTGATAAAATTCTTCACCAACTCAAAATTATGGTAAGGAGGAAGAGACAATTGACAGTGTTTGAGTGATGATTCAAGATAAAGTAATAGAGATAACCAATGAATGTGGAAAATAGAAGAATGGAAAACTTAATTACAAGTTTGTTTTTTGCTGTTGTTGTGGTTGTAATTTTGAACTCTTATGGTCTTTGAGGAAGCATCCATAAAGTTATGTTTCAATAAACTTCATTTTCTAAAGTCATGACAGAGTTGTTATTATTTCTACTATACTGTTTTGGCATTGTACAAAATCACTGGACTGATAATCAGCCACAAGTTCAGTGGCTCAAACCCACCATCTGCTTCTCTGAAACCCTATTCTATTAGATAGCACTGAGCAAAAGCAATAACTGAATGATCTTTGTTATTCACTGCCACAATCTAATAGCGTGGTTGAGAATCAGGAACTTCATAAAAAGGGGTTTGTCAGAACTGAGACACTGATACAACAACCAAAGCAAAAACAAGGCATATATCATTGCCTTCAAGTCAATTCCAATACATAGCAACTCTATATGACAAGAGGAGAACTGCTCCCTAGCGTTTCCAACACTGGAATCATCGTGTTGCAGTGGTTATAGCACTTGATTGCCAACCTAAATATCAGTGGCTTAAACTCACCAGTCAGTCAGTGGGAGAGAGATGTAGCAGTCTGCATCCTTAATGATTTATATCCTTGGAAATCCTATAGGACAGTTCTCTTTTCTATAAGGTCACTGTGAGTAATAATTGACTCTTCAGTTATAGGGTTTTTTTGTTTTGTTTTTTTTTTAGCTAGGGAATCTATATGGAAGCAGAATGCCACATTTTTCCCCATAACAAGCAATTGGTGGTGGATTCCAACTGCCAACCATTTGGTTGGCATCTGAGCATTAATCACTCTAACAGCAGGGTTCCTCAAGTCTCCTGAAATCTCTTTTTAGACTAGACAACATGGAGATTTCATACATTCATTTATCCATGCATTCATTTATTTATGAATTCATACTTTCATTGAAACAACTAATACTTACTGAATATCTTATGCATTTGTTGTTGTTGTCAAGTCAGTTTCAAGTCATAGGGACCCTCTATAGAGTTTCCTAGGAGTGGCTGGTGAATTTGAATTGCTTCCTTGCAGTTCAAACCAACCTTGAGGTCCAGTGCTTATCCTATGGTGCCACACCAGGACTCCTGTATGCATTCTGTAAATATAAAGCAAAGTACACTTACATAAAACTTAGACACTTTTTAATTGTGAAAAAAAAATATTTTAATTTATATATTATTACTATAATTCTTATAATGAAAATAGATAAAGAGAATGACATAAAAAGCCATTTTACAATTATACATAAAGTGGTCTTAGCTTGTGAAATCCTGGAACTTAAATGCAATGAGGAAGAGCAGCAGCATGTGAAGAACGGGAGAACAATTGAAGCAAAAAGAAATGTGATGAAGAGGTGTTCAAGCTGCTTGGTGTTTCTATTATTAAATACTGTCGAGTCAGCTCCAATTTACAACAACCTTGTATAGGATTTCAAAGACTGTATATCTTTATGAAAGCAGACAACTTCATCTTTTTCCAATGGAGCAGCACAGTTCAGTGTTTGCCCAAAAGAGACAACTTCCTCCCCAAACTGCTTAAGACATAAGAAAAATCTTCTGAATCATAACTTAAACCAATAGTTCTGAATTCTTTTGGCCTCTTAATATAATGTACTATATATCTTTGCAAGTTGTAAAATATGGAGTCCTGGTATGGTGCTGTGGGTTAATGTGCTGAACTGCAAAGTTGATTTGAAAGCCAAGGTCATCTGTTTAAACTCACCAGCCACTTCTGGAAAACAAGTTTTCTAGGAGCTGCTGGTGGATTTAAACCATTACCCTTGTGGTTCAAACAGACCTTTCAGTCCAGTGCATTATCTTGCAGCTCCACAAGTGGAATTGAAAGATAACAAAACTTTTCCATGAACTTTTTGAAGCCCCCATGTAATTTCTGCCCAGAAAGATTCCTTTTGTGGATCATGGCACATATTCTAATAAAAATTCACTGTAATTTTTGACAGTATCATACAGAACAAAGTTAGGTCATGTATAGCAAAACAATAATTTCTACTGCAATTATAGAGCCAAAAATTTCTCATAATTGATCTATTTAATGACTCCATTTAAGTTAACCTTCAATATATTTGTGCATACATGACTTGGTTATATTTCCAGCATTGTAAAGGAAGAACTATTCTATCTTTTCTATTTGCACCATGTTTCAATTACTGCATGACCTTAGAGCTATCACTGTGAATTTTCATTTTATAAATATAAAAGGCAAACTAAGAAATTTACAGGAATTCATATTGTAATAGATATAATTGTTTTAAGCTTTAGATTATTTAGGACCCTGATAATTAAAAACTGTTTAAATCAAATTATAGATATAATTAACATATAATAATATGTATCAGTTTTAAATGCATAGTTTGATGAGTTCTGAGAAATGGATACATCCGTGTAACCACCCCCCAAATTTGTATCAATAAATTCCTAAAAATATTCCCTTTTACAGTCAATCACACCCCTGTCTACAATCCAGGCAAACAGTAATAGTCTTCCCATCACTGTACATTAGTTTTACTTGTTCTAAAACTTACTATAAATGAAATCATACAGCATGTTCACTTTTTCAGCTGCCTACTCTCACACTGTATAAGTTGTTTACATATATCACTATTAGGGCATTTCTCATTAATTTGCATCTTTCATTGCTGAGTAGTTTATATCATGTATGACTAGATCCCAATGGTCATAGATTCACCATTGGTAAAAATTCTAGTTTTTTTCCATGTTTGGGTTGTTTTCAATAAATCTTCCATGAATATATATAAAGAAATCTTTTGTTTCAAATTCCCCCGAAGTACACACGTAGGAGTAGAAAAGTTGCATCATATAGCAAATACATATTTCACATTGTAAGATACTGCCAAACTGTAAGTCATTTAAATTTAACTACAATAATAAATGTGTCACAGTAATTACGTACTATTTTAAGTGTATAATAAATTGTGACGTGTGTGTGTGTGTGTGTGTGTATATATATGTTGTTGTGAAATGCTGTCGAGTCAGTTCCGACCCATAGCGACCCTGGGTAGGGTTTCCAAGGAGCAGCTGGTGAGCTTGAACCGCCAACCTTGCAGTTCAAAAGACTTTGTAGTCTGGCGCATTAACCCATGAGGAGTCAGGTTGTAACCTCAAGGTCAGCAGTTCAAAACTACCAGCCTTTCCATGGGAGAAAGAAGAGGATTTCTGCTCCCATAACCTTAAGGTCAGCGGTTCGAAACTACCAGCCGCTCTGCGGGAGAAAGATGAGGCTTTCTACTCCCGTAAAGATTTACACCCTCGACCCTGTACAGGGTCGCTATGGGTCGGAACCGACTCAATGGCACTTAACAACAACAATGACTGATAGACTAGAAAACCATATACAGAGTCGTTATGAGTTGGAACCAACTACATGGCACATAACCACTATAAAAATTTACACCTCCTGAAATTATGCATGATCCCAATAAAGATAGGAAACACAATAAAGATATGAAGCACAAGTATCCTCCTGCTTCATATCACTCACACACACAAAGTGTCGTCATGCCTCTTGGTAGTCCTGTTCTCACATTCTTCTCTGCCTAATTATCCAGGGAAAAACCAATCCTCTGTTAATATGCTTTATGTTTCTTACAATAAATGCAATTATATTCTAAGTGTGTTTTTGTTTATTTCATTGTTGTTGTTGTTGGGTGCCATCGAGTCGGCACCCACTCATAGTGAGCCTATGGACAGCAGAACGAAACACTGCCCGATCCTGGGCCAACCTCACTATTGTTGCCACGCTTGAGTCAATCAATGCTGCCACTTAGCCAATCCATCTCATTGGGGGTCTTCCTCTTTTTCTCTGACCCTCCACCTTACCAAACATGATATCCTTCTCCAGTGACTGGTCTCTCCTGACAATATGTCCAAAGTATGAGAGACGAAGTTTGGCTATCTTGGCCTCCAAGGAGCACTCTGGGTGCACTTCTTCCAACACTAAATCAGATTTATCCATGTTGCTGGGTATATCAATAGTTCATTTTTTTTTTTTTTCTCCAGCAGGAATCTATTGTATGAGTATGACACAATTTATTTATCCATTCACCTAAGATATAGAAATTTGAAATATTTCCACTATTAATTTCTCGGAACTAAATACTTCATTTTCAGATGAGGAAATTCACTTTATAATAAAATTATGTAAAGCTCTGTGATGGAAATTAAAATTATCACTGTGTAGTTTTTAATCATGTAAAAAAATATTAAAATCATCTATTTTGTTCTATAAAATTATTTATCATATATATGGTGACCCAGAAGCCTAGATTTAAACTCATTTTTCTATCATTTTTATTTAGCCAGTTTTTCATCTTACTTCTTTATCTAAAAAAATTATTTTATCATTTGAGCGCTCCCATAAAGACATGCTGGAAAAGAAACAAATGTTTACTGAGTGTGGCACTTTAGATCAGTTTGAATCTCAAGGTCAGCAGTTCAAACCCACCACTCCTAGAAAATCCTATACAGAGAGAGTCACTACCTGTGGAGCTAGCTAGAAGGAATGGCACTTAAAAACAACAACAATAGTAACAGATAACCTTAGGTCTCTAGGCACTGAAACATAAGTTTTAGCTTTAAAGATATTTCCCTGTGAAGAGGCTAATGAAAAATAAAAATGTCAAACAAAGATTAGCTACATTATACTAATTTGAATTATCAAAAATGTTCATACCACACTCAAAAGGGGGGTGGTGTAAATGTAGATAGCTATTTCTCCTATTTGTAATCAGTTCAAATAAAGTTTATTTTAGTATGTAAAGAGGCAATAATTGACATTTTGGGTAAGAATAAAGATAACTTCCTGTCATTTTAAGACCGCACACAGTCAGAGATATTAGATATTTATATGTTAGGCTTTTATTCTCTACACAACACAGCATTTAAAGACATCTTGATCAGTTGATCAACTGCAAGACATTGCAGTAGAAAATAAAGCTGGTTTTTACTAAGCATGTCTCCTCAGCTCAGAAGAAATTTCTTCTTTGATGTATTCATTTTATGACTTCTTTAAACTATTGAATTCCTTTACAACTTTGCTCTAACTGTTTAATAGAGAAACATCACCACTTCGCCACTTGGCGAAACAGAAAAGATACTTTACAAATGATGATTGTTGTCGTTGTTAAGTGTCGTTGAGTCGATTCCGACCCATAGCGACCCTGTATAGGGTTTCTGAGGAGCAGCTGGCGAGCTTGAACCGCCGACCTTGCAGTTCAAACGGTCTTGCAGTTTGGCACATTAACCCTCAGCACCTCACCAGGACTCCTACAAATGATGACAGATGGTTTAAAAGTGGTATAAAACTTTGATAGTAATATTTTAAAATATTTTTGTTGTAGTTGTTAAGTGTCTTCGAGTCTGTTCCGATCCATAGCAACTATGTACAGGGTTTAATATAGAGCATTCTAAATTACTGAGAAGGTACTTTCTTATTCAAAGGAGAATCTTCTGTGTCTAAGTTCAATATTGTTGTTGTTGTTACATAACCTCTAGTCACATCTGACTTATGTTGTTGTTGTTGTTATGTGCCGTGGAGTCGGTTCTGACTCATAGCGACCCTGTACAGGGTTTCCGAGGCTGTACATATTTACGGGAGCAGAATGCCTCATCTTTCTCCCACAGAGCAGCTGGTAGTTTTGAACTGCTGACCTTAAGGTTCACAGCCCGATTCGTAACCACTACGCTACCAGTGCTCCTTTTAGTGGCCCTGTAAAGGGTTTCAAATAGACACTGATATGTCTGAACTGATGACCTCTGTAGATGATAAGAAACAGACTATTGTTGTTGCTAAGTGCTGTCAAGTCATTTCCGACTCATGGTGACCCTTTATAGGGTGTCCAAGCAGAATCTGGTGAGTTTGAAGCACAGACCTTGCATTTAGCAGCCTAGTGTTTATATCACAGCTCTACACAAAAATACCATAAGAAATAGACTTGTTAAGTGCCTCCATTTGTTCTGACTAATAGGGACTGTGTATTAGATTTCCAAGGAGCCACTGATGGGTTAGAACCACTGACTTTGCAGTTAGCAGTACAGTGCTTATCTTACAGCACTAACACTAGGCTGCCAAGAAACAGACTACTGTTGTTAAGTGTCATCCAGTCAGTTCTGACTCATAGCGACCTTGGGTAGGGTTTCCAATGAGTGCCTGGGAGATTGTACCACCAACCTTGTGATTCAAACTGACCTTGAAGTCCAGTTTTTATCCTGCAGTACCATACAGGATTCCAAGAAACAGACTAGAGAATAATAAACTGGTGGTTAGTAACTTACTTTAGTCCAAGGGTCTCTCAAGGTACTGATAGAGAAAATCATATCCAAAAAGCATAGCATATATGTGACTACCAGGTGAAGGCATTTGGGTATGCAATGAAAAACAAAATTTGATATATTTAAACACAGTTAACTTCTAAGAAGTGTGAATACCCTTAAATTGTTAAATATCTTGAAGAATTCAAATTTGTAACTATTAAATAAAATGTATTCTGGAAGAAAAGATGGCTATTGGGTCTGAATAATACATAAGAAAGTAATTTAGAATTTCAAGGACAATCAAGGAGGACAGATGATTAGAGATGAGAATGTGGGAAGCAAAGAAAGGTGAAATTAGTGATGCAAGGGAAAACTGAGCATTACATGAAATAAAAGAATAGTGGGAAAGGCTCAGAAAGTGAAGCTGGGGAGAGCTCTAGATTTACATGTAACTTTCCCCACCAAATTTACTGCTTTCAGTACCTGATATTGTCAAGATTACTAATCACCTAATGTTTTCATATTGTTGCTGTTGCTATTAAGTTTTGTCAAGTCAGTTCTGACTCATAGGGACCCTGCGTAAGATTTCGCGGAGTGGCTGGTGGGTTTGAACTGCTAACCTATAGTTAGCAATACAGTGCACATCGTAAAGTACCATACCAGGATGTTTTTATGTAAAATGTGTTGTTGTTGTTGTTTTTATTTAAAAAGTATTTCATCTCTTAGAAAGCAATAAAAAAACCTAAAATTTATTTTCTGAGGTTTTACAAGTTAAGTACAGAAGACAAAATCAAATAATATGCAGCACCATAGTATTCTAAGGCCTTGAATTGATTCTGGTGTGCTTAAAAAGAATTTAGTGCTTTCACAAAATGTGAATTAAGATTTGAAGCAAGATGATTTAGATTTCAAGTAACCTGGATATGGCTGTTGATTTTTGCATTTCATAATATAAAAATGGTTTCCTGTTTTATTTTGTTGTTTGCATCTTGAAAAATAACCTCAAAAGATCAAGTAAACAATGTGAAACAATGCAATAATAGAAAGGCAATTTGAGCATATGTTTAACTATATCTATACTCAAAAGTAGAAAAAGCTATTAATATGATGTAGAAACTGCATAAATTCCAAATGATAATTTGGTAGAATTGGATCAGCTTCTCAATTAATGAAAGTAATAGGTTCATACACTTTTGCAGTTTCTAAAGGGAATTCTTTGAACATCAAAGGGTTTTGAGAATCCAGTAGAAAAAGTTGATGAACTATTCAAAAACAATTGCTATTCAGTTGCAAAATTCAACTGTGAATGAAAGAATGTAGTATTGATTTAAGTATGCTATGCCTTGCTCTGAGAAAGTTTCAAAGCATACCGATTATATGTGATTTCTGAACTTCTTTGATATTTAACCCATGGATCAAACCAGGATTTGAATGCAGGCATACTGCTTCCATGAAGTTCCTAATCCTAGTTCTTCATTTGCCATTTGAAATGCAAATGGACCCATGCCTTAACTGCCAAAATATATTGCAATTTTTGTCAGAAAATGTATCTCTAAATACTTTGCAATACATTTCTTTTCAAAAATAATTTATTGTGTTTTAGGTGAAAATTTAAACAGCAAATTGGATTCCCTTTTAATAATTTTTATATAAAATGATCTGTGTCACAGATTGAAATTTTAACAACATGTCGACAATTTCACTATTTCTATTCTGTTTGTTCTGTTTCCATTCATCTGGTTTCCCTTCTCCTCCTTGCTTTTATGTAAAAGCTGATCATTTGGTTCATATAACAAACAGTTTAAGGAAGCAAATTATTCTCAGGTAATGCTGTTTATTTTGTAAGCCAATCTATTCTTTGGATAAATGGCGACCTACAGAAATAAATTCAAATTCAAGTTCAAAGGTTTTCTTAGGGTGATAGTCGCAAAGGTTCAAATCATCTCTAAATCACAAATCTGGAGGGTTTATTTTTTTTTGGGGGGGGTTTTAGGAATTCATGTTCCATTCAATAATTTCCTCCCATTCTATTTAGGAAATTCTATTTTATCTTGGTCATATGGTTGGTAGTAGTAGTGAGGCAACTTCTAGTTCTCCTCTCAGTATAAAGGAAGTTATGATTCCTGTGGACTGGTTTCCCATGGACTATATTTTTACTTGAGCTCTTGACTACCCTTTTTCTCCTTTGCTCTGTTAAAGCAGAGACCAATAACTGTATCTTTAAAACTGCTAAGACCCCAGTTACTATTTTCCAGCATGAAATATGCAACACTCTTTTTTTGAATGATTATACCAATTAACTAAATTGATCCCAGAGATTATACTTCTAAACTTTCTAATGGAGTAAACTAATCCTGTGAATTATTTAGATGTACCTAGGAAGTCTCTATAACTGTGCCCCTTCCATTATTTGTCATATATGTAGTTATGTTGTTAAATATGTGCCTTTGAATCAGTACCAACTCATAGAGCGTTTATTTAGAACAGAAAAACAACAAAAACAACACTGCCCTATCCTGAGTCAACCACACAATTGTTATAACACTTGGGGCCACTGCTGCTGGCCCTATGCCAGTTCAACTCATTGAAAATCTACCTCTTTTTCACTGATCTTCCACTTACCCAAGTATTATGTCCTTCTCCAGGGACTGGCCCCCTAGTAACATTTCCAAAGTATAAGAGACAAAGTCTGGCCATCCTGGCCATTAAGGAGAATTTTAGCTGTGTGTCTTCCAACACAGATCTGTTTGTTTGTTCTTTCTTTTCTTTCTTGTTTTTTTTTTTTTTAATGGCAACTGGTCATTTTTTAATTTAATTTTTTAATTTTTAATTGAGTGATAGTTTACATTCATCCTATTGTATTCATTTCATTGCAATGATTACAATCTCTTGCATGCTTCATCATTAAACAGCATTTGCTTCTATTCCTTCTGTTTTTTGTTTTGTTTTGTTTTGTTTTTATTATGGGTGTAGTTTCACCAAAACACTTAGGTATATACAAGCATTCAAACTGCCAGCAACATACCCTGCAAGCCTGCCCCCAGCCACCAGCACAAATCCCCTCTCCCTCCACGCATCTAGAGCCCTCAGCTGTTCCATCTTTCCATGTCACCATCTCTCCCTCCATCTCTGGTGTTGCTGCTTCTCTGGGTAGGGTCCCACACTCTGCTCCCTTTCTTCTCCCTGGATGGTCCTAGGGTCCTCTGCTCCTTGACTGTAAGATGGACTACTCACCCCTTTTTGCTACAAAACTTCTACCTTTACAGTTGCAACAATTGCAATTAGTCATGATAACGATTACTCACTATTGAATCATGAGAGTCTTATCCCCATCTCCTTTCACCAGACCTGTCTAGATAAACAGATAAAAACCAATCAGTTGGGATTATACTTTCCCTCACATACTCTGAATCTAAACTCACTCTTGAAAATGTGTAAGCCAGTCACTTCATGCCTTTATAGCCCCCCCTCCCCCCATTTTAGGTGGCAAATTTTTAAGTTGTCCATCCCTACCAACCCTGTGTATAGAGGGGATGGGAATGATTCTTGCTGTAAAGATTCTTCCCCTCTTGGATGGTATTTTAAGCTACTACATCCATAAATATCGGTCAAGTTAATCAGATTGTAGAGATTTACACTTGTTTTCTTAAAAAAATTTTTTTTTTTTTCCTCTTTTCCTTCTCTAGTCAGATTCTAAACATCCAGCCATTGAAGCTTGGTCCAATGGGCACTATCTGCAAGTTTAGGCACCCTTGTGCATATCCCCTCACTTCATATCAACTAGAGGCTTCACTCTCAGCTCTAGCCTTCTGTGGCCATGTCCTTGTCCATGGGCTCAGGAGTCCCCAGGTCTCTCCATGCTTCAGGCCAACCAGCTCTCACCATTTTCCAGGTTGATGGGAGTCTATGTAACTTGGTCAGCCTCAGCCCACCTCTTCATTGCTGCTTTTCTCCCACTTCCTCTCACCAGTAGACCAACGTGGTCACCAGCAAGCTTACATGCCTGCTCCTGTGTTCCCTTTGAGATTCAGTCTTGGGAGGGGGTTTGTCCAAAAGGGACTTGATTGCTTGCCTTGAGTGCTCCCCAGTGAAAAGCGCTTGTTCTTTGTAGTAGATAATCAGGCTGCCATTTCTGTTTTTGTTTTTCCCAACTGGTCTTTCTTATAAGAAGTATCTTCTGTTCCTCTAGCTGCTCCAGGCTATTTGTCTTTTTTTTTTAAGGTTTAATTGTGAAAGTTTAAAGGGCAGATTTTTAGTTTTACATTCAACAAATCATACACTTTGTTTCATTACAATGATTATAATGCCCTCCATGTACAATGAAGAGCAGAGATGTCAGCTTGAGGACTAAGGTGCGCCTGACCCAGGCCATTGTGTTTTCAATAGCCTCATATGGATGCGAAAGCTGGACAGTGAATAAGGAAGATCGTAGAAGAATTGATGCCTTTGAGTTGTGGTGTTGGAGTAGAATACTAAAAGTGCCATGGACTGCCAAAAGAACTATAGATCTGTTTTGGAAGAAGTGCAGCCAAAGTGCTCCTTGGAGGCCAAGATGGCTAAACTTCGTCTCTCATACTTTGGACATACTGTCAGGAGGGACTAGTCGCTGGAGAAGGATGTCATGCTGGGTAAAATGGAGGGTCAGAGAAAAAGAGGAAGACCCCCAATGAGATGGATTGGCCAGGTGTCATCATTGATGGCACCAAGTGTAGCAGCGGTAGTGAGGTTGGCCCAGGATCGGACACTGTTTCTTTCTGCTGTGCATGGGGTCTCTATGAGTCGGTTCTGACTCTATGGCACCTGACAACAACAACAACAATTTTATTCTGTAATCTATCTGACCTTCTCACCACCTGGATCTCTGTTCCTATGTATTTCCCTTCTTTTACATTGTAATTGTTTTTATCATAGACTGACCTTCCAGATCCTCTGAATTTCTTCTTATAGTTTTGTTCTGTTCTGAACTCTTCCATTTGTTGATTAAGTCCCGGGTGGTGCTGCCATGTATGTCAATCTCTGTTTGTTGTCTGCTCTTGTTGGTTCTCAATCCAAACAACTCCCTTTAGGATGTTTCGAAGTGCTGCATTGACATTGGCAAAATCCCTTAGCTTCTGCTTACCTGGGAATATTTTTAATACACCATCATATTTGATTAACAACTTTGTTGGGTAGATCATTCTTGGTTGGCATTTTTTTTTTTTTTCTTTCAGTGTTTTATACATGTCTCTATTGACTTCTTGCTTGCATGGTTTCCACTAAGAGATCACAGTTTAATCTGATTTGATTGCCTTTGTATGTAACACTTCTATTTTCCCTAGCTGCTTCAGGATTCTCTCCCTGTCTTTGATTTTGGAGAGCTTGATTATTATATGTCTTGTTGATTTTCTGTTGGTTTCTATCCTTCCTGGGGTTTGTTGAGCTTCTTGAATGCTTATCTTTTCATTTTTCAGAATGTTAGGGAAGTTTACTTGCAGGATCTCTTCAACTATCTCCTCTTCGGATTTGTGTGATTCTTCCTATTCCAGAATGCCAATTGTCCTTAAGTTATTCCTCTTCATATTGTCCAATTTGAATCTTTTCCAGTCAGTTGGCCAGATAGTTGCCTTCCAAATTTCTTGGTATAGATGAGTGCCTCTAGTGCAGCATCAGCTTTCCGAAAGATTTCACTTTGTATCCCATCAGTTCCCAGAGCCTATTTCTTGGTCAATGCCTTCAAGGTACCTTGGAATTCTTTCTTCAGTATCAATAGCTCATGATCAAATGCTACCTCTTGAAATGGTTGAACACTGACCATTTCTGTTTGGTACAGTGACTCTGTGTATTCCTTCCATCTTCGTTTGATTTTTTTTTTTTTTTTTGCATTATTCAATTATTGCTTATAGAATCTTTCAATATTGCAAGTCAAGGATTGAATTTTTCTCTTCAGATACCTCAGCTTGATAAAAGTTGAGTGTTTTCTACCCTTTTGGTTTTCTAATTCCAGTTATTTGAACATTTCATTATAATAATTGACTTTGTCTTCTCTAGCTTACCTTTGACATTTTCTGTTCATCTTTTGTACCTCCTCACTTCTTCCATTTGCTTTAGCATCTCTATGCTACAAAGCAAGATTCAGAGTTTCCTCTGACACCAATTTTGGCCTTTTCCTTCTTTCTTGTTTTTAATGCCCTTTTACTTTCTTCCTGTATGATGTTCTTGCTATCATGCCACAAATCTTCAAGTTTTCCGTTTTGAGTGTCTAGTGCATCAAACCTATTCTTCAGATGATCTCTAAATTAAAGTGGGATATGTTCAAGGTCTTATTTTGGCTCTCATGGACTTGTTTTAATGGTTTTTTTTTTTAGTTTCAGACTGAACTTGCATATGATCAATTGATGGTCTGATCTTAAAGTGTGCCTCAGGCATTGTTTTAAACAATATGGAGCTTTTCTACTGTCTCTTTCCACAGATATAGTCAATTTAATTGTTGTGTTTTCTATCTGATGAGGTCCATGTATATAGTTATCTTTTGGGTTGTTTAAAAAAGGTATTTGCAATGAAAAAATGATTGGTCCTGCAAAAGTCTATCATGCAATCTCCAGCATATTTTCAATCACAAAGGCCATATTTTCCAACTACTGACCCTTCCTCTTTGTTTCCAACCTTTGCATTCCAATCACAAGTAATTATCAATATATCTCGATTGCATGTTTGAATAACTTCAGACTGAAGAACTTGGTAAAATTCTTTGATTTCATCTTCAGTGACATTAATGGTTGGTGCATAAATATGAATAATAATGGTATTAGCTGGTCTTCCTTCCTGTAGGCATATGGATATTATCCTATCACAGACACCTTTGTACTTCAAAACAGATCTTGATATGTTCTTTTTGATGATGAATGTGACACCATTCCTTTTCAGTTTTTCACTTCCGGCATAGTAAGCCATGTGATTGTCAAATTCAAATTGGTCAAAATCATACCATTTCAGTTCACAAATATCTAGGATATCAATGCTTATGCATTCCATTTCATTTTTGATAATTTCCAATTTTCCTAGATTCATACTGCATATATTTCATATTCCCATTATTAATGGATATTATAGCTGTTTCTCTTCATTTTGAATTGTGCCCATCAGCAAATGATGGTCCCAAGGAAAGGAGTTTGTCCTGAGGGGGCCCAACCACTTACTTGATGTCTCCTGCGCAAGTAACTTGGTTGTTCTTGTAGTAATTAGTAGGACTGCCATTATTGTTTTGTATTTTTCTTGTCGGTCTTTTTTACAGGAAGTATCTTTTCTTGTAGCCACTGAAGGCTGGTCTGCTTCTCCTTTCAAGTGGATATTTCCCACCTCAGAAGATTCTGGATGTGGTTCAGGATTCCACCTAAGGTCTTATGTAATGGAGAGGCTCCACAGGAAGCCTCCTTCACTGGGCACTTCGTAGACCCATTTTAAGTATTCTAATCAGCTGTAGGCAGAAGACAGATTTACAAGCTTTCTATGATGATATTTCTGGCTATTCCCTTTCTCTCCCCCTCAAGTATTTATTTTATAATGCTATGCCAGGGAAACCAAGATTCAAAAGACAGCCAAGCATCTTAGCATTATTTCCTCACTTTTGCCCATTCCAACCATGTCTCAATCCCTGTATCCCAGGGCAATGTTGTTCCAAGATTGTGCATATATCATTATTTACCACTGCCCCACTTAGCCCATGTAAACTAACCTAATTGTTTTCCCATTCGCCTTGTTCTTCCATTCCCTTCCTGGTTCTTGTGTATTGCCCCACTCCCTAGCACCCAAACTATCTTGTGTCTATTCCCTAACCTGTGCTCCCCCTCCCCCTCTCTCCCTTCACCCCACCCCCAACATCCTGGTAGCCAGTAAAGAATCACACACCCCCCTTTAGTATGGGTTCTTTTTTGTTTTTTTTTAGTCCTTTACAGCAGTGGTCTGTATTTCTCCTTTTGTGACTGACTAATTTCACTCAATATAATGTCCTTAAGGTTTATCCATGTTATATGGTGACTTGCAGCTTCCTTGTGATTCTTCAAGGTAGCATAATATTCCATTGTGTGTATGCACCAAAATTTGTTTACCCATTCTTCAGTTGATCGGCACTTAGGCTGTCCCCATCTTTTTGCTATTGTAAATTGTGCTGCTATGAACATTGGTGTGCTATCTACTAGTGTTATGGCTCATATTTCTTATGGGTAAATTCCAAGTAGAGGGATTAGTATATCATAAAGCATGTCTGTTTCCAGCCTTCTGAGAAAATGCCATATTGCTTTACAGAGAGGTTGGACCATATTGCAATCCTACCAGGAGTGTCCCAGTCTCTCCAGCTCTCCAGTCTCTCCACATCCTTGCTGGCATTTATTGTCTTTTTTTTTTTTTTTTGGCTATTATTGCTGGTGTAAGATAATATTTTAGATTTGCATCTCTCTAATGGCTTGTGATCACGAACATTTCTTCATATGTTTGTTGACTGCCTGGATCTCCTTTTTGGTGAAGTGTCTATTCATGCCCTGTGCCCATTTTTAAAGTGGGTTATTTGTCTCTTTCTTGTAGAGGTGTTGTTGTTGTTAAGTGCCGTCGAGTCGGTTCCAACCCATAGCGACCCTATACAGGGTTTCTGAGGGTATAAATCTTTACAGGAGTAGAAAGCCTCATCTTTCTCCAGTAAGGCAGCTGGTAGTTTCGAACCGCTGACCTTAAGGTTCACAGCCCAATTCGTAACCACTACACTACCAGAGCTCCTTAGAGGTGTTGTAGTTTCCTATATATTTTTAAAATGAGTCCTTTGTCTGATGTGTTGTTGCAAAAGATTTTACCCATTCTGTGGGTTCCCTTTTTACTCTTCCGGTGAAATCTTTTGATGCACTTAAGTAATTAATTTTTAGTATGTCCCAATCACCTATTTTGTCTACTTTTGCTTGTGCAGTTTTTGAAATATTTGATAGTCTGTGTATTCCCTATATTAGTGCCCTCACATTTGTCCTTATTTTTTCATTGATATCTTTCATAAATTTGGGATTCACATTTAGGTCTTTAATCCATGCTGAGTTGATTTTTGTATAAGGCTTGAGGTAAAGGTTTAGTGTCAATATTTTGCATATTACTTTCCAGTACTGCCAGCATCATCTGTTGAAGAGACTATCCCCTTCCCCATGCGATATGTTTAGGAACTTTGTCAAAAATCAGTTGGTTGTATGTGGATGGGTTAATTTCTGGATTCTTGATTCTGTTCCATTGATCAATGTATCTTTCATTGCACCAGTACTATGCTGTTTTGACCACTGTAGCCCTGTAATAAATTTTGAAGTCAGGGAGTGGCAGGTTTCCAACCTTATTCTTCTTCTTATGCAGTTTTTTTTTTTTAAATCCTGAGTCTCTTTCTTATTCATATAAAGTTTGTAGTTGTATTTTCCATCTCTTTGAAGAATAACATTGTAATAAGGATTGGGATTGCATTATATGTGTAAATTGCTTTGGGAAGTATTGACATTTTTACAATGTTAAGTCTTCTTATCCAGTAGCATGGTGCATTCTTCCATTTTTGTAGTTCTCTTTTTGTTTCTTGTAGTAGTGTTTTGTAGTTTTCTTCGTATAGGTGTTTAATTTCTCTGGTTACATTTACTCCTAGATATTTCATCCTTTCAGTGGCCACTGTAAAGGGTATTTTTTTTCCCTAATGTCCCTTTCAGTGCTGCCCTTATTGCTATAGAGAAATCCAACAGTTTTTTGTATATTGATCTTATATCCTGCCACTTTGCTGAATCTTTCAATGAGGTCTAGTAGCTTTTTTACTGAGTCTTTGGAGTTTTCTATGTATAGGATCATATGAAGAAATGTTTACGATCACTAGGCATTGTTGTTGTTGTTGTTATGTGCCATCGAGTCGGTTCCGACCCATAGCGACCCTGTATAGGGTTTCCAAGGGTGTAAATCTTTACGGGAGTA
>NW_006408529.1:4666205-4679333 GCF_000296735.1 Chrysochloris asiatica
GCTAAGACTTCTAACACAATATTGAAAAGGAGTGGTGACAAAGGGCATCCTTGTCTGGTTCCTGCTCACAGAGGGAAGGCTTTCAGTTTCTCTCCATTGAGAGTAATGTAGGCTATTGACTTTGTACATATGCTGTTAATTATGTTGAGGAATTTCCCTTCAATTCCTACTTTGTTGAGTGTTTTTATCAGGAATGGATTTTGGATTTTGTCAAATGCCTTTTCTTCATCAATCAATATGATCATGTGGTTCTGTTCTTTTTTCTTGTTTTTATGGTTGATTACGTTGATC
The DNA here is from genome assembly GCF_000296735.1 of Chrysochloris asiatica. Classification (NCBI taxonomy): domain Eukaryota; kingdom Metazoa; phylum Chordata; class Mammalia; order Afrosoricida; family Chrysochloridae; genus Chrysochloris; species Chrysochloris asiatica. The sequence goes on from NW_006408529.1 coordinate 4,666,497, forward strand.
ATTTTTCTAATGTTGAATCATCCTTGCATCTCTGATATGAATTCCACTTGATCATGTTGTATTATCTTTTTGATGTACTGTTGGGTTCTGTTGGCTGGGATTTTGTTAAGAATTTTTTTTCATCTATGTTCATGAGAGATATTGGTGTATACTTTTCTTTCTTAGTGATGTTCTTCCCTGGTTTTGGTATGAGGGTTATCCTTGCTTCATAAAATTTATTAGGAAGTTTTCTGTCCTCGTTTATCTTCTGGAATAATTTGAGTAGAATTGGTTGCAACTCTTCCCTGAATGTTTGGTAGAACTCACCAGTGAAGCCATCTGTGCCTGGTCTTCTTTTTTAGGGAAGTTTTTTGATGACTTGATCAATTTCTTCTTTTATTATGGGTCTGTTAATGTTTTCTGCTTCACTCTGTGAGCATTTAGATGGGTCGTGTTTTTCTAAAAATGTATCCATCTCTTCTAAGTTTTCTAAATTTTTTGGAGTACAACTTTTCATAGTATTCTGTTATTATCCTGTTTATTTCCTTTGGATCTCTTGTGACATCACTCATGTGGTTTCTAAGATGTGTTATTTGTGTCTTCTTCCTCTTTTCATTTGTTATGTTTGCCAATGGTCTGTCAGTTTTTTTAATCCTTTCAAAGAACCAGCTCTTGTGCAGTTGATTCTTTCTATAGTTTTTCTGTTTTCTGTCTCATTTATTATTTCTTTATTATTTATTTTCTTTTGGTGGCTGTAGGTTCCCTCTGTTGATCTTTTTCTAATTGTTGTAGATACTGTGTTAATATTTTAATTGTGGTTCGTTCTTCTTTTTGGATGTATGCATTTATTTTGCAATAAATTGTCCTCTCAGTACCACTTTCACATTGTCCCAAAGGTTTTTTTATGTTGTGTTTTCATTCTCATTCATTTCAAGGAACGTTGTGAGTTCACATTTAGTATTTTCTACTTGCCAGTCACTTTTCATCAGGGTGTTATTCAGTTCCATGTATTTGACTTTATTTCCTTGGTCATCCTATTGTTGTTTTCTAATTTGATAGCATTGTGTTCTGAGATGATGCTTTGTAGTATTTTGATATTTGTAAATATAAGGAGGTTTGTTTTGTGGTCTAAGACATGATCTATTCCGGAGAATGTTCCATGTGCACTGGAAAAGAATGTTTATTGTGAGTTGTTTGGTTGAATGCTCTGTGCACATCTATGAGGTCCAGTTGGATGATTGTGTTGTTTAGTTCTTCTGTTTCTTTGTCAAGTTTCTTTCTGATTGTTCTATACATTTTTGAAAGTGGTGTATTAAAATCATCAATGATTATTGTAGATTTGCCTATTTCCTTCTTCAAACTCTTAACATTTGCTTTATATATTTTGGAGCTCTTTCATTGGGAGCATTGATTTTTTTTTATGGTTATGTCATATTGTTCAAATATCCCTTTAATCATGAGATAATGTCTATCTTTATCTATTATGCTGGCTTTTTGCCTTAAAGTATATTTTTATCAGAGTTTAGTACTGCCACTCCTATATGTTTTTTTTTTATTACAATTAGCTTGGTATATTTTTTTAAAATCCTTTGACTTTTAATCTGTATTTGTCTCTGTGTGTAAGATGTATCTCTTGCAGACAGCATTTTGAAGGATCTTGTTTTCTTATCCATTCTTCTACCTCTGTCTCTTAACTGGTGCATTTAGTCCATTTACATTCAGTGTAATTATCAATAGGCATGGGATAATTGCTGCCATTATGTTTGATTTGGGGGATGTTGCTGCTTTCTTAATTCTATGTGTCTTCCTTTGCTGAGTTCATGCTTTTTGTGTTCTTTCTTTTGGGTTTCCTCATAGTTTTAATGTTTCCATGTTCTTTTTTGATTTTCATTGTCTTGGTATTTTGTGTAGTGTTATTTTCTTTGAAGTTATCTTATAGTCCATTGAATTTTCCCTCCATTTAGTGCAGTTTATTTTATCCTATAATCTACCTGACCTCACCATCTGGATCTCTGTTCCTATGTGTTAACCTTCTTTTATATTGTAATTGTTTTGATCATAGACTAACCTCCCAGATTCTCTGAGTGTTTTCTTATAGTTTTGTTCTGTTTTTGACTCTTACTTCTGTCAATTTAGTTCTGGGAGGTGCTTCCATGTATGTCTATCTCTGTTTGTTGCCTCTACTTGCTGTTTCTCAATCCACAGAAATCCTTTAAGATGTTTTGAAGCACAGGTTTGGCTTTGGAAAAATCCCTTAGCTTCTGTTTATCCTGAAATTTTTAATTTACACCTTTGTATTTATTGATAGCTTTGCTGGATAAAGGATTCTTGGTTGACAGTTTTTTTTTTTTTCTTCAGGGTTTTATATATGTCTCTCCATTGCCTTCTTGCTTGCATGGTTTCTGCTGAGAGATCTGAGCTTAATCTGATTTTCTTGTCTTTGTATGTAACACTTTACTTTCCTCTAGCTGCATTCAGGATTATCTCCTTATCTTTGATTTTGGAGAGCTTGATTATGATATGTCTCGGTGATTTTCTTTTGGAGTCTATCCTTCCTGGGGTTCATTGAACTTCTTGAATGTTTATATTTTCAGTCTTCAGGATTTTCAGGAAATTTTCTTGCAGCTGTTCTTCAACTATTTCTTCTGTGGACTTGTGTGATTCGTCTTGATATGGAATGCCAATAATTCTTAAGTTATTCCTCTTTATGTTGTCCAACATGAATCTTAGACATTCTTCAGATTTTTTCAACCTTTTTTTCTGTATGCTCTTCTATCTTAATAGTATTGAGAGATTTGTCTTCTAGATCACTAATTCTGCCTTCCATCTCTTCCATTCTACCCTTTTGCCCTTTTAGTGTATGTCTGATATTCTATTATTGATCATTTGGACCTCTTTCTGTAGGTTTTGAATTGTTTCTAATTCTGTATCTTTCTTATTTGATTGTTTCTGTAGCACTTTTCTGACTTCTTCCTTATTTTTCTTAACTCCATTATAAAGTGTTTTGAAACATTTTATAGTCATTTTTCTGAATTCCTTCTCAGGCATTTCCAAGGCCTGCCCTCCTTACAGAATGTAGTCCAGGTCTACATCTAGGTCATTTGTCTCAGATGTTTTATTTGTTTCTGGACGTGTACTGATATGGTCATCTGCTTTTGCTTCTTGGACATGTTTAGTTTTAATCTGTGGCATTAATACTTAATTGAGTATGTGTTTTGAAATTTTTTATGCTTTCTGATTGCCTCCAGGTAGATGTGTTCAGGATGTGGACTTCTCTTTTCATTCTTCCTACTGCTTAAAAGAGTAACATTCACAGGTGTTGTCTGCCACCCTGGTGTATGGCAGTTGGTATTTGTTTTTGCCTGGATTTTGGTGTTGTATAGAGTGTGATTGTAGCTTGACTGTAAGGCAGCATTTAATCACTCCCCTCCTTGCTGTCTCTTCTTGGGTAATAGCAGGATAGAACGAGTTCTCCAAAGATAAAAGGAGCAGTATTAAACAGGAAAACAGCAACAGTAAGAAAACAAGAAAAAAAAAAAAGCCACTAAAAAAACAACAACAACCAAAAAATTAGATTGGATACTGTAGTCTATAATTGCAGAAAGGGGAGAGGAGGAAGAGAAGAAAGAAAGAAAAAATATCTGTAGCTTAATATGAGTATGATTTTAATGTCTTCTTTCAGCTTCTTGCCTTCAAGGTCATCTGATAAATTGCAAGGTCCTATTGTTGGTTGTTGTTGTCTGGTAGCGTAATGGCTACGAATTGGGCTGCGAACTTTAAGGTCAGCGGTTTGAAACTACCAGCCGCTCCGCGGGAGAAAGATGAGGCTTTCTACTCCCGTAAAGATTTACACCCTCGGAAACCCTGTACAGGGTCGCTATGTGTCTGAACCGACTCAATGGCACTTAACAATAACAACAACAAATTATTGGTTGTTATGCTGTAGCTCAGGATTTAATTTAATTTTCAGCCTGTTTTGTTTTTAAACTCTCTTTCCCTCTCCACACCCCTTGTTCTGGCTTTTTTCCTATTAAAAAACAGTTCAGAGTGGGCTCTTGAGCTGAGAGTATCTGTGCACATGCATGGCAGAAGAACCCACCAGCGGTGGGGGAGGGGGGTGTCCACTTGCTCAGGAATCCCCTCTAGTCACCAGAATGGAGTTTTGCAGAGTGTGATCCAATGAACAGATACCATAAAAAGAAAATTATTCACTATTGTATCACAAGAGACCCCTCCACAGTTCATTTCATTAGCCCCACCTAGACAGATTGTATATTACTCAGTGGAGATTCTCCATGCCCTATGAATCTAGCTTCCCTCAAGAAAGCTTGTAAGCCAGTCACTTCTTGCCTTTGTAGCCCCCCATTTTGGGTAGCCAATGTCTAAGTTGCCCATCCCTGTCTACTCTGTGTATGGAGATGGTGGGAATGATCCTTGCTGTAAAGATTTGTTCCCTCTTTTGAGCTGCTGCATCTATAGGTATAGGTCAAGTTCATCCTATTGTATCATATTACTCTTTTTTTCCTCTTTTTTCTTCTTCTGGTTGAGGTGTGATCATCCAGTCATTGAAGCCAGGTCAAGTGGGTATTATCTGCAAGTGTGGGTGTTCTTGTGCTTATGCCCTCTCTTCTTATCAGCTGGATGCTCCACTCTCCACTCTAGTCCTGTGTGGCTATGTCACTGACTCTGGTCCCAAGAGTCCCCAGGTCTTGCCACACTACTGGCTAACCAGACCTCCACCCGGGTTCATAGGAGTCTATTGAACATTTTAGTGCTTAGCTTGCTGCTTCATTGCTGTTTTTCCCACCCTTCGCCTTATCGGTGATGAACCTGGTCACCAATCAGAGCGTGTATTCCCATTGAGTTTTAGTCTTGGAAGAGGGTTTGCACTGAGGTGACCCAACCACTTTCCTTAATGTCTCCTGGGCAAGCAACTTGCTTGTTCTTGTAGTAACAGTTGGTCTGCAAGTTCATTTTTTTGTGTGCTTTTCTCTCTTTCTCTTTTTTTAAATTTATTCATAGTTTTAACATTTCCATTTTCCTCTTGGAGTCCTGGTGTAGCACGGAGGGTTAATTCGCTTGACTGCAAAGTTGGTTCTGACTGCAAGGTTGGTGTTTTAAGTTTACCAGTTGCTCCTTGTAAATCCTTTACAGGGTTTCTATGTGTGAGAATCAACTTGATCACACTTAACAATGGCAACAACAATATTCTTCTCGGCTTTACTTTTCTAGATATGTTGTGAACTACTATGTTTCTTTGAGGTTATTCTGTATCCTATTAATCTCTTCCTCCTCTTAAAATAGTCTGTTTTATCTTGAAATCTACCTGAACTCCTCAGCATCTAGATCTCTGCTTCTATACTTCTCCCTTCTTTTGTATTGTTATTTTCATCATTGTCTGACTCCCTCGATTCCCTAATTGCATGTTTGTTTGGTTCTACTCTGGACTTTCCCATTTGTCAACTGAGTCCTGGGTAGTGTTGCCACATATATCAATATCTGGTTTTTGTCTGCTTTTTTAGTTCTCAGCCCAAAAAACTCCTTTTAGTATATTTTGAAGTGCTGGCTTAGTTTTTCAAAACTCCCTTATATTTTCTTTATCCTGTAATGTTCTGATCTCCCCATCATATTTCGTTGAAAACTTTGTTTGATATATGACTCTTGGTTGGAATTTGTTTCTTCTTTCAGAGCTTTGTGTAGGTCTCCCTATTGCCCTCTTGTATATATGCTTTCTGCTGAGAGATCAGCACTTCAGGATATAGACTTGCCTCTCTAGACAACACTTTATTTTTTCTCTTGCTACTTTCAGCATTCTTTCATTGTCTTTGATTTTGGAGAGTCTGGTTATGATATGTCTTAGAAATTTTCATTTAGGGTCTATCCTGCTTGATGTTCAACTTCTTGAATGCTTATCTTTTCCTCTTTCAATATATCAGTGAATTTTTCTTCCAGCAGTTCTTTAGTTTGCTCTTCTGTGGTTTCCTTTGATTCTTCCTATTTTGAGACTAGAGTCACCTGTAAGTTATTCCTCTTCATGTTGTCCCACAAGTATCTTAAGCTTTCTTCAGAATTTTTCATTCTTTTTCTGCATGTCTTCAAGTTTACTGTTTCTGGCTTCCATCCCTTTAATCCTACCCCTTTGTCCTTTCAGTGTATTTAATATATTTTAGTAGAGATCGTCTGCACCTCTTTGTGCAAGTTTTGTATTGTTTCCTTTGCAATGTTTATTTTATTTGATTTTTCTTGTAGTGCTTTTCTGACTTCTTCCTTATTTTCCTTGAATGATCTGTGAAACATTTGGGTGTTCTTCAATATCATTCTCCTGAATTCTTTTTTGGGCAGTTCCAAAATCTATTCTCGCCTTACTGTAAATTCTAACTCTTCCTGTTGGTTGGCCTGTTCTTTGAGATGCTCTCTCTTTTATCTGTAGCTGTACAGAAATGTTCTGCTGCTTTCTAGGCATTTTGATGGTGGCAGCTATGTGCTGTGGAGTCAGTTCTGAGTCATAGCAATCCTGTACAGGGTTTCTGAGGCTATAAATCTTTGTGGGCATAGAAAGTCTCATCTTTCTCCCATGCAACAGCTGGTAGTTTTGAACTTCTGACCTTGGGGTTAGCAAACTGACTCAGAACCGCTACACTACCAGAGCTCTTTAGGCATTGTGGTTTTACTGTATTTGTATTAATTAGGTGAATTGATTTTGGTGTAGAGTCCTGGTGTGGGTTAATGCACCAGACTGCAAAGCTGTTTGAACTACAAGGTCAGTGGTTCAATACCACCAGCTGCTCCTCAGAAACCCTATACAGGGCCATTATGGCTTGAAAATGATTCAACAACACTTCATAACAACAACAACATATTGGTATATGCTTAAGTTCTTTCCATTTACCTCCTGGTAGGTGTGATTCAGAGATGGATTTTTCTTTTTACTGGTCTTACAGCTCAATTCAGAGCTTTTTCAAGCAGGTGTTGGTTGTAGATGTTGCTCTGATGTATTAGCTGGTATTGGCTCTTGCCCAGATGGTGGGGTTTTATAGGATGTGTTTGTAGCTTGGCTGCAATTGCTGTTTCTTATTGGGTAAAACAAAAAGAAAAGAACTCCCATCCACGAAAGGAGGACAAAAAACAAAACAAAACAAAAAAATAGATGAAATACTAACATGTAAAATAGCCACACACGAACACACCTACCCACACACAAAGTGGCAAAATATGAGTAAGACTTTACCTTCACCTTATAGCCTCTTGCCTTCAAGGCCACCTGAGAAATTTCATGTGCTTTATGATGTAACTCAAAGTTTCATTTTTGGTCTTTTTTCTCCTTTTTTTTTCCTCTCCCATCAAGTCCATTCAATTGTGTTTTTTTCTTCTCGTGAGAACCAGCTCAAGACTGCCTAGACCTTTGGAAGTCACTCCTTTTATAAGTTTACTATTGACTCCCCCTTTCTTTGTTTATGAATCATCCATCTTTGCTGTAAAAATCTTTCTGCTTATGTAGCAGAAACTTCCTTAGCAGTGTCTACTCATTCAGGTCTTCCCTCTGGTCTGCAGTGTGGAGATGAGTAGACAGAGCAAAAGAAAAGAATGAAAAAGATGTTCACACCTTTATCTCTGCAGATCCATTAGTCCTCTGAGCCCCAAATTAGAAGCCACCTCCTTTCTTGCTTCTGTTCCTTATCATACTCCTGGAAAGCACTCTATCTCTTATTTATCCCTTTTTCTGATGTTCAGAGTGCCGAAACTATACTTCAAATCTATTTTATCCAGTATTCCATACTTTCACTAGCAGAGGTCTATACAGATTTTCTGTCTACTCTGCCATCAAGCCCCACCTCCCATTTTCTTTTGATGCCTTCTGCATCATGCTGTATTTTGCCCATAGAATCCTTCAATATGCAAATGGAAGCTTGATTTTTTTCTTAAGTACCCTCAGCTTGAGAAATGCTGAGTGTGTTCAACATGTTTCATTTTCTAACTCAAGATGTTTCCACATATCATTACAATATTTGATTTTATCTTCTGAAGTTGACTTTTGCAATTTTCTATTCAGATATTCCCCGCCCTGCCCCTAATTTATTCAGTTTTGCTTAGCATTTCTACAATGGAGAGCAAGTTTCAGAGTCTCTTTCAACATTCATTTTGGTCTTTTGCTTCTTTCCAGTCTTCTCAATGACCTTTTGCTTTCTTTCTGTAAGATGTTCTTGATGTCATCCCATAGCTCTTGTCTTTAGTCATTAGAGTCTAATTCATCAAATCTGTTCTTGAAAAGATCTCTAAACTCAGGTGGAGTATGTTCAAGTTCATATTTTGGCTCTCTTGGACTTGTTTTAATATCTTCGGCTCCAGCCTGAACTTGCATATGAGTAATTGGATGGTCTCTTCTACAGTCTGCTCCTGGCCTTTTTTTGGCTGATGATATGGAGTTTTTCCAAAATTTCTTTCAACAAATATAGTCAGATGGATTTCTGTGTATTCCATCTGATGAAGTGCATGTGCTTTGTTGTCTTGTATGTTGTTTAAAAAAGGTATTTGCAGTGAAGAAGCTATCGTTCTTACAAAATTCTATCATTCAATCTCTAGCATCATTTCTTTCAGCAACGCCATATATTCCAATGCCTTATCCTTACTCTTTGTTTCCAAACTTTGCCAATCATTATCAATACATATTTATTACATGTTTGATCAATTTCAGACTGAAGAATTTGATAGAATTATTCTATTTCATCATCACTGGCTTTAGTGGTAAGTGCATAGATTTGAATAATAGTTGTAGTAGGTGATCTTCTTTGAAAGCATAAGGATAGTATCCTATCACAAACATGTTGTACTTCAAGATATATCTTGAAATGTTCTGTTTGATGATGGATGGGACATCATTCCTCTTCAATTTGTTATTTTTGGAATAGTAAACCTTGTGATTGTCAAATTCAAAAAGGCCAATACCACTATATTTCAGCTAACTAATGCCTAGGGTAAGGAAGTCTGGTAGTATAGTGGTTATTAATTGGGCTAGTAATTTCATGGTCAGCAATTTGAAACTACCAGTAGTTCTGCAGGAGAATAATGAGGCTTTTTCCTCCTATAAAGATTACAGACTCGGAAACCCTACACAAGGTTGCTATGAGTCAGAACTGGCTCCACGGCACAAAACCACTACCAGTGCCTAGGATATCAATGTGTTCCATTTCATTTTTGCAACTTCCAATTTTCCTAGGTTCTTACTTTGTCCATTCTATGTTCAGATTATTAATGGATATTTATAGCTGTTTCTCCTTATTTTGAGTTGTGCCGTATGAGCAAATGAAGTTCCCAAAAGCTCTAATCCATTAGCATCATTACAGTCAGCTCTACTTTGAGGAGGCATCTCTTCTCTAGTCATATTCGGTATGCCTTCCAACCTAATGGGCTCATTTTCTGTCACTATATCTGAATATTCTGGTTCTGTTAATCATATTTCAATATTTAATAATCTGGTGTTATCTGTCAGTGTTCCAGTACTAGTCATACAGCTTTTTTTTTTTTTTTTTTTTTTTCTGACTAAAGAAGGAGCTCTTGTAGTGTAGTGGTTACGAATTGGGCTGCGAACCTCAGGGTCAGCAGTTTGAAACTACCAGCTGTTCCGCAGGAGAAAGATGAGGCGTTCTGCTCCCATAAAGATTTATAGCCTTGGAAACCCTGTACAGGGTCGCTATGAGTTGGAACCGACTCCACGGCACATAAAAACAACAACAACAACAAATATTCTATAGCAGTCCATTTCTCCTTTTTCACAGTCAGTCTTTGTCTGGAAGCTGAGCTGAAACCTGCCCTGCTGGTGTTTAAAATACTAGTGGTATCACTTCCCCAATCACAGCAGCAGGCAAGCCACCACAGAATGACAAAATGACAGATGAGCTAGAATATACTATGACAAGACAAAAAGTATTCTTATTAGGAATCCATTTCATACATGTATGGTCTTATTCCACAAAATGTATTTAAACATAACTATGTAATCAGCTTTGCTTGTGCTTTAGGATAAGCATTTGACTGTTAACTGTGAGGTTAGTGTTTTAAACTCATTAGCCTCAGTGGAAGTATAGTGTGTTTCACAATGGGCTGTTAACCACAAAGTCAGCAGTTTGAGTCTACCAACCTCTCTTGAGCAGAAAGATGAGGTTTTCTGCTCCCATAAAGATTTAAACCATATGTGTGGTGATATAAGTCAAAACTAATTTGGCAGCACTTAACCACAATAGCCACTCAGTGGGAGAAATATGAGGTTGTGTGCTTTCATAAAGACGTCCAATCATAGGAAACCCTTAGGAGCAGTTCAACCTATAGGGTTCCTATGAGTTGTAATGGACTGTAGAGCAGTTTTGTTTGTTTGTTTTGTGTTCAGTTGATGGCTGCAGAAAAGTTCTCTCAGTACTACACTTACCTTAGACATTTTGTGTTGTTGTTTTTAAATGCCATCCAGTTGGTTGTGACCCATGGCAACACTGTATAGGGTTCACAAGGAGTGGTTAGTGGCTTTGAACCGCTGACCTTGGAGTTCAAACTAACTTGTGGTCCAGCACATTGTCCTGCAGTGCCACACCATGACTCTTTATACATGTTGTTGTTATTGTTAGGTGCTGTTGAATCTGTTTGGACCCATAGCAACCCTGTAAAGGGTTTCCAAGGAGTGGCTGGTGGCATGTTGTTATTAAATGCTGTGGAGTTGATTCTGATCCATAGTGACTCTGTATAGGGTTTCAAGGGACCAGCTGGTGAGCTTTAACCACTGAAGTTGCAGTGTGAATGACTTTGCAGTCTGACCCATTAGCTCACAATGCCACACCAGGATTCTGCTGACATTTTAGGATGCTTTAAAAAAACTATCCAATCAAAACGTATCATGACTTCTGCGGGGATCATCTGAGTCAGTTAAATTCAAGTCAGAGAGGTCAGTTCAGAAGGTTATAGCAACTATTTCGGGGGGATTCCAAAGAGCTGATCTTGATATATTTTCCCAAAGGCTTATTAGGATGATGTTTTAAGAAAAGTGAAGACTGCATTGTTGAGAAATTGACCAAACATGTTGTACTAAGGGATGTTGTTCCTTTCTGACAATTCATCTGCTTATTCTTCAACAACAGCTAGGGTAGTCCTATGAGAATTTAATTGTAAAATCTTTCCTCTTATGCCTACATTAAAGGGAACATAACTTGAGTCCTTAGAGCATACCAAAATCACCATTTTCACAAGTTGTAAATTTTAAGAGCATAGAATTCTTCAGGGAAATGGTAGAGGAATGGAAACACTGCCTTCAGTAGTGTCTAGATTTAGATAAAGAATATGTTGAAAATCAATAGCTTCACATTTTTATATTTTTGCTTTATATACATTCTGTGATTTCTTAGAAATACTTTTTGACTTACCCTTATAAATGCATCTCACATAAATGTTTATATGTGCATATAAAAATTTTAAAAATTGAATGAAGATCTTAAAACACAAAAATCAAAAAGAAAAAAAATATTTGAAACTCATATGCATGAATAAGGATGTATTTCTGCAATATCCATAAAAGCAAATGTAGGACAAACAAATCAAAATCTTCAAAAAGACAATGAACATAACTGATAAATTATTGAAAAAATAAATACAAATGAATTTCATAAAAAATCTCTATTATCAAATATAATAAATTGATTACAAACGAACACCATGTGGTATATTTTTAACTACAAATTAACAGTGATAAACCTGCTGCTTTTATTTTGCTCAGACTGTGAGACAACATGTACTTCATAGAGTTTTAGTGCAGAATAGTTATTTATTGGGTATCTAAATAGTAACTTGTAATAATCCTTGATTTAATTATTTGATTTTTAAATAATATTTTAACTATAAGTTTTAGTCCATGGGCTTGTTGTTGTTGCTGTTAGGTGCCATTGAGTCGGTACCAATTCATAGCAATATTATGCACAACACAATGAAACCCTGACCGGTCCTGGGCCAACCTCGCAATTATTGCCAGTTTTGATTCCATGGATGCTGCCACTTGGCCAATCCATCACTCTGGGGTCTTCCTCTTTTTCTCTGACCCTCCACTTTATCAAACATGATATCCCTCCCCAGCAACTAGTCCCTCCTGACAATATGTCCAAATTATGAGAGATGAAGTTTGGCCATCGTGGCCTCCAAGGTGCAGTCGGGCTGCACTTCTTCCAACACAGATCTGTTGATTCTTTTGGCAGCCCATGGCACTTTCAATATTCTCCTCCAACACCATAATGCAAATGCATTAATTCTTCTACAGTCTTCCTTATTTACTTTCCAAGTTTCACATGTATATGAGGTTATTGAAAATACCATGGCTAGGAGCAGGCACACCTTAGTCCTCAAGCTGACATCTTTGCTCTTTAACATTTTTTAAAGGTCTTGTGCAGCAGATTTGCCTAATGCTGCACATCATTTGATTTCTTGACTGTTGCTTCCATGAGCATTGATAGTTGATCCAAGAAGACCGAAATCCTTGACAACTTCAATCTTTTCTCCATAGATAAGAATGTTTATTGTTCCAGTGGTAAGGATTTTTGTTTCTTTATGTGGAGATGCAATCCATACTGAAGGTTGTTATCTTTGATCTTCATCAGTAAATGTTTTAAGTCCTCTTCATTTTCATCAGTTAAAGTTGTATCATCTGCATATCGCATAGTCCATGTGCACATGTGCATAAATACAAATAGATAAATCTTTTCTTTGAAATATGTTTGTAGTAACAAAATTTAAATTTAATGTGTAGCAATAGAAATCTATTTAAATAAAATATATTATGTTCATGCAATGGGACATTATGGCATATATATATATATATATATATATATATAT
>NW_006408529.1:4680002-4684602 GCF_000296735.1 Chrysochloris asiatica
CTGGAAAAGTATGTCATGCTGGGTAAGATTGAGGGTCAGAGAAAAAGAGGAAGATCCCCAAAGAGATGGATCAGCCAGGTGGCATCATTGATGGCGTCAAGTGTGGCAACGGTAGTGAGGTTGGCCCAGGATCAGACATTGTTTCATTCTGCTGTGCATGCAGTCGCTATGAGTCGGTTCCGACTCGATGGCACCTGACAACAACAACAAAAACAACAATATATATATATATATGCAAGTAATGTTAAATATACCTAAACGAAAAGAAAACAAACTAAAATATATATATATATATATATTATCACAATTGTCAGTGACATGAACCCTGCCACAAAATAAATTGTTGTGGCTGTCAGTTGGTGCTGACAAGTTTTTCTGAGTTTTATGACCCAATGTACAATAGAAGGAAACACAGCCCAGTGCTGTGTCAACCTCACAATTGTTACATTTGAACCAATTGTTGCTGCCACTTGATGACTGGAAAACCATACAGATAAATTACTAACACTGGATTAATGTACAAAATATTCTCAAGTATTGTAATTTATATTGATAGAAATATAGATTCTAAGAATTAAACAAAAATACACTTTTTGAAGATTACTTTTAGTACAACCTCTGTATATTTGAATTTAATTTTATCTGTGCATATAGCCACAAAACATTGTTGATAATTTATAACTTAAGAATTATGACATGTGACCTTCACTGATATTTGAAACCAGACCTAGGTGATTCCAAATACATTTTCCCCTCTACTTTAATGTTTGGAATTCTAGTGTGGCATTGGGGCTAATGCCCTGGACTGCAATATCTGTTTAAACCACGAGGTTGGCTGTTCAAGCTTACCACCTACTCCTTGGAAAACCTATACAGGATCACTGTGAGTTAGAACCGACTTGATGGCACTTAACAACAATTACATCTTTAACTTTTGTAGTTCTGGTATGGCACTGCACGATAATGCATTGGATTCAAGGTTAGTTTGGACAGCAAGACCAGTGGTTCAAGCGAACCAGTCCCTTCTTGGAAATCCTTTACAGGGTTGCTATGAGCCAGAACCAGCTCGATGGAACTTAACAACAACACCAACAATTTTCATTAAAAATATATATATATTTTTCAAAACTTGCCAAATCAAATAATTGATAGGCGTTGCAGTTGTTGTTAAGTACCATAGAGTTGGGTCCAACTCATAGTGACCCTGTATAAGGTTTCAAAGAGAGGTTGGTGCGTTTGAACCACTGATCTTGCAGTTCAAACCTACCTTGTGGTCCAGTGCTTATCCTACAATGCAAAACCAAGACTAAAATTTCAAATTTCAAAGTTATAATTTCCTTTTGGTTATATAGAAATCTCTATTCCATTTCCAATTCTTGATGCTTTAATTACTGAGTTGAAGCTGAGACTTATGACTGACACCACTTACTACCTTAATATGATTTATTTAGCACCGTAGAGCTTTATAAAGAGTACTTTTCTTAATTGTAACTTAATTTTCCTCATTGTTTATTCAAAAGTGACCAATCTAGTTGCTTCTCTGAAGTACATGCAAATACAAATCTCAAGACAAGTTAGCATAGGGTTAATGTTATTGTATTTCAAGTATTTTTTGTGTAGTCAACATGAAAATGGGATTTCTTTTGAAAGTAGAAACAGATTATCACAGTTTAAGTGAAGAGTTTATGAATATGCATATGTGAGTATAAATTATAGTACAGAGATCTCTGAGAAATCTTTAACTAACTAGCTGAAATAATAAAATGACTTATTGTCATTTGTAAAGAAAATGACAATCTATAACAAAACATGTATTTTAGATAGAATATTAAGGGCAGAATGAAAATTATAGCAAATTTTTAAACAAAATTAACTTGCATATGGACATTTTGACATACTCAAGAGACTTAAATTCCATTTACATTGGGCTCCCTCACTATCTGTAAAACATAGCTTCTGTGTTCCCTTGATTAGCTGGTAACTTGTGATAATAAGACATGAAAGACATGATCCATCTCCTTTCAGTATGTGTTGCATTGACAAAATTGGAAAATATATCTGAAAATTGTCTTAAGATTTTAAAAAAACACCAATTGAACATAATATTTTCTTATTGCTAGAGTTATTTTTATATCCAATTGCCATGATGACATTGATAACAATAATTAAAGTAATTAAAACTGCTTTAATCAGTATTTACTTAATAATCTATACGTGAGTATGAATAATTTAAGATTTTCTGTCCCAGGATACGAATGAAGGTTGGTTTCAGTGTACATTTCCAGTGGAAAAGGAGAAACATTAAACATGCTCTCAAATCTCTATATATATGAATGAAAACAATAAAAATTTTAAAAAAAGATTTTATTTTTTATGACTGACAGAACCAATTTTTTGGGGGAAGGGGCAGATATCCATTGTCCTTCACACCATTACTTGGATTTTGTGAAAATAGCTTTTTTCTAATTCTGCTCATTGGTAGCAGCAACAGCTGGTTCTCCTCCCTCTGATGAAAGTTGCCATGATTTCACATTCCTTCCCAGCTGATGAGATTGTCTATTATTTATGATCATTAGATTACACTCATCCCTCAGCTTTTGGGCAGGTATACAAAACAAGTCAGCACATCAATCTTTTGCTCTCTGACTTTCCAGTCTACAGATTCACACCTGCCCCTTCCCATAATCATTAGGCAAAGCCTGACTCCACAGATGGCCCTTGCACCATGTATGAAATGGTGAAAAATTAGCAGAATAAAAGTCTGGAGATAATTTTTAATCTTACTCATATTATTGGGGAAAAAAAGGGAAACAAATGAATTGTGATAAGTAGCTTTTGATTAACTAGAGTTACAGTTCATCATTAGCATTGTTTAATTCCTACTGAAAGAGTTTTAGATGCAAATTTCATGTTCAAACTACTAAAATAAACAAAACAAAAAACTAATATTTCATATTTATTGTTGTTGTAAGCATCATCTAGTTGGTTCCTACTCATAATGTGCCTGTATAAGGTTTCCAAGGTGTGGTTGGAAAGCTTGATCCGCCAACCTTGAGATTCAATTCAACCTTGCAGCCCAGCACATTAACCTGCAGCACCACATAGTAAAGAAATAAATAATCGTCTTTGATCAAAGACCTAAAGAGTTATAACATATGTTTTAAAAATAGGAGAGGAACTGAAGTATAGGTCTTTCACAAAACAAGTATACTAAAGTTTTGCAATGCAAATAAACTAAGGTGTTCCTATTTAAAGGACTTAATGGAATTTACTATCAAGTATCCAGGAGTCCTCGTGTGGCCCTGTGGGCTGATGCGCCATACTGTAAAGCCATTTGAACTGCAATGTCGGCAGTTCAAGCTCACCAATTACTCCTCAGAAACCCTATACAGAGCCTTAATGTGATGCCACTTAACAACAACATCCAGGAATTACAAAGCCTATAATATATCTCTAGTAATAGTTATGTGTGTATAAAATCCTGGGTTAATATTTAGATACTGATCCATCAAAGACTGTAGTTAATGAAACATTTTTACTTTGTTCATGAAACATCCTTTGATGGATCATATACTTACCTTTAAGGAGCTCTGGTAGCGTAGTGGTTACAAATAGGGCTGCGAACAGCAAGGTCAGCAGTTCGAAACTACCAGCTAATCCACAGGAGAATGATGAGGCTTTCTACTCCCGTAAAGATTTACAGCCTCGGAAACCCTGATCTGGGTCCCTATGGGTCGGAACCGACTCAATGGCACTTAACAACAACAACATACTTACCTTTAATATAAAAAGAAACAAACAAAAAACTTGAAGTTCAGTCTAGAAACTTTGCAATGTAGTAGCATAAATAAAAACAGGCCAAGGCTTTCTCTTCAGGGCTCTGTTTACAAAGCCACTCTTAATGAATGAAAATTAAAAATGGTAAGGGTAAGGACCTGTGAACAGGGCATCATTTCTGTTCTATAGATAGATTTTTAAATGTATACACTTTGACATGGCCTTCACCTGAATTCATAGCTGTGCCTTAAAGTGTTCCCACCCAATATTCCTCTAGCACAAGAGGGAAAAACATTTTTAGATGCTTAAATATTTAATCTACTTTATGATTATGCATAAATAAATATAACTTATTAATTCTGATAATACTCTAATATATCCTATTCTATTCATTTCTCTGATTTCAAAAAACCTATATTAAATATAAAAAAGGCTACGTTGAAAGTAAATAAGGCAAAAGGCAATTTATTCATAAGGAAATAGAAAAATAAATTATTATCTTTTTCATTGCTTAATTTCCAAGTATCTTTAGACATTATTTACATGAATGTATGGAAATTGAATATTCTTAATTCAATTATTAGAATTTTTATGTTCAGAATATCCATGACTATCATGACTATCACTATTTCTATCTATATCTACATTTTCACCTGCATTTTCTGTATACTTATCTTTCTATCTCTGGTAGCGTAGTGGTTACGAATCGGGCTGCGAACCTTAGGGTCAGCGGTTCGAAACTACCAGCCGCTCCGCGGGAGAAAGATGAGGCTTTCTACTCCCGTAAAGATTTACACCCTCGGAAACCCTGTACAGGGTCGCT
>NW_006408529.1:4684702-4686048 GCF_000296735.1 Chrysochloris asiatica
GATTTACACCCTCGGAAACCCTGTACAGGGTCGCTATGGGTCGGACCCGACTCGATGGCACTTAACAACAACAACAAATATATATATATATATATATATATATATATATATATATATACATTTTTTTAGATTCTCAGACTAATAACAAAGTATTGCTAGTTTCCATTCTCCCTAAAATACTTAATTTATTTAGAAATAAGCATACATTATATGACATCTAAAATAATAATTAATCAATTATGAATACCAGCTAGTTCTACACTGAATATTATTTCAGGAATCAAATTTAATCATTGCTCAGTATCATGGATTGAATTGTGTCTCCCTGCACTCATGTAGCAAAATAAAATAGTGTCACTTTGGGTAAGCAATGAGACACAGTATTCCAATTGTCTTCCATTTTGTGATCTGACTCAATTTTGTGATCTGGTATGGTGCTACAGGATAATGCACTCCACAAGGCGAGTTTGAGTTTCAAGGTTGGCAATTCAAACTCACCAGCTGCTCCTCAGAAACCCTGGTGTGGAGCTGTGAGCTAATGTGTCAGACTGCAAAGTCATTTGAACTGCAAGGTTCGGTGGTTCAAGCTCACCAGCTGCTCCTTGGAAACCCTATACAGGGTCTCTATGGGTCAGAATTGACCCGATGGCACTTAACAGGAACAACAACAACTATAAGTTAATAAAAGTCCTGGTGTAAGGTTGTAGCATAACACTAGACAGCAAGGTTGGTTTGAACTGCAGGGTCGGCAATTTGAACTCACCAGCAACTTCTTGGGAACCCTATACAGGATCACTTAGAGTTGGAACCCACTCAGCAGAATTTATCAACAACAATAGATTAATAGGACTGGATCAATGTGGGGTGTGTCCTGAGTGACAGCTTCACAAGAGGGTGTGACTGAAGAGCCATCTTACTCCAATCCTACTCTTACTTAAATCACATCCTGGTTGTATGCTATAGGATCAGCACTGTACTACAAACTATAAGGTTGGCAAATCAACACATCAGGATAACATTCATGTATAACAGGAATCTCTGAAAAGGAACTGGTGGGGTGGTTAGTAAAGAAGTAATTTCTGAAGATATGTGGGCAGAAGACAGCAAATATAATGAAAGACAAGAAGGTTTCCATCTAAGAGTCCCAATAAATCCTGTACAGAATAGGTGGTGATGGTGGTGGTATGCCATCAAGTCAGTTATAACTCATAGTGACCCTGTATAGGATCTGCAGCAGTGAATCATTGCGGGAGCAGAAAGGCTCATCTTTGTCCTGAGGAATGGCTGGTAGATTCAAACTGCTAACCTTGTAGTTATAAGCCCAACACATAACCACTACACTACCA